>NW_021703780.1:1808568-1849584 GCF_005190385.1 Monodon monoceros | reverse complement strand
TTCTTTCTTTCTTTCTTTCTTTCTTTCTTTCTTTCTTTCTTTCTTTCCTAAAATGGGAATAATAAAAATAATTTTAAAAGGGCCTCCTCCCACAGTGACTATAAAGATGAAATAAAAATTGTAAAAAGAAAACCTTTAACAATTTGAAATATACACATTTATACGGTTATTTTCGGCCCCATCCGACAACAGCACTGTGTGAATGTACTTTGTAAGCCTCGCGCGTCCTTGGGATCTTTCCTTCACTGAGCGATCTCTTATATGCACGTTTGGTTGGGTCCTTAATAAGGAAAAGGTGGGTCTTTGTCTACCAGTTTAAGCCCGCCTCTGCGGGCTGGGGTCTCTGCTCTCCGGCGTGTTCCGGCTGTGACTGGGGTTCCGTGTCTTCACCGCCGAGGGCGAATTCTCCCCGGGTGGGGGGATGTTTCCCGGGCACCAGATCACGCGGCTCCTGGAGGGATCCTACACTTTCGCAGCACCCGGGCCGGAGAGCGCCCTCGCAGCACGGTGGGTGGGTGCCTGGGGGCTGGCGCGGGGCACTGAGGAGACCAGGGCGCGGTTTGTGTGTGTGTGTGTGTGTGTGTGTGTGTGTGTGTCTGAGCTCCGGCAGAGGAGCTCACTCGATCGAGGAGGGTAGAGCGTCATTTGTCCTCAGGAAAGTGTGCCTCGCAGAAACGCAAAGCGCCCGAGTAATAACGCCAGGCGCGCGGCAGCCCGGGTGTGTGGGACCTGGACTCGCTCACCGGGGGTCGGCGGAACCTCAGACGGCTGGTGTGAGGTTCGGGTTCGAGAGCCCACGGAGAAACGGAGAAGCGCGGAAAGAAAACTAACCAGCACGCTGCTGCACGGGCGGCAAGGGTTCCTCGCCGGTCAGGGTCTACGGCAAACCGCCGTCCACGTTTGCTGTTTTACACGGAAATTTTCTCCATTCCGCCCCATTTCCCGTTTGCAAGAGGCGCAGGCTCTGGCCAGTCCTGTGGGAGGCGGCGAGGCGGGCGAAGAACCCTCTCCGTCCAGCCTAACCAAGCGCCCCGGCGGCGGGTGTGAGGGGTCTCTCGACCCGGTTACGCCGCGCTACCCCGTTAGGCTCTCGCAGCTCTGACTCGGAACATGTAACCTGCAGTTTGAAAAACTAATATTAAATGTTTACTAAGGTCGCAAATGCTATTTTGCCCATTTAATTTTACGTATCTCCCCCCTCCGCATACAGCTTGCTCTTACTAGTTACGCGACCTTGTGCACTTCAGTTTCGTCAGTTCTAGAACTGGGATGGAATAACAGCTGCCCCCCAGGGCTTCGGGGAGGGTTAAACGAGTTCAGACAGTCGAGCGCCTAGAACAGCGCGCCGCACGCAGAGGGCGCGCAGCCGACCTCGGGCCTGGCATGCGCGGCGCAGACCCGCTGACCTTGGCCCCGCGTGGCCGCGGGCCCCGCTGCTTTCCCAGCGACCTCCCGTCGCGGCCCGCGGAGCCTAGGGACGATTGGGCCCCTGCGCCTGTCCCAGCACCGCCCCAACTCCGGCGCTTCGTTTTAGCTTTCGAGGTACAGACAGAATGAAGAGTTGGAAACGGAGCCAGGAGGAGAGGGACGCAGAGGCCCGCTCGCGACCAGCGGGCGCGAGGCCGGAGCCCGGAGCCCGGCGCGCGGAGCAGGTGCGGCGGGCCCAGCCCCACAATCGATCCGGGGCCGCGGTCGCGTCGGGCTCGAGGGGCATCCCCTGTCCCCGCCTCGGCAGCTCAGGGCGGCCAGAGCTCTGGGCGGTGCGCCGCTGCGACCCCAGAGGGGAGGGAGCCTCCTCGAGTGGGAGCGGCACAGCATCGCGGGGCAGGGAGGGCGACAAGTGTAGCAGCCCAGCCGGGGATGGTGAGCGGAGACAGCGTTTTCGTTTTCGCGCCTTCCAAGTGTCCCCGTCGGATGCTCGGCCGCGCCTTATCCGTGTCGGACCGTCTCCAGATACTGCCTGGAAAAGGCGGACAGGACAGGGCCGCTCTTTGGCTGTCGGCCTGTGCTCGGGACCAGCGTGGCCTCTCCGGGGGCGCGGCGGCCCGCAGGGCGGCCGGTCCGAGCGCAAAACCTCCGCCTGTCGGCGCTGAGGGTGGCCCGGACGTGGCTGCTCCACTGACCGAGCGGGAGAGGGGAGGGGAAGTGACCTCTTGAACCTCATCAAATGCAAATTCTGTAAGAATTTTTTTTAAGGGAAGAAAAGCGGAAGGACAGGGAAATGGAGAAACGCGGGGTCCACCGGTGGCTTGAATGGCCTTTTTAGAATCCCTGGCCCCTGGGGTGTGCAGGCTTCTCTGCGGTAGACCGACGGCTGGTAACGAACTTTGGGTTTTCCCTCTAGAGGGTGAAGCTCCCAGCTGACTTCTTCCAATATGCATATTTTACATATATAAACACCTTCGCAGCTTAATAGCCATTTAGATAAATCATGCAGGTAACTTACTCTTAAAAACGATCTGGCACAAAATAGCTTTTCTTTCCCGGGGGTCGTTTTCTTCCTTCTTTTCATTACTGGCTTTCACAGCTAAAGTTTCGTCTCCAGGTTGGTGGCTTTGCGGTCTTTTCACACATCACTCTGCTGTCTGTTCTATTGTAAGGCTCATAGGACTTTCCTCATCAACGCAGGCCCAGGATAGATTCAGAACTTTATTTTCCATTGGAGGGATGGTATATTTTTGGAAAAAGCAAATGCCCCTTTGGTTTTATCTAGTGAGTGAGAATGGGGTGGGGTGTCGGCAGCGCGGCAGAAAGAGACCCAGCTGCGCGCAGTTCTGGGCTTTGAAAGAGACGACCCACTTGATGGGTCCGAGTCACTTATTCCATCCTCAAGTCTCTGGAGTTAAAATATGCTAAGAATCTGGAAAACAGTGAGTTGTTTCCATTTGTCAACTTTTCATTCAGCAAAAGAAGCTCTGAACGCCCACTGCTCCCTCCACGGAAAGGAAACGCTGTTTGGGACGTGGAAATACAAACCAAACTCCAGAACCCAGGTCTTAGGACGAAATGGGTGTGGGCAGTTAAGCAGGCCCGCTGGGAAGACAGGATTTGGGGTGGAGGCTGGGCGTGACGGGGCCTCTGTGAGACCATCTGAGTCGGAGGACAGAATGCACTGGGGGGTCTGGGCTAGTGTCGGGGAGGGATGTAGTGGAGGGGCAGGGCTGGCAGATCTCTGTGGAGAGCACTTTCCAGGGAGGCAGGGTCAAGCCTCTCTGGTCCCGGTCAGCTGCTGGTCAGGTGGAGGGTGCGTGTTGGCATCCGGCAGAGGGAGTGGGCCCTGCTGAGCTCAGTGAGGACCGAATGTAATAAACGTCTTTTCCTTTTGTGGTTTCTACCTGTGGAAAACGCCTGTGGATGGAGGGCTCTTAGAAAAGGGCTGAGCCTGAAGACATTTCCATTTGTAAGTCAGTTACAAAAAAAAGCTTTGTTGTGCGTTTTATGGATGTAGGGATTTAATAGAAAGGAAAAGGAAAGAATGTAGATGCATCTGGCAGGTAAGTATGACTGGAAAGTAAGTTTTTGTTTTTTTTTTGGTGGGGGGCTTTTATTTTCCAACAGCAGCAAATATAAGTCTGTAGTAATGTGAAAATTATAGGTAATTTGGGGTATCTTGAATTCATTATAATATATTCCCGACCCCGTTCTAACTAGGAAATTGTTTCGAGGCCACAATTTGATTGATGTCTGGGGTTTGGGTGTCACTACAGCAGAAAGATCAGAGCTGGGCAATGTAGGTAACACCCCTTAGAAATATTTTTCCTGGCCTATGTTATGTGCAGTTTTCTAGTTTTCGTTCACGTTTCTGATGAAAGGACATAGGGCACCTTACTTTCATATCTTGAGTTAAAAGTGGAATTTCAGTCGATATGTAATTTCTGTCACTTCTGATTATGAGAAGCTCATTTGCGTCATCTTCCTGTAAACTGCTCCCTAAAGCTTTAAATACTACTTAAAGGAAAGGTTTAAATTTTGAAAATTTACATGATTTTAAAAGATTCTAAATTTCCCTTTTGCATTTTATTTCCTTGCTATTCACTTTGTCTTTTCTAGAGAAGGTGAACAACTTAGGTTAATGTCTATTAACCTCCCATTAATCCTTTAGAGTGGGAGAGAGGTAAACACATCTTCGCCCTTTGAAACTAGGAAAATGGAGTCATTGGAAGATGAAAAGTAAACCCTGAGGTCAAACAGGTTGACACTTTCATTAATAACTGGGAGTTTCAAAAGACAGCAGTACGTTGGAGAATGGGAGAAAAATGTGTTTTAAAACCTTTGCGTTATCTAGAGAATTGTCTAGATTTGTTTCTCTGTGTGCCAGGCATCTTGTTCCCCCTTCTACCTACTAGTGACAACATCTCCATATCCCTGAGGCATCCTGCTTCTTCCACTTGGTGCTGGCCCGGGGCAGCCACACAGCTGGGACCCCCAGGCCCAGGCCTGTCTGTATCACTTGTCCCCTGTGCTTGGCCCCATGCAGGCATGGGGTCAGCCTCAGGCACCTGGAGCCCTTCCCTGGGATGCTTAGTAAAGATGATAAATAAGGGTGCCTGCTTGGAACCCCTGTGACCATCTCGTGACTTCCCTGGCTCCTTGTCAGAAGCGCACTCACGATAGAAGAGGATGACCCCAGAGGAGAGCAGAGGAGGGGGTGGGGCCGGCCAGGCCCTAGAGCTCTCATTTCATTCCTTGGTTCCAAAATCATTTTTGAGTGATGCTCTGTGCAAGGCACTTTCGTAGGTGCTGGGGAAACATTCAGGGGAGGACAGTCAAGGTCTCTGCTTTCAAAGCTTAGGTTCGGGGAGACAGACAACCAACAAATGTACCAAACAACCTTTCAGATAGAGAAAAGTGTTTGAAGACAGACCACAAGCAAATTAACATAAGGGAACATTTCTGGTGGTAATGAAGGAGAGGAGAAATGATTTTCCCTCTACCTTTCTAGGCTCTGTGGCTGAAACCCCCCTGCGATAAAAGACAAATTAACAAGAGGAAAACAAGCACAAGTTTCACAAGCGTCTATATCCTGTGCTGTATACATGGGAGAGACCCAGGAAAACGGAGTCGCTCCCTGAAACGGCCAAGCCTCCACTTTAACACCATCTTCAGCTAAAAACAACAGAAAGATGTTGAGGTTTGGAGGAGTCAGTTACGGGGGCTCATCAGGAGAAGCGGGCAAACGCGGATGAGCTTGTTTCGGAGGTTGAAGTCCCTGCTCTCTCAGGTGATTAGAGTCTCCCGTGATTCTGAGTCCTCGGCGGCTCTCTGGTACAGAGAGGGAGACACTGACAAATGGAGATTCCCTAATAAATGCAAAGCCCTTCCTGAGGGCGACCTCTGCCAGGTTTTCAGAGCTTCTCCTGTGTCTGCCTTTCCTTAAAGATACTCAGATCAAAATAATCCTTTTGCCACAAGAGCCTTCCGCCCCCTTCGGTATCGGAGCTGATAATATAACAGGGTGATGCAGCTGAGACATGGACGTCGGGTAGGTGGTCGGCCACGGGGGACCTGGCGGTATCGTTGATCTGGGATCTGATGACCCAGAGGAGACGGCTATGGGAAGATCCGCAGACGGAGCAGCAGAGACAAAGGCCGTAAGGAGTGATCTCGGGATGTCGAGAGTACCGAGGACCAGGTTGCTCCGCTCCAGGGGAGCTGTTGGGGACGAGAGATGCAGCAGTAACAGACAGACGGTCATCAAGCCTGCCTCTGGGCTCCTCTCCTTTTAGGTGCCGCCCCCATAAAGAGCCACCGTCCTGTCACGATCACGTGACATTGCCAGGTTTTTACAATATAGCCCAGCAGGTTCCAAAGCTTTTGGCTGTCATCTTCCCCCATTTTTCCACGAGGCGCTCACATCCTAGTGGTGTATGTTTGCAGATATGCTGATTTTTCCTCATTTTGGTCACAGAGGCTCGTTATTCCTAAATGCTGTAGGCACTCAAGTCTGGCTGTGGGATTAGTATGGGTAAGTGGCCGACTGGAGGAGATTCTTATCAAGTTCAGCCCTCTTCCGATTGTGGTAGGCAACGCGTGCAGGTCTGGAGCTCAGGATGCTCGGGGAGGAGTGGGAGAGTGTCGCTCTGACTGAAAGGATGAAGGTGACAGTCATGATGCCAAGATGAGAGTCGACTGCAGGGTTTCGAGAAAGCTGAAGGGGGAGTTTACTTGTGGTCGTTAAGTAGATGAAAGATTCATACTTTGAAAATCAAAAGTGGTTTGTCGAGTGTTTAACCTATAGTGAATACAAACCACCCAAAGGAACAGCGCATCAGTCTGAATTCTTACTGAGAAGCAACAGCACCCACTCTGGCTGCTTTCAGCAGAAAATGCATTTATTAAAGGACACTTAAAGGCTCTCTGGCTTGGGAGGGCTGAAGAGTCCATTTTGGAGGCTGCATCACCAGAATGACGTTGAACTCCACCCCAAAACAGGTGTGGAAGGAACCCCTGTAGTTGCTGCCACTGCCGGCGCCGCTAACACTGACCACTGGACATCAGGGTCTCCTCGACTAATTCACGCCCCTGAAGTCACCTGGCCAGAAGGGAGTTTCTCCACTCCAGGCCTGCTGCCTGTTTCCTTGCAGTGTGCTCTGTCTCAGAGAGGGTCTCACGTGGGAGGGCCTGATTGGCAGAGTGTAAATCTCAGGTGTGAACCCAGTACAGGGAGGCTGGGAAGGCAAGTTTCTGGCTGCCACCTTGGGAGACAGAACTCATTATGGAGGAAATTCAAAAGACATGGGGTCGGCGGGTACATGGCAAATACCTTCTGCATTCAGGAAGGAAGGGAATCATGAGAATCATGGCAGAAATCAATAAAATGGGCGACCTACCTCAGCAATATTGAGATAATTTACAGACCAAAGACGTTTCTTGGAAAAGAATAATAAGATAGACACACCTCTGATGAGACTTAGAAAAACATTGGTGTTACACATGCACAGTCTTACACATGCACACAGTCACACACATGCACACATACGCACACATCAGGAAATACGTAAGGTAGAGTATTTACAATTTGTAAACGAATAATTCTCCATCAGCTCCAGATTCAAAGTCCTGAGAGAGGTGATCATTGGACAAATCGGACTCAGATGCCTGCCCTGGGCATGTGGGGAGAAGAGAGGTTCAGGCCCCCGATTTCTGGGTTGGCAGGTACTTCCTCCCAACAGGATTATGCACAATAGGAAACACCCCAGAGGGGCAGCCAACAAATGACAAATGTGCAGCCCCTGTACTGTGAGTTATTTCATTAGTTCCCTGTTGATGGACGTTGATATTCTTTACGAAATTTCATTACTATAAAAAAGCTTCAACAAACATCTTTGTCAAAATTTTTACCCTAGAAGTGAAATTACTAAATCAAAATATATGAATAATTTTATGGCTTTTGATTAAACTGTCAAATTACTGTCTCTAAGAGTTGCAACATTTTACAGCCTCACCAGCTGTGATAAAAGAGGATGCACCTCACTTCATCTTTCCTAGTTTTGATTATTTCATAATGGAGGTGATATCTCATGGATGTTTTAATTGGAATTTTTAATTATACCTGAGGGTAGGCAACTTTACATGCATTATAGGTCTAATATGTACAATATTTTGTAAGAGAGATGTCATGATCTTTGTTTTACAGATGAGAAAACTGAAGGTCAAAGAAGATGAAGGAGCATCCCCTCAGTCCCTCAGTCAGTCCGGGATGTGGGATTCAAACCTAAGGTATTTTACTCTAAAGCCCTTATTCTTAACTACTGTTTTATTTCAGAGAAATGGATGTATTTGACTAAATATACAAATTAAAGTATATGAAGACTAGAAAGAAATGTAGTCAGAGTTTCCCAAAGAGTGTTCCAAGGAACACATGACTTCTCAAATTCTCAGAGGGAAAAAACAATTCAATATTTAAAACTTTGGGAAATGCTGGATAATGTGTCCCTTCTTGGAGACTCATAGCAAATGTCAGGATTTTTAAGGCATTGAGAAGTCTTGCACCAAAGAAACTGTTTAACATTTCAGGGAAGTAGCGTTCCAAGGAAAATGTTTGGGAAATGCTGCCAAACATGGTACCTCGTATTTCTGTGTCATGTTTTATTGCATTGGCTACAACATCTAGACAATGGTAAATGATATTGGAGGGAGTGGCTATTTTATTCCCTATCCACCCCCCACACACTGATTTAATGAGAATGTTTCTAGAATTTCATCACTAAGTATTGTGTTGGCCATGAGTTTAAGAGAGATATAGTCTTTATTACCTTCTCTTCCGGCATATAGAACCAGAAATGGATGTTGAATATGAATGAATCAGCTTCTCATACAAAGGGGGGAAATTCAGTGTGTATTCATCAAGTTGACAATGTGTTCGATGGACAGGGCACCCTTCTCCGTGTTCCTGAGTAACGCAGCTCCTGCCCTGGGCTGGGGGAAGGCGCATACATTTTCTCCCAGAGGCAGCACGTGGCTTTCTCACCTTTACCGTGGGCTGGAGAAGGGGGAGCGCACCTAACTTGCCTAGTCAGCAGATGTTTTCTGAGTGCCTCCTGTGGGTCAGGCTCAGTTGGCTCTGTGTCTCTAAGCACAGCATTTAGCCTGTGTGGGGAGGGGGCGCATAAATACAGTCCACGTAAGGTGAGGTGTGAAGAGTTGGCTTTGATGTCGGCTGTCTGCACCCCACACCAACGGGACCTAAGATGTGGGGGGGTTTCTTCTCAGGCCCCCTCCCCCTCTTCCCCTCCTCTCCCCCTGCCTTCTCACCTTGGTTGCAGGCAGTGGGACATGACAAGCATGTTTTCCCCAGAGATACACAGGCTGACCCAGTCCTGGCTCAGATGTGGCATAAATATTGAGGATGGAATCAGGGCAGGAAGCTTTCGACCACTTAGGACACAGGACTTTGCTTTTGGCTGGAGAGGACTTGGAGACGGACTCGGAGTCCTTGGGGCGCTGGCGAGTGAGTGATTGCATTTCGGTTTGGGAACCATTTTTTTCACCCATCATCTCCCCATCTTCCAGCTTATGGGATAGTAAATAGCCCCTGTGTGCAAAATGAACTCTGACATCATAGGTCTGGGCACTTAAAACAGCGTTTCACCAGCACTTTTATTAGCAACGTGCCCTGAGGCTGCACAGCCAGCCCTTCCCAGCCCCCTTATTCTGTTACGAACGGCACTGTCTCAACGAGGCCACTTTTTCAGGGTCCAAGTCATTTCCTGCATCCTCCCGCCGCCAGGACTGTTGGGATGAGATGCAGTCCGGTTACACAGT
The DNA here is from genome assembly GCF_005190385.1 of Monodon monoceros. NCBI lineage: Eukaryota > Metazoa > Chordata > Mammalia > Artiodactyla > Monodontidae > Monodon > Monodon monoceros. The sequence continues at coordinate 1,840,320 of NW_021703780.1, read as the reverse complement.
ACCTGATGCAGACACACGTCTTCCATCTCGGCTGTGGGTACAAAGCGGTTGTCAAGAAATGCCGTGTAATCCTGACCTAAGAGGGTGACAGTTCATCAGGCCTGTGACAAAGCGAGGTGACTTCCATCTTCCCTTCTGCTATTTGTCCCCAACGTGGGACCTGTGAAATTCTGGAGATTTTGAGTGAGCGCAGAGAATGTAAGTTGAAAGCTAGGTGAAGGAGGAAGGGCTGGGAGTTAGGGAAGAAGTATTAATGCTCAGTCTTCATGGGTCTTTCTTTTTTTTTTTGGTGAGTTTTCGAAGAGACTAGGATTGAAAACTAAGAATTTTCCTGTGAGTGGAGGAACCCTCGTTTCAGAACTGATGGTAGTGAAAGCGCAGAGGGCGTTGAAGTGATCAGATTTTCTGCCATCAGCTTTGCTTTCCCATCCCTGGTCGCTCGGTGCATGATGAAGAGTTGGAATGATGGGTTGGAGTTTGTAACAGTGAGTCTTATTAGTATCTATGAAGTATTGATCACACAATGTCCAACGAGTGCATAGAAACCACTTAGGATATCAGTATAGTTGGTTTACTGCAGAGTCAGCATAAATTCTCCTTGCTTCTCCTTCCTGACGGGTAGCTCTTCTCATTTAAAATGTTACCTGTAAAGTCTCTGCTTTGCAATTCCTAGATTATAAAATGGTCTGTTGTCTTTCTTTTAAGATAGAAAATGTATGCTCAAGGATCCATCCTTAAGGAGGCTGTCAGACAATGCCTTTGTGATGTGCGGACGCAGGGAGGCTGGTTCAAGACCCCTTCCCCAGAGTCTGGGGGGGGGCAATGGCCCCTGAGACCCGGGTCCCCCCACGCTGGGCTGCTGAGGGGGGTCGTGGCCGCCACGTCGTTCCTCCAGAGGCCGGGCCCTGGTGAGGGGTGGAGGGTCACACACAAGGGGCAGCGGGGCCGGAGCCCTCCAGCTCTGTCCTGCCTGGTTTGACGGCTGAAGGCTCAGCCAGGGCTGGTTCGTGCAGCGCCCGCTCTGTTCTCTCGACCTCACTTCTACTGCAAATTCTTCTTGTGCAGAAAACTTCCCTTCCACATTCTTGTGCTTTTTCCCGTTTAGATTTGGAGAGAACGCCGATTCTTCAAGGCTGTCATTCCAAGGCCCAGAGCTGCTCGCCTCACTTTGTTTGTAATACCTTGATGAAAGTTTGCTAAATTCCTTATTTTTAAAAGAATTTCCTTTGTCCTGGGGACAAAGAGGAAAAAAAATCCAAACAAACAAAAAAAATCAAAGGTTTCCTGCTTTTCTAGGTTTATCACCATTTGAACGTGAAAATAAGATTTTCAAATCCTTTTTGCTTTGAATGAAATTCAGATGTAAGGTCCCCTGGCCGCTGGCCTGTCCCTGAAGCAGGGGGAGGGCTGGAGGAGAACTCCAGAGCCTGTGAATTGCCTTCCCCTCTTTTGCCTGCCTCTGAGTCTCCGGGTGGCTGGGTGGCTCCTATGAGGTTGCGCTGTCCTCTTTAAGAATGTGTCTCCCTGTGCCATGCGGCTGCTTCCCACTAGCTATCTGTTTTATGTTTGGTAGTGTATATATGTCCATGCCACTCTCTCACTTTGTCCCAGCTTACCCTTGCCCCTCCCCATATCCTCAAGTCCATTCTCTAGTAGGTCTGTGTCTTTATACCCATCTTACCCCTAGGTTCTTCATGACCTTTTTTTTTTTTCTTAGATTCCATAAAAATGTGTTAGCATACGGTATTTGTTTTTCTCTTTCTGACTTACTTCACTTTGTATGACAGACTCTAGGTCCATCCACCTCACTACAAATAACTCAATTTCGTTTCTTTTTATGGCTGAGTAATATTCCATTGTATATATGTGCCACATCGTCTTTATCCATTCATCCGTTGATGGACACTTAGGTTGCTTCCATGTCCTGGCTATTGTAAATAGAGCTGCAATGCACAGGGAGATCAGCTCGGTGCTTTGTGGCCACCTAGAGGGCTGGGATACGGAGGGTGGGATAGGGAGGGTGGGAGGGAGGCGCAAGAGGGAAGAGATATGGGAACATATGTATACGTATAACAGATTCACTTTGTTATAAAGCAGAAACGAGCACACCATTGTAAAGCAATTATACTCCAATAAAAATGTTAAAAAAAAAAAAAAGGAATGTGTCTCAGGTTTCCTGGTGTCATTTCTTACGAGGGCCACTTAGCAGACAATTACGATGGGGCCTCCGAGGTGAAATTTAACTCCTGCTCTCCGCGTGCTGGGGCCCGGGGGGCGCTCCCTGAGTCCTGGGAAAACTACCTCAACACGGCTCCGGACCCAGGGCAGACCCACGAAGGCAGGGACCCAAAATCTCCGAGAATTCATTGACTTGGTTCCTGAAATGGGGAAGTATTTTATTTTTACAAGTTTCTTTTCCCTTGTCCTTGTTTCAAGTGAAATCTTTTTGCAGGTTTCATTGTTGTGGACTAGGTTATCTGCAGGTCAGTGGGACCCCAGGTTGATTGCATTTCCTAAAATTGTGCTTTTCGCTGAATGTGGCACAAGAGATTGTTTGCGGCCGGCTCTGTGGAACAGGACAGCCCATGGAAGCAGTCACGAAGGTGTTCTTTCTGTTTCTGCTGCTCCCCGTGGGGGCATTTTAGGGATCTCCGGTACTCGAGGGGCCTAAAATCAGCAGAGAAAAATCCTGGACTTCTGAAGCTTCCGGCCAATTTTGTGGAGTTCAGAACAACTTTGTTTTTCAAGACCTTTTTTCCATGACTTTCGAGAAGCTGGCTGCATCTTGCGGCACTTTTCCTTTGGATGAATCATTTTCCAGATCCAGTGTGCGATGACTTGCAGCCAGAGACGCAGCCTCCTAACTCCAGATGCAGGTCCAGATGTCTGCAAGTTCATGGAAGGGAAGATATAAATGTCCTGGCTTTGCCATGTGCCCTGAGAAGCATCCTTTTTTTTCTCTTTAGAGAGAGGGAGAGAGGGAAAAACCCACCAGATTTGCTTCACTTCCTGCTTTAAACACTTATGCTTTAGAGTTCATTTACATATGAAATTGAATCATGTTATAGTACATGTGGGGAAATTTTGCCTGAAACCCATTTTCCTTTAATCTGCAGATGCCGTGGATCGTGAAAATGCTGTCACTTCTCAGGGTGGCAGCTTTCCTGGAAGGCACAGTGTAAAACACACTCTACTCAGTGAGCAGCTTTATAAATGGGTCCTAAACCTCTTTCTGAAAAGGATACAATGGAAGTTTATTTAGTTCCCTTATCTTTAAAAGAGTGTAAAGACACTAAATAAATCCATAGAATTATTGTGGCATCACTGAGAATCCTTTGGGGGTACTTTGCATGGGAATAAATGATCATTTGTTAATATGAAATTATAGAATCGAGCCACTTCAAAATAGGATTTTTGTTTGTTTTATTACTTTTTGTCTTTGTGTTGCTGGTGTATCTACCTGTGGCTATTTGTAAAACTTTCATATTTTCAACAAATACATATTTAACCCTTGTCGCGGGCCGGGAACCTTTCTATGTGCCGCAGAGTCAGAGGTGCACGAGGTGGACCTGGCTGCCTCTGGCACACGTGGAAATTAAGGGAGCGCAAGGGGGTAACAGGAGAAACAGTGTTCTGGCCTGAATCGTGTTTGGGCCCTAACCCCCAGGACTGGATGACTGTATTTGGAGGTGGGGACCTTTACCGTGGTGGTTAAGTTAAAATGAGGTCACTAGGATGGGCCCTAATCCCACAGGACCGATGTCCTTATACAAAGAGGAGATGAGGACACAGACACACACAGAGGGACAACCATGTGAAGACACGGGGAGAAGGTGGCATCTCCAAGCCAAGTAAGGAGGCCTTGGGAGAAATCAGCCCTGCCCACGCCTTGATCCTGGACGTCCAGCCTCCAAACCGTGAGGGACTAAATGTCTGTGCTTTAAGCGCAGCCCGAGCAGACCAACATAGACAGAAAACGCGCTCATGAAACAGAAAGGCAGATTGCACGTCAGGACGGTGGGCCGCATGTCAGCTCATCTTGTGTGGGCTAACACAGTGCTGTGCCCCAGGCATGAGCGAAGAAGGCCTCATCCTGCCCGCGGGGCCGGCCTGCCGCGGGGACACATGGTGAGCGCGTGGCCTCACCAGCACTCTCTCTGCAGAACGTCTGAGGCCCTGGAGCCCCACCCGCGGGCAGGAGAGAGGGTGCTGCGTGGTGTCAGCTCTGAGGAAGATCACCCTCAACGCCGAGGGGTCTGTTCCGAGCGCGGGGAGGAGACGAGCCCCGTATGCTGGCCTCTGTTCTCACGGCCCCGTTATCGGGAAGAAGCCTGTTCTCTCAATCTCATTTTTGTCTCTGGTAAGTGGAGAAATGTGGTTTGCATCACTCAGAGCCTTGGGAATGTCTTACGGGATATTTCTGGAATGGGCAAAGTTCAGCACAGGCTGGAGCCAAAACGTCCCCATGACTGAGTCAGTCTAGTCCGAATGTTTACGACCGTCTCGAGAATGGTCTGCATATGTGCGAAGCTGGCGCTGTGGTTGATCACATCCCTGGGAACCGAGGAAACGCCGCAGGAAAGCAAGAACGGCGCGCGGGCTGCCCTCGGGTGTCTTTTCTCTTTCGGAGCTTGCAGCTGCGGGAGAAGGCCAACTGCGCATGAGTGTTTACGAGGCTCCTCCCCTCAAAGGATCAAGCCTCCTAAGCCTGGTTGGAAGCCCCAAAGGCCGTAGGGAAGCCCAGGTGACCTGCGTCATGATCTTCTTTCTTCTTTGCCCTGGACTCCACCTTCAGGACCGGTTCAGTCCAGCATCTCTGAAGTTTTTGACGGGAGTCACCTACAACAGGTTTCTCAAAACGTGGTCTGTGGGCCCCTGGGGTCTCTGGGACCCTTTCAGAGGTTTCGAGGTCAAAACCACTTTCCTAATAATACTAAATACTCTTCTCCCCTCCCTCTCCCACAAGCGTGCAGTAGGGTTTTCCAGAGGCTGTGGAATGTGAGCTCACTATTCTCGTGTTCTCTAGAATGTTCTAAATAAGTAGGGTCAAGTTGTACGTATGTGCATTTTCAGAGATTAACAGCTTTCAGTACTTCTCTGTTCTTACTAGTTATCTTCCTTTATACCTACTATAATTTCCATAAATTTATTTTGGAAAATCTCAAATTCCCTTAGCTATCATTAAAATTACTTATGTTGAGAAATACTAAGAACATCTCCCCTAGAAGCAGGAATTAGAGATATCTTTTGTAATTTCTAGTATTCAGCATTTTACAAGATATACTAATGAAAAAGAAAGTAGAATTATTTTTTTACAAATGAAATGCTTATGTACATAGAAAATCCAAGAGAATTTTTTTTACAAATGAAATGCTTCTGCACATAGAAAATACAAGAGACTCAATACCAAGCCGGTTAACAGGACTTTTAGTATAAAAACAAGGTGAAAATTTTATTCACAGCAACAAACATCATAATAAACCAAAGGATAAGCAAAATCAAAATAACCTATATTTTTTAAATATCATAATATTTGATCAAAGAACAGAATGTAAAACCTGATTAATAAGGCAATAATAAATACATGAATAAAGAAAACAATAATTCTTCCCAAATTAATACATAAATTTAATGCAATTTTAAACAAAATCCCATTAGCTTTTTTTAGCTAGACAAAATGTGTCTAACATTTGTATGGAAAAGTAAAGGCATGAGGTCTGACAAGACATTTTTGATAATGAAGATTAGTGACCAGGGGTATATACTTATATATTATTAGAATTTACCCGTGAAGCTACAGAGAGGTATGAGCACAGGATGGACAAATACATTAGTAGAACAAATGCAAACATTGAGAAACAATCCACGTGTATGAAAGAACTTCATTTATGATAAAGTTGGCATGTTATTACATTGGTGGAGAAAGAATTATTCAATAAATAGTGCTGGAAAAATTGTCTATTCATGTGGAAGAAAATAATCATACATAACACCATAAATAATCATCCACTTCAGACAGTTTAAATATATACATCTAAAAGTAAAATAAAATAATAGAAGAAATATTAGAGAAGAGTTTTGTAATATTGTGATAAAGATGACCATCCAGACTATGTAGGAAATGCATAGCTATAAAGGATAAAATGCACAGATTCGATTATATAAATATTAAAAAGCTTTATTTTTAAAGGGAAAAAACCCCAAAGTCAAAGATAATAATATTAATTATAATGGGGAAAATTCTATGTTATTAAGAAAAAGGTAACCTAGTTTTTTAAATGAACAAATTATATAAATAAGGAGATCACTGAAGAGAAAATATGAAAAGCTATATATAAAAAAATGTTCAATGTCACTAATAGTCAGGGAACAATAACATAACATTTGGGAAAATAAGAAAGAAAAGTAACTTCAAGTTTCTTATGCAGAAATATAAAAAAGTAACTATACCTTTTCATCTTGTTTTTGTTAATATTTCAACTTTATGGAAAAACATTTCTAAATTTTATAATTGTGTCTGAAACTATTACTATTTTAGAATTTAATATCTTATTCTAAAATAAAATGAAATTTATTTATAATATATTTTGTTGTGGTGCAGTGGTTAAGAATCCACCTGCCAATGCAGGGGACATGGGTTCCAGCCCTGGTCCGGGAAGATCCCACATGCCGTGGAGCAACTAAGCCCGTGCGCCGCAACTACTGAGCCTGCGCTCTAGAGCCTGAGAGCCACAACTACTGAAGCCTGTGCACCTACAGCCCGTGCTCTGCAGCAAGAGAAGCTACCTCAATGAGAAGCCCGCGCACCGCAATGAAGAAGAGCCCCCGCTCGCCGCAACTAGAGAAAGCCCGCGCGCAGCAAGAGAAGACCCAACGCGGCCAAAAATAAATAAATTAAAAAAATATATATATATTTTTTGTTATATTTAAGGATGACTCAATGGCTTTAAAATGGGAGATTAGAAAGCTTGCTTTCTCAGTGCACCCCTGCACTGTCTGTGTAGAAAGATGCTGCAAAGGATAAATGCATCATGCATCAGGGCCTTCTCTTACGAAAGAAGTCTAATTCAAAGAAACTGGTTGAAACTGCAAGTAAGAAATGGAAATATGATGAAAGCTATTTCCCCCTCAGCTCTATAGATTAAGAATGTACCTTGTGTTTAATGCAACAGAAAAAATTCAAATTATATTAAGGTGCCAGTTAAACTGTGCCATCATTTTTGGACCTATCATTCAGAGTTTAAAGGAAAAGAAATAGAACATTTTAAGCATAGACTTGATGAGTTCTTTTAAAAACCAAGAATTGCTTGATAAAACTTGTCGAACGAGAAATGAAAAAGCCACAGAAACATCTTACGGAGTAGGCAACGGTCTTGCTGGAGACTGGCGCACGACAGCACAGAGAAGAGGCAAGCCAGGCGCTGACATTGCTGGATGTCTGCTGGCTGACGAGTCAGGTCAGGAGTTGTGGCACGGCTGCTTTCTGACACCACTGTCACCTGTCATGTTGAAGCTGTATCTGCAAACAGGAAGATCTTGTCTGCAAACGTGTACTTTCAGCTTGAAAGGGATGCCTGACTTACCGTTTTGCTTGTCTTCATCTGGGATTCTATCAATGATCATGGAAGGAGGCTTCCTTCAAGTGAGTGCTGGGTAACAAGCACACATGGGGTGAAATAGTCCAAGTGATGAACACCTTTTCTGAACCTTGTGGTTTGTTCTGGAACAATTGTGCTGACGTTTGCACTGCTGGCGTCTCACCACAAATGAAGACACAGGGATGAGGAGCTGTCCCGCACCAGAGTCACCAGGTCTCCACTGCCACACTCACGGGGGGAAACGCCACCTTTCCTTAAGAATGTCTAGAAGTAAAATTGCTTGTTAAGATTCCAGGGGTCTCTGAGGCACTGTTCATCTTTCTCCATTATTTTTTCTTTCTGTTTCTCATACTGGATAACATCTATTAATCTGTCTTACCAAGTTCCGATTGTTTTTCTTCTACCTGCTCAGATCTTATGTTGAGCTCATCTAGTGAATTTTCACTTCAGTTTTTGTAATTTTTTTTCTAGATTTGCCATTTTGTCTTTAAAAAACCGATTTCTTTGTATTGCTATTCTCTATTTGGTGAAACATCATCCTCATACTTTAGTTGTTTAGATATGGTTTCCTTTAGCTCTTTGGACATATTTAAAATCACTGATGCAAAGCCTTTGTCTAACCTGTGTGTGGGCCATGATTTCTTGTTTTTTGCATGTCTTGTAATTTATTTGGAAAACTGCATGTTTTAAATAATATAATGTGGCAACTCTGTAAATCAAATTCTCCCTCCCACCCAGGGTTTGTTGTTGTTACTGTTTGTTGTTGCTTTTGTTGTTGTTTCTTTGTTTAGTGGCTTTCTTTGAAAAACAGAACTAATTCTGTAAAGTCTGTATTCTTTGTCATGTGTGGTCACCAAAGCCTCTGCACAGTTAGCTCAGTGGTCAGCTCATGACTGCACAATTTCCTCAAATGTCTGGAACCAGTAAATCTTCCAGTTTTTGCCAAGGTCTTTTTGTGTGTGTTGGGCCATGCCTCAGCACGCGGCAGGGCAGATGGCGTCTCTGCCTTAGCCACCGCTTGCTGTGCACAGAGCCTCAAGGTCAGCCAGAGGTGAGAGATTAGAACCCTCTGAGGTCTTTCCTGGGATGTGAGAGCCATGCACATGCATGTGGCCTCGTAGAATCCCAGGAATATGTCAGAGCTTTTCAAGGCCCTCTCTGGACACCTCATTCCTCAGCTTTTCCTTTTAAGTTTTTTGGTTAGCCTAATTTTTGCCACTGTTTCAGGCAGTCATGATGTTACACAACTGCTACTGATTTGTTTTTCACAAACACCCCTGGGGGAAACATTGTTTGCACTTTATTTGAGTCGGGTCATTTGATAAAGTGGGGTCTTTCATAGAACAACCTAGAAGCCATACAATGATAATTCACTGGGGAAGGGGCCTTGAAGAAGTTCCAGGAACTCATCCTTCCCCTTTGGTGGCTGCCAGGCTCCTGGTTTTCAGTGGGATTTCAGGCTGTGGGTTTTCAAGGCTCCAAGGAGAGAGGGAGGAGGAGAGATGGCAATAGGGGAGTTAAAAGGCCACAAAGCCCTCTCTGCTCTGAGGTTCGGCTGTTTTACCTGACTAAAAGATCCTCGGGTTATTGCAAGCCTTGGTTAATTTCCAGAGGTCAAAGAAAGTCGATGATGACCATTTTTGCCAGGGCTTTTGTTGCTTTTATGGAGGAGAGGATTTCTGGAGGTCATTCCTCTGCCATTCACAATGATGTCTACACTGTTTTAACAGCAAAAACCTGAAAACAACCTGACGGTCCAACAGCAAGAGAGTTTACTATGCACTTCAACGTCTGTATCATGGGATATTGTAAAAAGACTCAAAAGAATGAGTTATGTCTCTTGAGCTGGAGGGGTGTCATGATGTTTTAAATTAGAAAAGTTGGAGAGAGAGAGAATGAGTTCATGTGTGCGTGCACGTATGTAAGGATAATAGTGGGATGTCAAGATTGACTGTGGTGAGATTTGGAGAGTAAACGGAAGGGCGTGTGTGATAGCTTATCAGCTGTTTATTATCTTTGCATCCTTTCAGAGATTGTGAGAAGCGTGTGTTACATTTGTCATTTCTGGAGATAACGTTAGCTCAAGCAATATTTATGAGGACAAAACTATACGTTATTTTACGAGCCTGAAGGGTTTTACGTGTACCGTTTTCTCTTTTTTCTCCGCTTTCTATATCCGTGTCAATACATTTCCAGAGTCGTAGCACAGATAAGCTTGTGTCATTCTTGTTCATGCACATCAGAAGACCGCACAGTTCAAAAAATTAAGTACTGCACTGACTCCCCATGTTCGGTTTCTAGCCTTGAGTGATGAGCAGTTCAGCTCATGACAGAATTCCCAGCTGTGCCTCCGGTGAAGCAGAGTTACCCTCCGAAGACAGCTGGCAGGGCCCCTGCAGCCCCCTGCCGCCTGCCCGCCACTTAGCACGTTCAGGATGAAAGGAGAGGGAGCTGTGTGGGCAGGCCTGGCCCATTTTGCAGAGGAGGTCTCCTTGGAGTCTCACAGTACATCTTGTCGTCCTGTGTTCTCGGTCCTCAAGTGACCGCTCCAGAATCTTTAGTCACCAAGACCTCTGAGAGCTGCTCTTGACTCTTGAGAGGAGGTCGCAGGGGATGCCCAATGTCCTCCACTGCCGCGCCCCCCCCCCACGGGGCCCCTCCCACCGGCTGACACCAGGTTCAAGGAGCCCTGGGAGGGAGGGCGCTGGAGGCTGGGGACCCTCCACTCTCCCGACACCCGCGACGGTCAGCAGAGCAGGGCCTCCCCGGCTTGGCTGGGCTCCGCGGCATCCCCTCCACCCGCTTGTTACCCCGCAGGGGTCTGGGTACGAGCCCGCGCAGCGCTCGCCTTCCAGGCGCCACCGCAGCCTCCGTGGCCCCGTCCACGCGTAACTCTCTAACGCTGCTTCTCTTGCCACTTTCTCCTGTCTCTTTTCCTTCCACGTCACACATCTCCTTTCTTTTGGTCACAGCAGATTTACTGTGTAAACGGTGCTACATCTGGACCGTGACGTGGTCTCGTGTTGCCCAGAACTCGCACCTCATTGCAACACCGCTGTGACCCTGTGGAGGTCAGGGGGAGCCGTGGGCTGGGGCTGGGCGGCTGCCACCCTGCTGAGCACTGGATGGAGCAAAGACCCCACTCCCACCAGCGCTGCTCTGGAGAAGCTCAGGACGGCGTCGCAGACGTGGGGTCTGCAATGGAGATGCCGGTGGTCCAGGACGCCCACTCACCTGGAGGGCCCAGAGCACGACACACCTGCCCACTGGCCATCTCCAGATCTGGCAGGGTGCTGGCGTCTCGGCCAGACAGGGCAGCGTCTGAGCCCCAGCTGAGTGGGTTTTCCTTGTGAAGTGTGCCCCCCACGGCAGTGATCCCATCCCGTAGAGTGTCGAGGGGCGCCCAGGTACACACTCCTTCTGAGCACGGCTGCCCCTGGGGTTAATAACAATAGTGTAAAAATTGATTCTAAGCTCGGGGCTTTCACAAATGGGTGGTTCCCTCAGGTGCCCCTGATGCGTTGCTCACGTTTGATTTCCTGTTGGGGATTTTGTTCTAAAGGCGTTAAAGGGCTGTGTAGGGGGTGGGTGGGTGGAGGGTGGTCAGAGCGAGCTCAGGGCGGGGAGTCAGCTCCCCTGTCTCAGGACGCAGTGGATGGGTCTAGGGTGTTGGTGCAACCTCCACGTTCCCTGAAGGTCCCACTTTGGAGCTTCCTGTGGGGCCAGGACGAGCCCTCGCAGACACTCGCGTTACTTTTGCAAACACGCTGAGCTCACAGCATTTGCTGAAATCTTGTGCACCTCCTTTACGGAGCCTCTTGGCTTCATGTGAGGGCTGGTGGTTAGCGATTGCTCCTTGGTGCTGCTGGTGATAAGAGAATCCTTTAAAGGTAGTGTCTGGGTGGCGCAGGTCTCAGCAGAGCCAGGACGCGCTGCTGGTGGGACGGGGAGCTGGGACTGGACAGCAGGACGGCTGCCCCTCCACCACCCCCTGTTCCCCGGGGTCCTGTCTGCTCATCTGCCGTCACAGGGATTTGCAGACTCAGAGACCTGGGAGCTTGCCCGCTTACTTGCACTGTCGGGGGACTAGCTCTGGGTCCTGGGGGGAAGCTTGCCCACAGTGTGGTGTCCCGTGGCTTCACAGCCACAGGCTGCACTCCAGGCCTGCACTGAAGGGCCGTCCCAGGCAGCATGGGGTCATGGTAACACACAGGCTTTGGAACCATAGGGCAAAGTTGGTGCAAAATCGGTCTCTAAGGCAGCAAGCAAGGCCTTGGAAAAGTTATCTAGCCGTCCTATGTACAGTCCCCTTATATGTAAAAGGGAGGGAAGGGTAGTGGTGAGTCTAAGGTTATCAGGCCATTAAATGACATAATACATGTGAGAGCTCAGGCCTGTGCTGACACACAATGCACCCCGGATCATACCGGGCAGGGCTGTTAGTGGACACAAGCGCAGGACAGGGTGGAGATGAATTCTCAGAAACCCACCACTGCTATTAAAACAACAGAAGCAATACCGTCAATGGACATGTTTTGTTCTCTTACGTACCAAAGACTGCAAATTTGGGCTCCTGCGAATAAACGGCTTCCTAGATTTTTCAGAAAGGTTCACTCATGAAGCTGCAAGTACTGAGATAATGGAGCCGCAAATTAAAGTCTCCGTCTAAAAATTGACAACTGTATGTGGGGAAGAAACCCCAAACCAACTCTCTAGTTCCAAACCACCTGCTTCCATGGAAAGGGATGTAGGGTTGTCGACCAGACTTCTCTTAAACTGAAAAGTTGAGAAATGTACACGGTAAGAAAATGCTAAAAGTTCAAAATGTGTGGAGAGCCTTCCTGGTTCAGTCGACTGATCCTCCTGCCTTGAAGTAACTACATTGTCAGTTTTTGCGTTTTCCTCTAGGAATAATCTGTGTGTGAGCAAAGTTAGGCCAGATATTCACTTATCTCTTCATCATTTTTAATTTTTAATTGTGGTAAGATACACATAGGATAAAATTTACCATCTTAATCATTTTTATGTACACAGACTAGTAGTGCTAAGTGTATTTTCACTGTTGAGCACCCAATCTCCAGAATTTTTCTGTCTTGCAAAACGGGAACTCTGTCCCCATTAAACAATAATGTCCCGTTCCCCCTCCCCCAGCCCCTGGCACCCACCCTCCTAATTTCTGTTTCTGTGAGTTTGATGACTCCAGAGACCTCATGTAAGTGGAGTCACACAGCATCTGTCTTGTGGCTGGCTTATGTCACTGAGCATCATGTCCTCAAGGCTCCTCCACGTTGTGGCAGGTGTGAGAATGTCCTTCCTTTTTAAGGCTGAATAACGTTCCATTATTTGGATGGACCACCTTGTGTTCATCCATCCTCCATCGATGGACACTTGGGTGCCTTCACCTTTTGGCTGTTGTGAACAGGGCTGCTGTGAACACGGGTGTGCAAATATCTCTGTGAGCCCTTGCTTTTAGTTCTTCACCCATATATTCCTAGAAATAGAATTGCTTGATCATATGTTAATTCTATTTCTAATTTTTAAAGGACTCATTATTATTATTATTTTTTGCGGTACGCAGGCCTCTCACCGTTGTGGCCTCTCCCGTTGCGGAGCACAGGCTCCGGACGCGCAGGCTCAGCGGCCATGGCTCACGGGCCCAGCCGCTCCGCGGCACGTGGGATCTTCCCGGACCAGGGCACGAACCCGTGTCCCCTGCATCGGCAGGCGGACTCTCAACCACTGCGCCACCAGGGAAGCACCAGGACTCATTATTTTTTGATGGACTTTATTTTTTGAGCAGTTTTAGGTTTACAGAAAATTAAGTGGAAAGTACAGAGTGTTCCCAATTACCCCTCCCTCCCTCCCACGGTTTCTCCTATTATTAACTGTTTGCATTAGCGTGGTGCCTTTGTTACAGCTGATGAAGCAATACTGGTGCATTATTATTTACAAAGTCCACAGTTTACTACAGTATGATTTCACTGCCTTAAAATCCCCTGCTCTCCTCCTCACAAACCCCTGGGACCCACTGATCTTTTCACTGTCTCCATAGTGTTGCCTTTTCCAGGATGTCCTAGAGTTGGAATCACGCAGTGTGGAGGCTTTTCGCATTGGCTTCTTTCACTTAGTGATACATGTTTAAGGTTCCTCCATGGCCTTTGGTGGCTTGACAGCTGCGAGCATGTGGTATGTGCAGCTGCCGTGGGTGCGAAGTGCAGGGGTGGGGCTTCCCTTTTTTTGGGGTGGGGAGGATGCATCTTCAATTTAATTATAGCCTTTTGGAAAGAAAGGAAATACTACACGATAAATATGTACTTCCGCTGTAAGACATCCCAATTTTAGAACATTAAAATTCGTATGGGAAGAAAAAGTGATTCTCGTGCAGGAAGCAGTGCAGTAGGTGGAGAAGATGAGCTTGAACAGCCTCAGTTGGGCTCAACAGCGAGGCTGTACGTCATCCTGATGGGACATCTGCCTGCAGCTCCCCAAGTTCTGTAAGCTGGTGATTTGACCTCTCCCAGAGGTCAGCACTTTCCATAGCTCAGTCTCACAGACACTGATTCTTTCTGAAATGAATCAGAAAGACTTTTACATTTTTTTCCTGGACTGATCTGACTTCCAGAGTGGGGGCTTTTTGGTCACCGGGGTACAGATCCTGTAGGATGCTGCCCTAACTAACTAGTTAGCATCCTAGTTAGTTGGACCTCTGGGAGCCAAGGCAACCCGAGGCCAGTGTGCATCTCACCGTGACTGCAACACAGGAACCAAGCCCACCCCGCTCCAAGCTGCACAATGCTGGTGTGGACGCTTTGCTTCTGGCTCTGAGATCCTGACGGGGTGAGGGCTGCAGGCTGCCCATCGCTGCAGAGAAGGAAGATGGGGTGAGCCTGGCTGCCTGGCTGGAGATGCCGTCGGTTCTGGGAGCAGGAGCTGACAGCGCCAGGGTGGGTTCCCTCTGACGTCAGTCGTGAACACTTAGATGGCGACAACTAGAAATGACCATGCCACCAGCCGGTGTCCTGACCTGAGCAGTGCGACCAACAGGAGCCAATCACGTCCACCTACGGACGCCCTGCGGGAAGTGGGACACGGGAAGCAGAGTCGCCGGGCAAAGCCACCAGCCACTGGTGTCAGCTCAGCCCTGGGCGCCTCGGAGCTCGTCAGGGAGGATCCTGCAGAATCCAGAGCTCGTGAGTGTGTCCCGGTGAGCCTTTCGGGAGCACCCAAGGCCACTGGGATGCACGGGCTCGCTGGCCCCCAGGACAAGGGCTGGAGAAGGGAGGCTGGCGGGAGAGGCGGCAGCCCTTCTCGGGGTGTGGATGAGGTGAGGAAGCTGGGTGAAATTCCTTCTCTAAAACAGCACTTCTCAAAAGTTAAGGTGTATGGAAATCATTTGGGAATCTTATGAAAATGCAGACTGTGTTGCAGTGGGTCTGGGATCGGGCCGGCTACTCTGCATTTCTAATGAGCACCCAGAAGATGCCCAAGCGAATGGTCAAAGATCGCCCGAGTCCCAAGGCTTTACTGGAAGCTAAACAAAAACTGGCTTTTATTTTCTTTTTTCTTAGATCTCCTCCACTCACCTACCTGCCTGTGATACTGCTCCAGATAAGTACATTAAGAGTTTTCATTAAGGGCTTCCCTGGTGGCGCAGTGGTTAAGAATCCGCCTGCCAATACAGGGGACACGGGTTCGAGCCCTGGTCCGGGAAGATCCCACATGCCGCGAAGCAGCTAAGCCCGTGCACCACAACTACTGAGCCTGCGCTCTAGAACCGGGAGCCACAACTACTGAGCCCACGTGCTACAACTACTGAAGCCTGTGTGCCTAGAGCCCGTGCTCCGCAACAAGAGAAGCCACCACAATGAGAAGCCTGCGCACCGCAATGAAGAGCAGCCCCCGCTCGCCGCAACTAGAGAAAGCCCGTGCGCAGCAACAAAGACCCAACGCAGCCAAAAATAAATAAATTTATTTTTTTTAAAAAAGAGTCTTCATTAAAAGACTGTTTTGTATCCATGGCATGTCAGTTCCTATTGGTGGACATTTAGGTGGTTTCTCATCTTTGTTCCTTTAAATAAAAAAAATCTTAATCTTAGTGGCGTATAGTTGATTTACAACGCTGTGTCAGTTTCAGGTGCACAGCGAAGTGACTCAGTTACGCGTATACACATATTCATTCTTTATAGATTCCTTCTCATCTTTGTTCTGACAAAAGCCAGACTGCAAGGAACAGCCTTGTCCCATGAATATTTCACGTTTGTATGAAAAGATGTGAGTTCAAATGAAGGAAAGCGTATGGAGACACTTGTCCACTGAAAACTATGATTATTCTAATGAGTGGGGACACCAGGGCTTAGGCTTTCTGACAGTCTGGTGTCATTTTGACTCAGGTCAAGCCGGCCGTCTTCCGAGATGCTGTCAGCTTTGCATGTGCTGCCATTCAGCCCCATTATCCTTCCCATCGCGCGCTTGTGCGACTGTCCCCTGAAGTCTACGTGTGGGACTGCTTTCCACAGCCTGCTAATCCCATTTGCTAGCTTTAGACTGCCGTTCTCACCTGCCGAGATGATCGTGCTTGTTGACTTTGTCATCTAACATTTACCCTCGCTCTCCTGGGTTATTTCATCTTCACATTTGATATCTCCATCCATCTGTCCGTCCGTCTGTCCACCCATCCACCTACCCAGTGACTGTCTCCAGAGTGCCCCACGCTATGCAAGCCTTGTGCTAAGCTCTGGGGTGTGCACCGTGGTGAACGAAACAGAAAGGAATCTGTGTTCTCCTGGACTTTCATTCCAGTAGGGAGGACAGACACTAAACAAAGACAAATAAGTTCCATGGATGGTATGCTGATGGCAGGTGCCCAGGAGGAAAATAAAACAAGGACGAGAGACGGGCAGGGTGGCCAGAGGAAACCTCACACAAATGTGACATCTGAGCAGAGGTCTGAAGATGTTTCTATCCAGTTCATTGGCCAATATGGTGAAAAAGAATTCTTTGATCTGTCACTAGAGACCTCCCTATAGGTGGACGTTAATCCATGAACCGGCACCTTTGTGCTGGTACAGCCACTTACATGCTCTGTGACTAAGTATCCAGCCTGCGTTTCTCTACGTTGGTCTTAAAGATATTTGAGGAGTGTGAAAACCTGGATTCTTGGCATCCATGGCTCTTCCCTGAGCCCAGCTGGTCAACCTCTCACCTCAGGGAAGTGAGTTTAATGTGAAGGACGGTGTCCCCACCCCCACCCCCCCGTCACCTGACGGAGCGGCAGCCGTTGTGGGCAGAGGGCGGAGAGGGCGACTCCAGCCGCTCTCCATCCTCATGGGCCTCGCTTATAAACCGCAGGTGGAAAGACCAAGTTTTCTGGGCAAAATCATGGGAAATTCAAGGTTTTTTCTCGGGAAATTTTGGCCCTGCCCTTGTGCTGTCAGGAGGCTCCGTGCAGGTGACCAGGTGTTATCTTCAGTCTAACCTGCAGGCTGCAGTGTTGCCATGACTATCTCCTCAGCCACACGCAGGGCTGGGCTCTCCAGGTGAACAGACAGGCGGCGGGGGTGGTGGTGGGGAGGTTTCGGGCAGACACCGAAGTCACGTGGGAGACAGAGAGCACGTGAGATCGCCGTGCACCCTGACATCGGGGCAACGCAGGGCCTGCGTCGGGGCCCAGCCGTGGTGCAGTCAACTCTCCTCGGCTCCTCTGGCCTCGGTTTCTCCATCTGTAACGTCAGGGGAGTAGCCCAGATGATTTCTAAAGACAGTTCTCTAAGCTTCTGTGTATTGGTTTTATTAGAAGCAACCCGGGCAGCAACACTTTAGAACCTGATTTCACACATACTAATTCTGACGGAGGAAGACCCATGTGGCCGGGCGACAGCCTCGTGCAGGCCAGGAGGAGCCAGGCCAGGCCAGGCCAGGCCAGGACGCGGGAGGCTCAGAGGCCCAACAGAAGGTGTGACCCCAGTCGGTGAGCGAGGCCAAGGGGCTGGGACGGAGCGTCTTGACCTGGTGGGAGAGGAAGCAGCGGCAACAGCAGCAAGAAGCCGTCGGCAGGACCAGAAGATGCCCACGGAGTCCGCAGGCAGCAGACACTCTGACCCTCCTCCGAACCCTGGGGACCCCCTTCCGGGTAGAAGGTGCCAGCACTGCCTCTTTTCCGGAGAGCGGATCCGTGCAGCGTCAGTGCCTCCCTGGTCAGAATGGCCCTTTGTTCTGCGTCTTCATGACTACTGATGCTGCTATGCAAAGGCTTATGCAACCTGGCAGAGCCCGGCCCTCGCGCCCGACCCGGGAGCCTGTGATCTGGGAGCCGGGCCTGCAGTTGCGCAAGAAGCAATTAGGGTTCCAGCCGAGGCTTGCTGGCTCCCCATCAGGCCGGCTCCCAGCCCCAGCTCCTTGACAGGCTCGTTAATGTTGAACCCTCCGAGTGCAGGAGAGTATTTTGCCAGCTCCGGGCACGGCTGTGGAGTTCGGTGTGGGGCTGGGCTGTAGGAGGTGGGCCCGTGGCTCTTCCTGCAGGGTTTGTCCTTCTGCAGGGTTGGCCCCGTGGCAGGGCTGACCTCTCCTCCTTTCCCATAAAAGTCATTTTTAAAGCCCTCTGAAAATCTCTCAATTTTTACAGAGTTCTTAAAAAATAATCCTCTGCACCAACCCATTATCTTCTAAAAAGACCTCAAATGTGATTTTAACTTTGAGAAATAAGTGACAAGAATCAATCTAGCTTCCCATCAGCTACCAGAATCTAAAAGGGGAAGAGACAAATCTACTGTATTTGGAAAACCTCAAGTGCACTAGCGGCAGAGGCCGCCACCGGGAAGCCCTCCCCCTGCCTCCAGGACGGCCCAGGCCTGAGAAAGCCAGCCAGCCTCCTGACCTCGTCTGTCTCATCTCTGCAGAGCCAGGCGAGCTCCCTGCCTTGTGCTCCATGGCGCCAGTCGCTGGGCGGTCCAGAACATCAGGAAAAACGCAAGCTTGTGTGTCATGGGCGGAGGGCGCGTCTGCCTTCCGGGATTGTAAGGACTTTATCCCAGCGTGGTTTGCAGGGACCAGGGAAAGCGGGCAGACCCAGCAGCCTGGCACTTCCTTGTTTCACGTATAGAAGAAGTTAGAGGGTATCGTGCTTGTGAAGTTTGGTAAAATTGCTAAAGCTTCAGTTGTGCTGGTGTCTGTCTGCATCCAAAGAGGAAAAGGGCTCATCTACTCCAGAGAATGAGAAAGTTTCTGCCCCAGCTTACCTGCCACCCTCCCTCTTCTTCCTTCCCCCACCCCTTGGTTTTCATTCCCTTTTAGTGAAATAGGCTTCTTTAAATTGTAGAGCAATGAACAATATGGTAAAAAACAGTTCTTCCAACCAGAATAAAAGCATGCACGATGAAAGAGAAAATGCTTTCAGCACACCCCATCCCTGCGGCCCCAGCAGCTACCCAGAGGTGACTCTGCAATGTAGGCATTTGGTACAATCTTTCTGAACGTTTCCCGGACCAGCACTTTTGCGGGTGGAGACACGTGCAGAGCTCTGTGCTGAGAATGGGGCCTCTGTCAGAATGCAAAACACACATCCTTCCATGACACTGACGTCCTAATTGCTGAGCGGCCCACTGTGAGGCTGTAACCCAGCTAATTGAAACTTGATCCATAAATGGTATATAAAAGTTTTCCCCGGTTTTGGGGGATGACGAACAGTGCCGCCCTACACACCCTTACACGTGCACTTGTGCATAGTCGAGAGAGTGTGCCCTTGTGATAAATTCCTAGCAGTGGAATTGCTGGGTCAAAGGTTATGTGCATTTTACATTTTAGTGGGCGTTGCCCAATTGCCCTGCAAAAAGTTTGCGCCAATTTACAGCCCTGTTAACGTTGTATGAACAGCCAATTTCCTCAGAACTTCACCAAATTCACATTCTATCAAACTTACGGCTTTTTTTTTTTAATCCAAAATGTGTTTATTGGGATGGTTTCCGATTCATCTTGATTCCAGGGGCTTTTAGTGCTGCTTCCGTCTGGAGGAGCACCGTTCTGTAAGCCTTGCTTTTCCTCCTGTAGGCTGGCAGAGGACGGTAGAGCAGCCAACACACAAAACTACTGTTTGTGCATAGCTAGAGACGGTGGTGATTTTATAGCATCCTGGGCATTTCACATCCCTGAAATAGGAATTGGGGCTCTGCACCAGGCGCTTCTTCTTGTGTTTCCTCTTCTCTTCTGGAGAGGGATGAAGGAGATCCTTTGCGAGAGGCACGTTCTCGTGGGGAGGTCGTCACCGTCGGAAAGGGCAAACTTATAAGTCTTTGCCAATAGGCAAAAAAGGGCAAGTCATTATTTTCTTAAATTTGCATTTGTATTATGAAGAGTGCTTATGGAGTATTTGCCTTTATTGGATGGAAACATGCTGGTCTTTACTACTGTTCATTTCCATTAGGTTTTTAGTAGTTTTAAAAATTGATCTATAAAAGCTTTTATTTATCATTAGCCTTTATTTGTCAACTAGGTCACAAATACATGCCCTGTTTGCCTATTATTTAAGCACATAACAGTTTACAATATTTATGGAATACAATTTATCTGCTTTTCCTGGAGAGCATTTAGGGTTTCCACTAGGCTCACATGAGCCCTGCCTATGTAGAGAAGACTTAACCTCTCCTTGCTTTCCTCTTGCACTGCCAAGGGTTTGCTTCCACACGTGCGTCTTTGCTACTTCAGATCCGTGTGTTGGCGTGTGCGGTGAGACAGGGATTCGGCTGGAGGAGGCTCTGTTGTACTCTTGTTCATCAGCCTATTGGCTCTACTGACGCGCTGCCAGGGCAGGGCTTTCTGCTCCTTTGGAAATAAAAGGATTCAGACAGGCTTTTGGAGGATCCAGGCAGGAACTTGCCTCCTTCCCTTCTTGGATCAAAGATTCGGCCCTTTTCCCAGTTGGGGGGGACCCTGGGCTGTATTTTGAAGGAGGCCTCAAGGGGTAAATGCAACAGGAAGATTGAGAGAAGAATGGAAAACAGGCTTCTGGTGCGAAGAGAAAAACACCAATTTAAAATGACAGAATCACTTACGTGCATAAGCCACAGAGCTAAGAGGCCCCATTTTCACTGAAACAGCATGAACAACAAACACAACCACTGGGCTGAAAGAAGAGCTGAGCAGATGAATTCTGTTTACCTTTTGTTTGTTCAGCTCTGCTCAAGAAAGAGAGAAGGAGTATACAATTCATTTGTTACTCTCGTTTTAACAGTATCTCCACAGTGAGTTTTCCTGGTTGAACAGATGAAACTCCTTATGGAAAGTTCTAGAGGTCACATTCTGGCCAAGGTTTTCAGTACCCCTCCCATAGCTCATAAGTAGGTGGGATATTTTTTCTTTAAAGACCAGATAAGTTAATTGTACAGTTAGTAGCATCAGTGATTTCTATTTCTTGGCATGAGTGACGTGACATGCCTGTTGGCAAAGACCTACAAACTCTGATTTGCAACATAAATCATATAATCCTGTAGATCAAGTTCCAGGCAATTTAGCTGAAAGGTACAGAAGAACTCTTCCCCCACCTCCACCAAGTGTCTGCCTTGTGGTAAACTGTGTAATTTGTATAATAATTATAAGGTGATCGATGAGGATATGATGCCATCATTAAGGACTAAGGTGTATCACTACTATTAGTACCGATCACCACTCGTGTTTCCGTGCTCCACGCGTAGATGCGAGTGTGTGCTCTCACTTCATCCCGCTGCCCCGTGAGCCCTACAGGACCTGTTCTGTGATGCCCGCTCTACGGACGCAGGTTCAGAGGCTCGGCTGACTGAGATCACACAGCCCCCGATGCAGAATTGGGACCTGCAGGACCACGTGACCCCAAGCTCTGTGTTCTTCCCGTGATTTCTTACTGTCCCTTCTCCTGCAGACGAGACAGGGCCCCGGGAGAGGCAGGACCCTTTCCAGGGGTAGGTTAATTCCACGTCACCTTAAGGATCAGGGTCAATAACACTCTCCCCCTCCGTCCCTTCTGCCATTTACCGAGGAAGTCTTTCCTCAAAGGGCCCAAAGAGCGCCCACCCCTGACCCTGGCCAGCGTTCCAACTCTACCAAGAGGGTCCACAGGGAGCCCTGGGGGCAGGCCTTCCGGCTGAGGAAGGGCTGGACCAGGACCCACCACGACGGCCCACGTCTGGGCCTGGCGCCCGAGCTGACGGCCCCCAGCGCCACTCTGCAGCCATCAGCCCCACCATCCGTGACAGCCCTGCTACCGGTGGCTCCCTGGCCCCTGCGCCCCACAAGCGTGGCTCTTCCAGGCTTTGTGATTCGCTCTGTCCTCCTCCCCCCTCTTGCGGCTCCTTCCCTCGAGACCCCCGTGTGTCTCGCATCCTGGATCCCCACCCTCCCCTCTGCTCACACCACTCACCCCCATTTTGGACATAACCTTAATTTTCTGTTTTTGTGTAGTTCTGTCAACTGATTTCCACCGAAGCCCGTTACACACTGCCCTGGATGACATCATCATGTCCTCGGTGGTAGACACTGTCCACGTTTGCACGGTGCCCCATCACATCTCCAGCCCCTGTCCTTCCCGCACTTCAGACACTGGGATGCCCTACAGGGAGCCAAACTCAGTCACCTACAGAGTCTGCCCCATGCACTCAGGGCCATGCTCAGATGGTGACTTTGAGCACATTAGAAAAGAGTACTTTCCTCAAAACACTTTAGTGCCATTGGGCAAAAGTCGTACTTGACACATGGAATTATTATGACTGTGATGTGAATAGCACCCCTTTATTTGTATCAAAGGAGGAGCAACTACACACTCGCACCGGCCTCTTGTCCTGCATCTCAGAGACTCCATTGCTGTCGGGGTTCGGGGTTCGCCATGGGCCGGCCACCCCCGCTGCCCGGGAGTGTCCACCTCCCCAGGGAGGACGTGCAGAGTCTTAGTGAATTTCTCTTAGTGGAAGGAGTGACACGGGCTTGTTAACCTTCTGGCGCAAGCAGGGAGGTGCCCCCACCGAGCCCAGATTGGGTACCGCCTGGGCCTCCATCCAGGAGGACAACGTGAGCTTTGCTGGAGGAGTCCACCGATTCTCCAGTGTGCTGGGGCGGCAGCAGACAGCACATGTGGGACGTGTGAGGAGGGGGTCTCTCTGAACGGCTCTGTCCCCGGGCCTGGCGGGCGGCTGTGTGTGGTTACGTGACCCCGTGTGTGCATCCGTCAGGCGGCTTCTGCTTCAGGGCCAGAGCCTGCCTCTGCTACGGGCGTGCTCAGCGCCAGCAACACGGCTTCATTCTCCACAAGGGCCAGGAGGGGACGTGCAGGCAGGCGTCGGGGAGCCGGGCCTGGGAGCAGCGTCTGGACCGAGAGCCAGGCTGAAGGGGCGGGCAGCGTCCTCATGCCCCGCTGTGCCCCGTCACCCTGGAGCCTGATGCTAAATGTGGGTTGTGGGCTTTGTTAAGTCCTGCATTTGCTTTCTAACGTGGATACTCAGAGTCGAAGGAATTCAAAAGCAGATTTATTCCAGCGCACTTGAACAATGCATTTGAATGTATGACTCACATCCTTGGACAAAGGAAAAGGGACCCGTAGGAGGGAAAGCTGCCCGTGGCCTGTGGGCAGCAGAACGTCTTCACTGTATGGACCGTGCTCTCTGCCGGTCCCCCGGACTCACTGCCGGTCACCAGAGGTGTTTCCTTCATACCTAACGTCTCCACTAGTGACGTACGGCAGGCAAAAGCTTAAGCTTGGCAGCAGGAATGTTTCCTGCTGACTCTGCCGCTGGTGCTGGTCTGTGGACGGGTGCGTTTGTCTGTGGACGGTCAGTCCTCAGAGGCCAGCAAGCCTGTACACAGGCCCTGTAGTTACAGCACGAGGACGGGAGTTGTGTTTGCGATGGAACATGATTGCCTTGGTCTCCCTGTGCCTGTTTTCTCTTTTCTCCTTTTGGAGAATTTACGCCCCGTGTCCACTATATAACTTGACAGAGTGACTCGAGACATTTGAAACAGCAGGGGGACGGGGCGGCCAGAGGGGAATGGGGGACGCGTCCCCAGCAGGGCCCTGTGGGTCCCTTTGCGAATCACTCTGCAAGCAGCCACTGCTGGCCCAGATGTGGGCTGATGCTGTGGAATCAACTGTGACTAAAAAATGGGCTGGTTTTAATCTCCTCCGATTCGATAAGAAAGCCCCACTGGGCAAGCTGTTCCCAAGGCCCTCTGACGGCTGAAGGGCACGGCTTGAAGGGGTGCCTGGGGCCACCAGACATCTTTTTTCTGTCACAAGTTCTTCTCGGGTTATGAACTAGAAATTTGGGCTCAGATTTATCTTTACTGGATCCAAGTTGGCAGACAGCTCCTGCCGACGTTGTAGGAAGTAGAGGTGGAGGGGTGCACGAGGGGACAGGGTCCCAGCTCTCACCTTTCCCGAATCCGGGCAGATGCACTGCACGGCCCGAGCACTTGCTTCAGCCAGAATCCAGAAAGAGCCTCGTCATTCTGCACGACACAATGATGCGGCCTTTTATTGCATTTATAAATGTCCCCAGAGGCTATTAGTCAAAAGGGGTTCAGCTAATAAACATATTGTCTTGGTTCAGAGCACTGACTTGTGTAACTGCTGTCAGGGTCAACAATGTCCTGTTTGCTCAACTTCACGGAACCCCGACACTTGTGGGTACAGAACCAGGGTGCAGGCCGGGGTCAGGGATCAGGGATCTCTTTGCCACTGGGTCTGAGCGTGGTGGACAGGCTGGGGCTGTGTCACCCGGTCCTGGTGGCTCCATCTGGGGCCCCTCTTTTGGTGACCTTTCCTTGCAGGGGTGCTGGACCCTGATGCAGGCCCTAGGCCGGCAGCAGCCCGCAGAGCTGCTCTGGGAACTAATCCTGGCGTCAGGTGGGACCACAGCAAGGCTGCTTCTCTTCCTCTTGGGCGCTCGGTCCCTTGGTCTGTTCTCGGCCAACTGGTCAGCCAGAGGGAACAGTGCTTCTGAATGTAGGAGGAACACGTGGAACATGCTGGAGGGGTCCGGTTTGTTGGGTGGTCTGGAGACACTTCCTGTGTGGAGTGCCATGGGTGCCAGGGCCAGGGGCTGCCTGCCTGGCTCAGAGTGGGGAGGGGGCAGCTGACCCCTGCGTACGATTTCAGAGGCATCGGGACGCTTACCTTTCCTGCGAAAATGCTCCCCTGCCGACCTCCATTATAGCCAGACTTCCATGAGTAAAGCTTTATTTCCTTCAGCCTCAGCTGGGAGTGGGAAACACCCTGGTTCGGGCAGTACAGTGTCTTAGCGCTCATTCTCTGCAGGAGAGTGTCTGTCAGATGCGGGGGGTTGGGGTTAATCTGCAAACAGCAGCACATGCATTTCGGGGCACAGTCCTGGGTTTGGGTCAACGTATACGGTCCTGAAACCACTCTCGCCATCAAGATGAAGACTGTTTCCATCACCCAAAAGTCCCCTTGTCCCCCTGAGAGCCCCCGTCTCAGCCCCTGGCAAGGATCTGATTTCCGTCCCTTTTGCCTGTTTCAGTGCCACGCATGTGGCCTCATCCGGAGGGAAGCTTCTTCCTTTGTGCGAGGCCCCCTGTACTTGCTGTCGTCCCCCGGGGGGCGGGGGACAGAGCCGCTGCCTGCACTGCCGGCCTGACCCCCGCTGCCCACAGCCCAGCTTCCTCGTCCCCACGTCCTCCCGTGGGCACTGTGGGTGTCCTCCGAGGGCCAGCAGGGGGAGGAAGTTCACACAACAAAGGCCTGGCTGGCACCGCGCCTGGGCTGACCTCGCAGGGTGGCGCTGAGGGCGCTGATGACAAACGTGGACGAACAAGTGTGACTGAAGCAGGGCCGTTTGGGAGGATCTTCCCCAAAAGGAGAGGAGCCAGGGCTCCCACAGCTGAGCCTGACGGACCTCTTCCCTGGGGTCCCAGGGACAAGTCAGCCCCCCTCCGTTTGAGCTTGAGTCCCGCTGCCCCAGGTCCAGAGCCCTGGGGAGAGAGGCCGCTGTCCGGCCCCAGGTCGGGACCCGCAGAGCAGCCCACCGTGTGAGCAGGGCCTCAGGAACTCAGGGGGCAGAACAGATGTTTGCTCCCCATGAAAGAGGGTTGGTCCCTGCAGGCGTCGTGTGGCGCTTGTCACTCCTCTTACCCCGGGCCTGAGGATGTGTCTGCAGTTCACTTTATTAAATAATACCTATTGCTGTAGGAGTTGGTATTTCCAGGGCTTTTCTCTAGTTTCCAAGTTTGCCCTCCTTCTGACGGCCCACATTGACCTGATTTCAGTATTTAGTATTAGTATCTCCGTGCTCCACGTGTGCACACACAGACACACGTCCGTTTCCAGCCCCGAGTCCTGGGTGCTAGTGCGTGTTCGGGTTGTATCGACTCTGCTACCCAGAGAAGCGCCGTTGGCATATTTGGACTTTGTTCCTCAATAAACAAACGAAGGGCTGGTCTGATCCCCTCATCCCGGGGTCTGAGCATGGGCCTGGAGCTGTCGCTGGAGCGGCAACCAGCCCTGGATGCCTTGCTTACCGCGAAACCTCAGGAAAATAGCCCAGCCTCTCGAAGCCTTCGTTTCCTGTCTGTGAAATAAGCATGCTGGTGTTCTACAGCTAATTCTAAAGCTGGGATTCTGGGCAAAATTTAAGTTGTTGAGAACATACTGGGGGTAAATGTTTATTGGAGCTACATGTTATCATCCACTAGAATGGCAAGCTATATATGTCTGCTGAGCCCTGGAGGTTTCCAATATGTTTTGCTGTGTCTATGAGAACTTTAATTATGTTGAATAATGCTCTAAGGAAGCTTGTCCCTGAAACACACATCTGCTCCCAAGTTGATTGAGTTTAAGGGAAAGAAGAAGCACCTGTCAGCATGACATCTGTGACATCCCATGAGCTGAGAGAGGCGCTGGCTCAATCCTCTTGTCCCGCTGAGGCTGGCGGGGGGCCCCTCCCCTAAGGTCGCCCAGCTTCCAGAGACCTGGCCAGAGTTCTGGCTTGTCTTTGAGTTCCCATTCTGAGCTCTCCCTTGACTGGACCACTTCTGTGGTTTTGAGCGTTACCAGATATCTAACTGCAGTGAGCCTAGCCAGCCACAGGTTGCCAAACTTTTCTACCTTTTCCCTTGACAGTTAGAACTTGGTGATCAGAAACAACAAATCCATGTCAAGCCTGTTGAATACATATGTTATTTTGGGCTCCAAACAGATGTGACAGAAAGGATCAGTTATGGCAAATCTTCTAAGTTAAACTTTTCCTGAAAAGAGCAGCAAAGAGGGTCCAGGAGTGGTAAGGGAAGTGTGGTATTATGTTAATATTTATGTTGGGCTGTAGTTCACCAGGAAGGAGGGTGTAAGGCCTGTGTGTGAGCTGGCGAATGACAGGAACAGCATTTGCTCCTAGTCACCCATCCGTCTGAACGCCGAGCAGAGAGGTCCACGCACCAGCACCGTGTGACGTTGGAGCCTCTGCGAATTTGAAGGAGGACCTGGAATCGGGGGCAGTTACAGTTCTATGGTTCTGGTCACGAAATTAGAAGATGCTTATTAGGGCCATTTGTTGACAGCATTAAGAATTAACAAATTATGTTGTTAAAGCATGACAAAATTTAATGGTTTCATTAGAGAACTATAAAGTCTGTTACTTAAGAGAGAACTATGGTGGTTTTAGAAAGCGGGAAATATTTACTGGACTCTCTGGGGTCTAATTTCTATAACCCAGGCAAAGCTTAGCTATTATGATGTAAAGAATTAAAAAGACAGTAAAACAGAGGAGAGATACCTTTGTATGTGTGATGCCAACGAAGTCCCTTACCACCTAGAAAAGTTGTGAGTCATGAGTCCACTGCGTTGGCATTTTCTTTAGAAGGTAAAATTGCAAGGCAGGTTATTGTAAGAAGTTCCTTCTTTCCAGAGTGGGGAAGGGGCCGTATTTGTTGTTTGGGGAAAGTAGGAAAGGTGTGTGGGGAGAGTGCCCACCGCTTGTGGCACCAGGGACCAGGGCCCGTGGAGGGGCCCTGAGACCCTCTCAGCACAGAATCCTGGCTGCCCCCCTCGTAGGGGTGGGGCTGGCGCTCTGCAGAGTGACAAAGGGCGCCAGGAGCACCGCTTAACTGACGCTTGAGGGTCCGTGACCCCCCGCGCCTGGCCTCCCAGGCCGAGGAGGGGACAGTTGTGTGAGGTGAGGGTACAGCTCTCAGTAACGAAAGAAGCCATTTTCCAGTTTGGGAAGCTTGCCTACCGTTTAGTAAAAGTGAACCGAGACGATCACCTGAGGAGTTCAACTAAGTTCGGGCCACAGTATGTTTTGGTCTGAATTATGCGGATAATTGTGTTATGGTGGAGAGAATTCTGAACTGGAGTTGGATCTTGGTTTCCAGTTGGGTCTGTCAGGAAGGAGTGTTTAAGCTACTCGCTGGACCCCGTTTCCTCGACTGTAACATTAGGGTCTATCCAAGAGAGTCAATGAGTCATCTGTGTACTTGTGTGGAACACCATTCCCCGAGAAAGGAAAGCCACGTCTGTGACTCTGTGTGGCAGTGGAACAGGGTGGCCTGAGGACTCTCCTTAGGCTGCTGCCCGCCGCCGGCCTGCAGAGCCCCCCCAGCACCATGAGACCGTTCTCCCCTGCCAGGGGGAGACTCTCTCTGTTTCTCTTCTTTTCTGCACACTCCACGTGGGACCGAGAAGCTGGAGGGAGCCCGCGTGAGGCTGTGAGCGGGGAGCCCAGGACCTGGAGTGGCCGTCTCCAGGGGTGGCCAAGTCCCTGCAGGGGCGGCAGGGCCAGGGCCACCGCCAGGGCCAGGGCCCTGCTTCCCGTATTTGGGAGACTCCTCCTCCCTCTCAGGACGCGGTTTGCTGCTCAGGTTCTCAGCCCGCAAATGCCGCAGACCGGCTCCTGGTCGCTTGGGGCCTGGCCGGGCACTGGGGCGTGTCTGGGCCCTGCAGGCCGAGGCTCCAGGAAGGGGCGTGTGCGTGCGTTTCTCTCTCAGGCCACCGCCTTCCGGGGATCGGGGGTCAGGAAAGGGGACTGCAAAGCACCCGGGGGCTGGGGGGCTCTTTGAAAACTGACCCAGGGCACCCTGGCCCACGGCCCAGACTCCCAGGTATCAAAGGGCGTTGCCCAAACCAAACAGACCCGCCCTCACCCCGCGGTCCCGAGCCCCCTACTCGGCCTAGGGTCAGCTGCCCGCCCGCGGCAGCCTGGTGTTTGCACTGGTGGGCCTTGGCCCCTGGGCCTGGAGGCTGGGGAGAGGGGTGAGGCAGGTTAGGGGATGGGGTGGGCTGGGGGAAGGGGATGGGCTGGAGGAGAGGGGAGGGGGTGGGCTGGGGCCGGGGGAGGGTCCTGGGCGGGGAAGGGGGAGGGGAGTGGGCAGGCGCTGGGGGAGGGGCAGGCCCTGCCCTTTGCCCACCAGAGCTGGGAGGAGAAACCGGATTTTCTGGGCGGATGCAGGAAGGGTGGGCCTCGGCCGGGTCTCTCAGGGGACCTGCCGCAAGGAGGCCGAAGCTCCCAGGGCTGGGGCTGCGGAGCAGCGGCGGGACCCCGACCCTCCGTCGCCTCCCGCCTGGGTCCACCGGGAATGATGGCCGCTCGGTCGTGGGAGCTGGAGCTCGGCAGTGGTCGTGGCGCCGGACCGGGGCGCAAAGGTCCCGTGACCCTGGCCTTTCTCTAAAAAACCTGGTGGTCCCTGGTGACACGGCGAAGGGGACCCCTCACTCACCTGAAGTCCGGAGTGTTCATTAGGAAGGAAGGCCCTCTGAGGGGAGGGGGGAAGAACTGTGATTGAGAAAACATCCTTTTTTACGTTGCTGTTTCGGTCCATTTGCAGAACTGTCCCGGTGTGTCGATTTAGAAATGAGAACAGTGGGGTTACAAACCCGACGTGGAGGTAGGAGGCAACTGGCCTCTGGAGGGGGCAGAGTCGGAGGGGAGGGGTCAGTCCGCGGGAGTCAGTGATGGGGGCGGGGGCTCCCCAGGCGTTGGGTGTGGCGTCAGGAGCGCAAAGAACTGAGCGAATGGATCCCCACCATTTCAACCCGCTGAGCCTGGACCACCGCTCCGCTCCCCCCGCCGCCCGCTTCAGTTTTATTTTCTAATTATTGGTCGTGTGGGTGCAAATCTCTGCTTAAATGGGTGCTTTTTGTCATAATTCAACCCTGTTATTATCCCTCTTCATGACTACTAAGTAGATATAACCAGCTCGGTCAAGACTTGTTTCTTGTTAACTAGACTTAGGGATGGGCTTTTTTTCCCTCCCATTCCTGCCAAAACACAGCATCCTGAAATGAACTCCACTTTCTTTCCCCACTTCACCATACGTAGACCCCAAATCATCCTCTTGTCTTGGATAAGATGACATCTGCCCAGAGGCAGGAACAACAATGGGGCCGGCACTTACAGCCTCCGAATTTTTCCGTCTTTGTATTACTTTTCAAAGACTGCAATCCATGAATTGTTAGCGCTCTATTGCCTTTGAATTTGAGAAACTGAAGTGCACACTGCTTTCAGGTACTTCTGCTGATGGAAACCTTTCGTTTTTAATACGGCTAATCATCTCTGCCCCATCGGAGGTGGCCTCTCTCCTCAGATCACAACTGAAATAGGCCTGGCAGCCCCACCTCTACAAACCTTATCCTCCTACAAAAGGAGAGAGTGACAAATTACTACTGATGGGTTCACACCCGGGTGGACTGGGCATGCCTAAAAAGGTGGTTTTGTTTTGACAAAAAAACAGACTTTCGAATTGCTCTTAAAACTGCCCTGAAGAATCTTCAGCGTGTTAAGCAAGTCCCTTGCCAAGATGGTTTCCAGCTTTTTGAGATTATCAGAACCACTGTACCTGACAATGTCTGCTCGATACTAAGACTGTTAATAGCTGAACTTGTCTACTAAAGGATTCTTGGGGAAGAGGGGCCCACACCTTATCTTGCTCTAGTAACTATTAAGTGAATTCTTAGAGAGGTCACTGGTTTGATGTTTAAGAAATCCCACTGATGGACGTTCCACCCCGGAGAATTGTACAGCAATTTGTCAGGTAAGGAAACCTGCAGCCTCTACCTTCACTGAATTATTCAGGAAAATATTTGGTACTCCACAGGGAGTTTCTTAAGAGTCAAACCCGAACCCATTTGGAGGTGGGGGGCGGTGGGTAGGGTGTAAAAAGCTCTCCATCTCCAACCCATCACCACAAAACGCTGAAGTCCATTGTGAGTTTTATTAAAAAATAAGCACTATGCCTGGGTTTCATAACATTCATACATGAACGTGTACACAGACACAAATAAAATAATATTAAAAATAAAAATCACACTTGCTTTCACGTGGCAGTGGTCCTGGCACCCCACATGCACAATGTTAACTTGTCCTTGGAAGAAACCGTTTGGCCCAAGGAGACCACAGTTATGAGAGAACCCAACCGCGAATAAAGCCGTAACCGTTGCCTGCAACATTTTCAATTTGGGTTTCAAAAATATATAAATAATTTAACTACAAATCCCAACAATATATATATTTTTCATTTTTGGCACAGTGAGACGTGGGTCAAGAGCAGAGGCATGGCTGGAACTCCTCTGGCCCCTCCCGCCCTCAGCCACACCTGTAGAAGCCACACGCTTGCAAGGAGCGGGGCCGCTACCCCCGCAGTAGTCGTATCATGTATCCCACGGAATGGTTCCCTGACGTGCTTTTTTGTTTTGCTTTTTAAGGGACAAATCACTGGACGGTGCAACGAAAACCGGAGGAACAAGGCGGAGCCTGGACGCTAGGAAGGGAGAAGTCTCCGTGGAGGGGGCAGGGACAGGCTTGGTCAAGCAACGAGACCGTTGTGAAGCGCTGCTTTGCTCCGCTGTGACGTTAGTTATAAAGGACGAAGGGAAATGTCCGGGACCGCGTTGGGACACTGGCGTCGGAAGGCGTTAGCTCTAAGGCACGTTTGGTGGAGATGTTTTCTTTGACGGTCTCCGTCCTCTGGGTGGAAAGCTCACCCCCACCCTTCCCGAGCCCGCGTTCCCGGCCGGCTCCGTCGCGCTCAGGCCAGGAGCGTCTCGGGCGGGCCGGGCAGGTGCGGGCCTGGCGCGCGGGCCGAGGCCACGTGCAGGGCGTCGGGCAGCCGCACGGGGCAGTACAGGTGCGCGCAGGCGGCCGGGCCCCGGAGCAGCTTGGCGGGGGCCGGGGCCGGGGCCGCCAGGGGCGCGAGC
>NW_021703780.1:1734057-1808168 GCF_005190385.1 Monodon monoceros | reverse complement strand
ACGGCGCCGCCGCCCGCCGCCGGGCTGTTGGCCGCGCAGTCCCCGTCCGAACCCAGGGAGTCGTCGCCCGCGGCCGACAGCGGAGACGGCGCGTCGCGGCCGCCCGCCCCCTCCAGGTCACTCCCCACCTTGTCCCCGAGGCCCTCGCGGGGCCCGAACACCTCCAGCTTCATGCCCGCGCCCCTCCCCGCCTGGCGCGTACCCTTCTCCGCTTGGTCCTGGGCAGCGGGCGCCGGGGGCGGGGTGGCGATCCTGGGCCGGGGTCCTGGCCTCTCTCTCCCGGAGCTCACCTTCCTCTTGGAGAGACAGTCGCTTTCCGGACAGCAGTCCCCTTCCACTGGAATTTTTCTTTGGAGGGGTTTTGCTTATTGGGTGAACCGAGAGGGGCGGAGAGGAAGCAGTTGGGGGGGGGGAGCCTGTTGCCTTCAGTTCGAGGAGTGGAGACTTCGGGGGAGGCGTGTAGGGCCGCGGTTCCAGCCTCGGGTGCCCGAGCGCGCGGGGCTTGGAGTTCCTGCTGGAGGAGGAAGCGTGCGCATCTGTTTTCCGTTCCCGAGACGGGGGTTTCTTCTCTGCAAGTCCCCGGTCCCGGGCAGGCGTCCTCGCGGGTCGAGACGGTGCCGGCTGCTGTGCGTGCCACCCACGCCGGGAGGGACGGTCCTGCCTTCAGGCTCTAGCGCCCACGGAGCAGAGTCGCCGAGGCCGTGGCGCCCGCAACCGCCTTTCCGCCCCCGGTCTCCGGAGCAGCATCTCCACGCCGGCCAGCCGCAGCTCTGTCTCGCCTCCACCTTCGGCCCGGCCCAATATAACCCCGCGGCGCCCCGCGGGGGCGGGGCCTGGGCGCAAACCGAGAGGGGTGGGGAGCGAGGTGGCCCAGGTGGCCGCAGCTCCGGAGCGGGCGCGCACCAGGCGGGGGCCACGCGGCGGCGCGGCAGCAGGTTGTTTGTTTTGGGTCCGCTCGGCCCCGCCCTCCGCCTCCCGCCAATGGGAAGCGCGCGCGCGGCAGCGGTGCGCGCGCGCGCGCGCGAGTGTGCGTGTCCGCGAGTCCGCCCGCCCGGGAGGGGCCCCTGCGCCCTGCAGCTCACGGAAGCGATTTGGGCAAGTGGGCACGGCCGGGGGGCACCTGTAGGGGCACCTGGGGGGGTTGGGGCCCGCGGCCTCCCTCAGCTACACGCGGTGTGTTGGCTTCTCTGGGGGTTAAAACGATGCTGCTTCCTAGTGCCAACCTCTCTCGTCGCGGCCGGGGGCGGGGGACGCACAGCGGAGAACGCTCAGGACACACTCTGCAGTGACCGATCACCGGAGCCTCATGGTGTGTCCTTCTTGGGACTTCACTTTGAGGAACGTCTCTGTCTTGTTTCCTTCTTTAGTGAATAAACTAGTGGACTTGAAATTGGTTACGCTTTCTGAGATGTCCTTGACTCGCTCCCATGTTGGCCTCAGATTTTCTTTTGTCTTCCTTTGCCTCTTCCTTTACGTGGCTGGTGGCCCCTGCGAGGAGCGGCGGGTCCCCTTCGCCCGCGATGTGCGGTTCTGCCTGCGCGGCTCCCACCCCCGGGAGGGCGGTTCCGGAGGGCGAGGGCGGGCGCAGTCCTCCTCCGGGACGTTCGCTGTGGTTTCTGTGGCACCGGCGACTGACCGTGGTGGGACAGGGCCATCTCTCCGCGACGGGACGTCGGGGCCTGACGCCCAGGTGGCGTGGTGCTCCCGGGAGGGGCGCCCGCCCCCCGAGGGCGCATTTCTAACCCGCTGCCCTCCCACGCCGACGTTTCGTCCTTTTCCGGCCTTTGTTGCAAATAGCGACGGAGATGCGAGTAGGCGGGACCCCCGCCCCCGATGTTTATTTTATTACTTTCCACCATTTGTGCAGAAAACGTACACAACCCTGTCTTATCTTCATTCAGGCAGTTTTAAAGGCATTCAGCATGGGGCCCGAAAAATGACGGGCCCATCGAGGGCTCTGTTGTTTTTGGTGTTGGAGGAGAAGCTCTCGTTTAAAGAGTTCAGACTGACTTTCTTGCGTGCCTGCGCGAGTGGGGAGCGGACGGGGAATAGCTTTCTTCTGGAGCCAGCCGACCCAGAGGGCTCAGCTCGGGGCCGGGGAGTTTGTGGTCCCCAGGACCTAGAACGGGCAGTGGGCCGGAACAAGAAAGCCGCCAGGTAAAGAGCCAGGGTAAAAGCCATTCAGAGTGAGTGCTGTCCTGGTATGACCTCTGGGGGCAGGCGGACGAAGGCCTGTTTTTTGCGGGAGATAGGCCGTCAGGTTGAGGTGTGGGCCAGGTTGGCCGCTGACACACTCCACGGCCTGGGTGGCACGGGGACAGTTCCATCTTAGAGACACCTACGTGAGCAGCCCTGCAGGCCCGGCCACCCGGTCGCCACACCGCTGCCCCCAAGCAACCCAGCGCCTCTGCTTTGCACCAGCACTCACCTGGCGGGCAGTTCCCTCCCCGCCTCCTTCCCCATCCGCAGCCCCGCCTATCTTGGGATCGCCTTCCAGGCCCCGCAGCCGTGCTCAGGGCCCTCGGGTTAGTCTGGGAAGTGCTAGTGAGCTGGGCGTGTTGACGGAGATTTTGTTCAGAGAAGAGAGAAGAGGATCGCGCTACCCGGCCCCGTTGCCACTCACATGTGACCATGTGACCCCGGGGCTGCATTCCTCCCTCCTCCGCCTGTAAAATGACGCCCATGAGGCGGGACACCTGCGCCAGATAGGTTTTTAGCGCGGCTCCTTTCTCGGGGTGAATTGCAGCAGCTGCATTTCCGCCGCTGGGGACCTGGAGGGGTCCTTGGGTGAATTTTCAGCGCCCCGAGAGAGTCCTGCCCCTCCCCTCGGCTCTGCTCCAGGCTGCTCGAGCCTGGCCTGGTGAGAGGGGTGCACTGATGTGTGGTTGCTCTCCTTGCCTTTCCCCTACTGCGGAGTCTCCGCCAGGGAAGTAGACCCCCTCTGCCCGCAGCAGCAAGCTGTCCTTCCCCCATCCCAGCATCCTGGGGGGGAAGGACCAGCCAGTCACTCCTGGGGGGCGGGCCTTCCCTTGCCTGGGGCTGGGTCACTGGTGGGCCGCTGGCTGCAGGTTTCGGGGGAAGGGGGTGGCGTGGAGGTGAGAAAATTATCACCAAGAAAACCTTTTCTATTTTCAGAGTGACTTAGAACTTTGGGAGGGGGGGAGTGGGCTTTGGAAAGGAAGACCCCACTGAGAATGGGGGCCAGTGGGCCACCTGGAAGGTTAAAAAGACCCCCAGGTGCTAAAATGCAGGCCCCCAATAGGCCAGGAGTTCTGTCTTTTTTTGTCACTGCTGTGTCCCCAATCCTTGCCTTGAGAAGGACATGTCATGAACGCTGTGCCATTCACTGAGGAAAAATGCATTTGTGTTCAGTTTCCCTTGTGATTGACTTTGCTCTGTTACCTTTAACTGTTCTTTCACACCCAGGAAGTTCTTCCCCTGCTGCAGATATAAGAAAACAGAAATGGATGGAGAAGGGCATCCCTCCTCTGCATCTCTGTCCACGATGCCCTCGACACCAGTGCAGGTTACGGGCTCAGACACTGCAGACATTTCACGTGCGGTATTTTGTTAGTTCACAAATTCCCTAGAAATGCTTGGAGATTTCTGCTCCCTAATTCTCTGTCCTTCGGGGATCTACCCTTGATGGGTTAATGGTAAATGCCTGTAGGTGGAGCCTGACCAAATACCTGTAGGGGTGGAAGACTCTTTCGTTCATTTATTCCCTTGCCCTGTAATTTCTGTGGCGATAAGGGAATAAACTGGCACGGGGTGAGTTCACGTTTCAGTGATGGGCTGGGCGCCCTGAAGTGGTTTTAGGCAAAGGAAGATAATACATCCATCTCCAGACACCAAGAGCGATAGCTTAATTGGAAACTCTGCAGATTCAGAGCTTGCTGTAATTTGATGGTGCTTCACGGCCCCAGTGCCTAACCCTTGATGTGTAATTCCTAAAATGCCTGAGGGTGCTTGGTCGACTGGGACCTGACTCCCAGTGGAAACATGGGTGGCTGGCTCCGGGGGATTAGGAGTGCACAGAGCCTCCTGGCGCCAAGGGAACCAGGGAATCACGTCCCTCACACTCTCCCACCCCAACCCCCCGACACATGGAACCAGCCGTGAGCTTCCGGCCAGGTTACCCTCTGCCAGGAGCCACCGTTGGCCCCTGGGTCTGAAGAGAAGGTGGACTTAAAATTGCCTTCCCTGGGGACCTGGGCCTCTGGAGAAGTCTACACTATAATGCTGTTAGAGCAGCTCTTGTTGTGAGCCCCAGGCCACGGACATGGCTTTGATCCAAGCTCTGTCGCTTGGGAAGCAGAAGGGGCTGAAGGTCGGGGGGCCTGAGGTCCTCTCCAGGACTCAAGCCCAGCATCCTGTACACCCCGTTCTCACAGTGAAAAAATGGGAGGGGAGGGAGTGCTTTGCACTTGGCTGTAGCCGAGGCGCCCTCGGCCTGTCCGCTCCTGTGCACACGGAGCCCCTGGGAAGAACCTGCGGGATGAGGGGGGCGCAGATCTAGCCCCGCTGTGTGCGCATCGTGTCACAGACCTGGCCTTGCTGGTTTGCACTCTGCCACTTCTGTCCCCGAAGTTCCTCTTGGTCCTCAGCTGGGAACACGGTTTAAGCAAGGAACCCAGCATCTGTCCGGGCGTGGTCCACAAGGGCCAAACCCAAGGGCCGCGCTTGAAGATTCTTTGGAGAATCCAGGGGTCACAACCAGAAGAAACCCCCTGTGAGCTCCACGGAGCTGTGGGAGCTCCCTCTAGGCGGTGGGTCCTGGGCGTGGGGAGGGGCCGGGGGTCGGCACAGTGATGGTGGAGAGGAGAGGAAGGGTCCGGAGACAGGGATGGGAAGGGCGGAGGGGAGGGGGCGTGAGGATATGGGGGGACCAGCCCCAGCGCGTGCTGGGGGTTTAGAGGTCAGGGAGAAAGCTACCTGCTCTGAAGTTCACAATAAACCCTGCGCCATGTAGGGCATATTATCAAAGAATGAAAGAAAGCCCCGGGTAATTTATCACAGTAAGGTGAGAGCTTTGATGCTGGGGTCATGGAGCCGTCCTCAGAGCTGACCACGTCCAAGGAACCCTCCTGGTCCAGCTTTATTCCAGTTTCCCTTTTACCTGAAGTTCTTTAATTTGGAAGTTTTAAAAGCAGGGCAAGAAAAACTGAGCCTCCCTTTGCAGTGAATTATCCAGTCCTGTCTTTTAAACGTTGAGACTGTCGCGTCCTATAGTAAATTAAAGATCAGACTCTCCCCGATGTTTCTCGAAGGAAGGAGACTGTCTGACCTTCCATGAGGAGAATTGCGGTGGGCGGGCCCTGACTCCCAGGCCCCTGGTTCTGCTCCTTCGCCCTGCTGTCACAAGGATCTGGCGAGAGAGGGGCAGGTGGCAGACGGGACCTGCTGTGTCCTTGGAAGAAGACGACGGTGCCTGCAGGGCCCACTCAGCCCTCCCCACGGGCAGGGAAGGGTCTGTGCCACCCCTGCCTTGGCTGGCAGCCCCAGCTCTTGGACCACAGGCCAGGCTTGTGCGCGGCGAGTGCGGGCAGGAGGGGCGAACTCCCCATCACCCCGGAGAAGGTGTGGTCACTTTGGACCCCGATGGGGACCTTGGGGGTAGATGACCTTGGGTTTACGTCTCTGCTCTATCAGGCAAGTCCCCAGACCTCACTTTTGTCTTTTTAACCTAGAACAAGAACTGCTGTCAGAGTTGAAACAAACATCCTGATCAGTGTTTATCAACTTACGGCCCCTCTTGTTTCATCTGTATCTCCCCCACCCCGACTTCCCACCCTCCACTAGCTTTTTATGGAGCAAATCCAAGACATCATATTTTTTCTTCCGTAATTCCGTCAATACCTTTAAAAAATATGGACTTCTTTTTAAAAAAATAACAATGTAACCCCATCACCATTGTCAAACATTGAAAAATTGCCAGTATTTCCATAATGTTACCAAATACCATCATAATTAAATTTTCCCAGTGCTTTCATTTTTAATAAATAGTCTAATTAATCCAGGGTTCAAATAAGGTCCTCTTGCGTTAGATTGATAAGTCTTCTAAGTTTCTTGAATCTATAGATCTTTTTTCCCTGTTTTTAATTTAATTGTTAAATAAGCAGGTTGTCTGTCCCGTAGAAATTTCCTATAATTTGGATTTTGCTAATTACGTCCTGTCGGTTAGCACCGTCTTCTGCCTGCTGTGTTTCCAGTGAATTGACAGATCTAGAGGCTTGACCATGCTCACTTTTGATGTTGTTTTCGAGAATACTGATGATGTTGTGGGTTTCTGTCAGGAGGCTCCTTATGACAGGGTGTTGCTCTTCTTGTGACTTAAGACTAACCAGTGAATTCAGACGTGAGCTTGACTCATCCACTTCAAAGCTCCCCATTAGCTCCTCACCTCCTGGTCTTTGCAGCCGTTGCTGACAAGTGCCCTGACAAGTGCCCGTCACCATCAGGGGTGGCAAGATGGCGACATTCTCTCCTTTATTTACAAGCTGTGAACGTATTTGAAGAAAAACCGTTCCTCAATCAGCTCTTTGTCACTTGGAAATACCGTCTGTGCAGAGAAGAAGGTTAAATGCCTGATTCCTTTTATTTACTTCTTTTCAAATAATTTGATAGTTCTTCTAGAATCCATCAAAGGACACACACGCATCTATATAAATATCATAGTTAACAAATAGGTCTTTCACATATATGACTTGTTTAAATCCATTCATAGCTTCCTAGACTTCTACTATGACAAGATATTCCAGACTCATTTTCTACTTCCTGCCTCATACCTGGAGTTATCTATTTATCCAAAGTATCCCTGGTTCTTTGTACATAGAAATAGTACTGAGGGACCAAAGTCTGAGATCTAGACCTGTTCATTGCTCCTGAGTTGGTCATTGTTTCTAGGACTTTACAATGGACAGTACTAGGGAAAAATTTTTCTTAAACTATATGCTATTTCCAATTCCACTATGGGATTGCAAGGTTTTCACTTAGGGTTTTTAAAATTTTGTGTCTATATCTATTTTCTCTTATGCTGAAAATCACAACAACATAGCTACTCATTTGCTTTATCATTCCTGTGTGTGTGTCTCTCTACCTGTTCCTGTTTCAGAATGTCACTTTCAATTTTTATTATTAACATTGTGATCGCTGAAAACAATTTGAGTTTTTTTTTTAACATCTTTATTGGAGTATAATTGCTTTACAGTGGTGTGTCAGTTTCTGCTTTATAACAAAGTGAATCAGCTAAACATATACCTATATCCCTATATCTCCTCCCTCTTGCGTCTCCCTCCCACCCTCCCTATCCCACGCCTCTAGGTGGTCACAGAGCACCAAGCTGATCTCCCTGTGCTATGCGGCTGCTTCCCACTAGCTATCTATTTTGTCCTGCCCCTAGGTTCTTCAGAACCATGTTTTTTTTTTTTTTAGATTTGATATATATGTGTTAGCATACAGTATTTATTTTTCTCTTTCTGACTCACTTAACTCTGTATGACAGACTCTAGGTCCATCCATCTCACTACAAATAACTCAATTTCATTTCTTTTGTGATCGCTGAAAACAATTTGAGTTTTACTTGCTGTTTTTCTTCTCTACGGGGATATAGCTCACGAGCCACACAGTCACATTACTGAGTTTTAAAGTTACTTGAGATAACTGGACCCTTGATATCAGGTTAACATCATTTGGTGCATTTTGCTTTTTGTTTCCTTCATTGTTTTAGTTTTTTCATAATTATGTAATACTTATCTGGCTTCAAAATCAAAGCTGTAACCTGAGTTGTATTCAGGAAAATTTAATTTTCATCCCTGCTTTTTCCACCTTGCCTTCTTCTCTACTCTGTAGGTAACCATTTGATAAAAGTTTAAAAATTACCCTTTGCATTAGTTTGCTAGGGCTGCCGTAACAGGATAACACAGACTGGGTGGCTTAAACAACAAAAATATATTTCTCATGGTTCTGGAGGCTGGACATTCAAGATCAAGGTGTCAGCAGGGCTGGTTTCTTCTGAGGCATCTCCTTGGTTTGCAGACAACATCACAGCACCATGAACTTGGCCAGTGAGAATGGAAGGTACATAATTGGTGGCATGTGTTGCATGATGTGTAGAGGGTCCGTGTAAGATGAGGGGCTCGATTGTTTATCGGAACATGCTGGGGTTTTAGGTGGTCTGACCATGTACCCACCGCCCAGAACAGTCCCATTTTCTGCTTGTTGCCCCCATGTAATTATTATAGGGTCCCCCTTCCTCTTAAAAGTGTTCCAGTTTTGGACAGTAAGTTGTACGGGCACCCTAGTTTTGAAGGTCCAATAAATAATGATAAAACGGATGGCCTCTGTGTTAAAAATGTTAGGGCTATCATTTTCTAGTCCTGGCTTGAAGTCTGAGCTCTACATTATTCCCAGTTAGTTTCTTGGCAGATTCTGGTGCTAAGCCAGACTCAGCCTGTTCTAAGGTCTCCTCCATCCTTTTCGTAAATGATCCCATGAGCCTTCGACTTTGAGGTTCAGCTTTAGCTGGGAAGAGCCTTGTCCTGGTCTTTCCCAGCCTAGGCTGGTACATTCAAGAAGTGGTCAGCTGCTTTCTAATTAATTCCTCCTCCCGGGATGGAGTCTGTGCTGTTACCTGAAGTAGGCTGCATACCAGCCTGTTGGCGTACACTGCCCCCCTGGCAAGGGTGGGCAGGATTGTATAAGGCTGCATCACAGCATGTGCAGAATTTAAACGCTGGGTATAATGTTCAGAAAGTGTGCTGGCGATGCCGACCGAATCAGACTTAATCAGCGTGTTTGCTTTTGCAGCAATGAAAATAATGTGTCCTGTGTAGTGCTGACGGTAATCTGCCCTAATTCTCCCTTTTGAGTTTGGAGGATTCCTACAACTTCTCTACCAAGTTCTTCCCGAGTTATAGCAAGAGCGCCATCTTTCTATATTACTGCTGTTTTCACGTACCTCGAGTTATGTGCTTCACTTTCAGAGTCTTCCGTGTCAGCTGGTTTGCACACTGCCTTCAAGTTCACTTACAGTCTATGGGGCCGACTTTGTTCTCAGGCCAGACTGGAACCGAGCTATTCTCTGTTGAATTTATAGTGCCCTACATTGTAACCGATATATAATTTCTCCATTTAAAATTCCCCATCAGGGAGTTTAGATTATTTCTCTTCCTCCTTCCTTCTCATTTAAGCTGTTTATCTGTGAATTAGAAATCATCCTGATCATGCTCAAGAGCCAGCAGCCTAGCGCTGGTGCTACCATGTTAAAGAGAAGCGTGCACAAGTTACAATGGGCAGGTGCACAGAATGGAGCCTACGGGCGTCTTTAGGAGTGTTCAAAAGTTCCCTTCAAAATTCCACCAGACCCCCATCTAACTCCTTAATCTTGGCTAAATGAAACTGAGTATTGACTATGGAGCAATAAGAAATATTAAGGCAATATTATTCTACTAGTTTTATGCCCCAGAGTATCTGCCACTCAAAATAGTTGATCAGTTTATATTTTTAAATGAATAAACGCATGACATCATTCATGTGTTTAAAGCACTTCAAAAAGCTTTTTGTTATGGAAAGTTCCAAACAATTATTTTAAAAGGTAGAGAAAATAGTGTAATGAACGCCCGTGTACCCAATATCCCACTTCAGCAGCTACCAACTGGTGGCCAATATTGTTTTATCCTTACTTCTTCCATTCCCCTGCCACCTACATTTTTTAAAGGACAAATCTCAGATATCATATAATTTCATCTGTATTTCACTATGTACTTCTAAAGATAAGAACTCATTTAAAATATAACACCATTATCATACATACAAAATTAACAGTAATTTTTAATATCATTAAATACTCAATAGGTGTTAAATTTTCAATTATCTTAAAGATGTCATATTACTTTAAAGTCGTTTTTATTGAGGTGCATTTTTCATGTAATAAAATGTACCTATATTAAGGGTGCAGTTAAATGAGTCTTGACAAATGTACACACTCCTGTAACCACCATCATAGTCAAGTTAGAGAACATTTTCACCACCACAGGAAGTTCTTTCATGCCCCCTGCACTCAATTTCACCTCCTCTTCCCATCCTCAGCCCCAGGCAACAGCTAATCTGCTTTTTTTTCACATTTATATGGGCATAGAAATATAGGAATATAGATATATATCTATCTTCTTCTGGCCACTTAAAACATTTACTGCTAACAATTGGTTCTCAGCAATTTGATTATGACGTTCCCCTCAATGGTTTGTGTTTATCCATCTTGTGTATCACTGAGCTTCTTAGACCTATGGATTTGTTGTTTGCATCAGAGATGGAAAATTTCCAGTCGTTATTCTGCAAATAATTTGTTTTTGCCACAAGCTCTCTGTCTTCTTCTTCCTGGACTCCAGTTACATGTGTATTTGACTACTTGATATTGTCCCACAGGTGGCTGAGTTTGTGTGTGTGTGTTTTGTCTTTTTTCCTTTCTATTTATTATTTGAATATTTTCCATTTCAACGTCTTCCTGTTCACTGACCTTTCTTTTGTAGCATCTGATCTGATGTTACAATTGTCCAATTAAATTTTCCCAACAAATAGTGTATTTTTCTTCTCTAAAAGTTCCATTTGATTCTTTTGAAAAATACTTTTCTTATGTCTCTTCATTATGTGCACGTTTTCCTTTGAGATTTTAAGTATACGTATAAGAGCTCTTTAGAAGTCCTTGTCTGCTGTTTCTAACATCTCTGTCATTTATGGGTCTGTTTCTTTTGACTGATTTTCCTTTTTGTTATGGGTCATAATTTGCTGTTTTTTGCATGTCTAGTAATTTTTGATTGGATGTGGGACGTTATGAGGTTTAGGTCGTTGAGTGTTTGGATTTTGTTTTCTTAAAGTGTTTTGGATTTTGTTTTGCTAGAAAATTAAGTTACATATTTCTGATTAATCCTTACCAGGTTTGTATTTAAGCCCTTTTTAGGGCAGTTCTAGACTAGTCTGTACTTTAGGGCTAAGTTAACCCTATTACTAAGGTGTGCCACTCTGGCATCTCTACATATTGCTCTGGGTGCTCAAGCAGGAGTGTCCACTATGGCTGGTTAGAATCTGCATCCCTCCCAGCCCTGTGAAAGCTCTGGGAACTGTTCTGATTATACTTCTTCTTCAGTTCTTTGTCCAGACTTGTAGAAATATCCCCTATGAATGCACAGATTTGGATTCAGCCAAAGGCTCAAGGGGCCCCCATGCAGATTTCTGGAACCTTTCTCTGCACAGTTCGGTTCTCTCTGGTACGGCCTCCCTGGACTCTGATCTGTTTCCCTCAGCTCAGATGTGGAGCTCCTCTTAGATGCTCCTGTCCCTTTGCTGTTGTTTTAAATTTGCTTTCAGGCAGAAATCCAGGAGATTGTAAAACTCAGCTTCTTTGTTTCTTTTTCTCCAGGATCAGAGTCATATTGTTTGATATCTTATGTCTAAAAACGTTTTCATTTATGTTTTCACAATTTTCTGTTTGTTTGGGGGAGAAAAATAATCTGTACTGGTTTCTCCTTCATGGCCAGGAACTTAAGTTGTAATTTTAAAAAACACTTTGTATACTTGAATTGGGATTCAAATAAAATTCACACAATTTGATTGGCTGGTGTCTTTTTACCTTTTTAAATAATTAAGTCCATCCTTCACCTTCCTCGCTCTCTCTTTTTTCTTCCCTTTTCTTTTGTTGAAAAACTGGGAAAGTTTGTATGTTGAGTTTCACACATCATTCTGGATTTCACTGACTGTGTTCCCATGTGTCGTTTAACTTATTCCTCCATACACATTCCCTGGTAACTGGTGATTGAACTGAGAGACTCGATCAGATTCAGATTAGTTTTTTTTTCAAGATGACTTGAAAGGTGTTGGTTGCTTTTCCATCAAGCGGCACATGCCTGCCTGTTGTGTTAGCCGCCACTGATGCTCAGTAACTAGACGAGAACATTTCATTTAATTTGCTGATTTATCATAGAGACTGGGCCTCAGCAAGGATGAATTTCTAGACTGAGCAAATGGGACTATTATTTCTAGCCGTGTACTTCAAAATATGAATTACAGTGACAAATTGGAGCTCCAATAAAAAGTGGAATGTTTTTAAACTTGCTCAAAGAAAAGTTGACCCATTTTTACAAAGTGGAAGGAGGCCAGCTGGAATTATATCAATCTATACATGTGACTTTCAAAGTTGTGCTCTAATTAAAGCTGGGCTCAAGCAGTGCTGCCAGGGGGAAGACACCCTTTCTCTGCAATGAGAGGCAAGAATGACTTTTCGGATCAGTCATAAGACAAGGATGCTTCTGCGGTGCTTAAGGCATGTTAAAGCTTTTTCAAGTGTAAATTTGTTTAAATATGTCCTTTCCTGGTAGTTTGTGGGGATGACATGTTAGCTATGAACGTAGGATTTTCTAGGTGAACTTGAATATCTGTCCTAGCTCAAATACTAGTTGACATGATACTGTTTATTTTTACAAAGCACTTTCCACTATGTTCTTTCATTTCTTCTTCCTCAAGATTTTTCTCGATATTAGCAACCTAATTTTGTAAGACATGGAAACTGGAGCACAGAAGACCCGGGACTGGGAGAAGCTCGTTCAGCTCCTGGCCTCCGCTGTGGTTGACACCCTCCCCCCTGCCCCACCCCATGCCCTGGAACACAGCCGGAAGGTTCTCCAGTCTCCCCACTCGGCACTCCTGTGCAGAGGAACCAAGGCCGGCATTTCCCTGTAGCTTTTGGGACAGTGATCGCAGGTCAGGTGTGCGTGT
Source organism: Monodon monoceros (assembly GCF_005190385.1). Lineage (NCBI taxonomy): Eukaryota > Metazoa > Chordata > Mammalia > Artiodactyla > Monodontidae > Monodon > Monodon monoceros. The sequence continues at coordinate 1,795,400 of NW_021703780.1, read as the reverse complement.
GGTGTCTTGCTTTGAACTTCCTTTCTCTGTGGTGTCTCGGACTCTCCGGAGCATCTTTCCGGGTGTTGGTTGATCGTCATTGGTAAACTCAACGAGCAGAGCGTGTAGCTGTGCTCCCAGAGTGGTCCACGCCACACAGGCAGTCCGTCTGCAGCCGCCCGTGCCCTTCTGGAGCGCTCCCGGGATGACCTGTATCCTTGGTGAAGCACGATATTCGTTTCCCAGGCTCCATGTGCTTATTTTGGGAGCATTGCCGTGTTAGCGTCCTTCACCCATCACACTCCAGATACCCCTTAGAGGGTAACCTCCTCTTCTCTAAAATATTTGTTTAGTGTGGGATGTTTGGTTTCGACTTTCTGGAAAGTCCGTTTTAAAGGATGCTTCAGCCGCGTCAGCTCAGGTGTGGTGACAGCCACTTAGCGTTGATGTGGCCGACATTTTCTTCCTGCCACACTGGACCTGGTATTCTCGGCCTCTTTGTCTCCTGCTCCTCAGGGAGGTAAAGTTAAACTTTATCTTCACTGTTCTTGTAGAGCTGCAGCCACCAGACATCCCAGATTTGGGCAAAAGCCCTATTTCGACTCTTCTGACTAATGGTCCACACAAACTGTCGAGATGCTGTCCGGAATTCTGTATATTTCCATGTTGAATCTGTGTCTCCCGGGCTGCCTCCTTGAAAGTAGAAATGGACAGAAACATCTTTTGTAAGGTCTCACCTCCTGTTGATTTGAAAACCATTGTCGTTGGATTTTACTGTAGGAAATTAGTTTCCTAGTCTGGGTTACCCTGAGAGAGGCTGGCAGAGAGGCTTATAGGCAGGCGGTTGGTTTGAGAAATGATGCTGGGGAGCAGGGCAAGGGGGGAAAGGAAGAGGGGACCCTACAAGCTGCCTTATGGTGGGGGACTGGCCCCCAGAGGCCTGCCCGGGTGCCTGGAGAAACGCGTCTTGGAAATGTCTGCTTTACCCACGAAGGGTGGAGCCTCCCTCCGTGGCTCTGTCTCCCGCTGGTCGGCGGTGGCCCAATGGGGTCACTTCCTGTGTCGGTGCCCATAGGTCCCAGCAGGCACCCGAGAGACCTGGCCAAGCTGCCTGCTCAGAGCTGGTGGCAACAGTGGCTGGAAGGGGAGGTGGGCCGGGGAGCTCCAGCAGTGCCCGCCAGTGGGGTTGGATGTTTTACTGGGGCAGAGGGAAACAGATGCCCCATAGGTACCTTTACATGAAAGTACCTTCTTCATTTTTTACCAGATCTCCATTCCTGTTGAGACGTGAGTCACGGTGAGAGAGAGCGCCTGCCCTTACGCAGCTGCCCACGGCCCCTCCCGATGAGTCCGTCTGCGTCCCGTTTCCAGTGTCCCCCTGCCCTGGAGGGGGCACGGTGGCTCACTGTGAAGAAGGTACATTTCTTTCTTTCTTCTTCTTATTATTTATTTTTATTTATTTATGTTTTTAGAAGGTGCATTTAAACCAGCACAGTTCTGAGGGCCTGTCGGTTTACCAGACCCACGTCAGTTCAAGCAAATCACGCGTCCTTTTCAGGATTCTCTTCATCTTTTATTATCTTAAAGGGCATTGAAGGATTGGTCACCAGAATTGTGCGGAGGGACTCCTGTGAATGGGAATGTATTCAGCTGGTTTCAGCCACGAGCTTGTAGCAGTGAGGCCTCAGGGCATCCTGACTCACAGAGAAGGACAATTTCACTTTGCCACGGAGACCGGGCGGTTGTCATCCAGACAGGAGCAGGCGCGGGCGCGGGGCTGGAGGCCGGGGCCGCGCCTTCCTCTCTCTGCTTAGACGTGCCAGCCAGTGTGGGACGCTGTCTGTCCACTTGAATACAGTGGATGCTCATCACAGTCTGTGAGGACGGGGCGGGCGGGGGACCCTGGGGTGTGGGTCTGGCCGAGGCCCCCACCCTTTCTGGCCCTGTAATCCTGTCCAGTCGCCTCCTGTCTCGGCAGCTCTTTCCTCACTGGGGGAGTGAGCGTCACGGGGAGGATGAAACACGAGCCTGCTTGGAGGCAGTCAGCTTAGCACGATTGCTTGGTGAGCAACGAGAGTGCAGAGGGTCAGCAGGCAGTGCCGCCCAGGCCCTGGCCGGTTCCTGTATTTTTCCCTGAGGAGGCTGTGAGTCAGGGAGCTTGACCTGCCCACCCCCAAGGCCTTGAGCAAGTTTAGGCCGCTGCCAGGACGGTTACAGGGAGCTTGGAGATGCTTTCTGGGCCAAGGGGCTGCCCAGACTGTCCTCGTGAGCCAGGGACGTGTGTGAGCCGAGGGGCCTTGGGATGCTAACCCTGGCCGGCATGTGGCGCCCCCCCTCGTGGCCCCAGAGTGTCCGAGTGGGTCTGAGACCAGGCCACCAGGGACGTGTCCGCCTCTCTGCTCTGGTGCACTGTGGTCCTGCACGCACTAGGGCCCCGCGAGGCTGGGGGTCAGAGGCGTGAAGAGGGGCAGGCTTCTGACCTTTCCCCACCGGCTGGACCGAGTCCTTGGGAAACAGCGACTTCACAGATTCTCTCACGAGCTCACCACACGCTTAGCCAGGGTGGAAGGAAAGCTCTCCTGCTCCAGGTCTGGGCGCCTCCTGGGTCAAGTTCTCAGCTGACGTGGGGTCACCATTACCCTCTGGGCGCTGTGATCTTGTGGGGACGTGCAGACCCAGAGGGCGTGACTTGAGGATGCTGGGATGGCAGCACGTGGAGGACAGTATCATAGAGGCCAGGTGCCCAGTATCCACCGGGAAAGGACCTCTCGATCGGGTGAGTTTTGAGAGGGTTTTGGGAAACTTTGCTACCGCCCTCACCCGCGGGGGCAACTGCAGACCTGGAGTTTGGGAAAAGAACGGGCAGGATGGCGCTTTTCTCCACCGCGGGCGGTGACCAACCCGGTGCCTTTCTGTCCGTTTGGCTGTTTGGGGCCGGGAGGCAGCAGCCAACGTGCAGCATCTCGTTCACTCTGGCGACACCCCTGTGGGCCTGGACTCAGCGCGTGAGGATGGCCAGCTGCCCAAAGTCAAGGGGGTGGGGGGGGTCTTGGCCCCGGGCTGACCACAGAGCCCCCGAGCTTTACACCGACGTCTCCTACCCGACACCCACCGGGACGCGGCCGGGTCTGTGCACCAGGCGCTAGCATGGGCCCCTCCTGAGCATTTTTACCCATGGTCACTTCACAGTTCCGTGCTGCTGCTGGCCTGCGTGTCGGCCGATCGTCAGGTGCAAACGCAAAGCTGAAAGTAAATCAGGCCCCCCCAGTGCACAGGGTCCCCTTGGAGAGCTTCCTGGTCAGCGTGTCACCGGGGCGACGTTCCTGCCTGAGGAGGAGAGGCACGGATGTGTGTGTGCACGTGTGCGCACGTGTGCATGTGTGTGTACAAGCACACGTGTGCGTGTGTATGTGCGTATGAACACACGTGCCTTAGATGCGTGGGCACGTGAACGTATGCATGTGTGTACGTGTGTGTATGCACGTAGGTGTGTGAGTGTGTGCATGTATGCATGTGTGCCCATGTGCGTAGGCGTGCATGCGGGTGAGTGTATGTACGTGAAGGAGGACCGGAGGGAAGTCCAAGCGCTTGGAAGCGTGCGTGAGGCGTTACTGGAGCCGCCTGGCTTCTGGCCACTTTTCTGCCATTGACCAGCTGATCCAGTCCCTTAACTAACCTATTTGGAGGTTAGTTCCGTCAATGGTTAAACACAGGGATTGGACTGGATTATCCCAAAGAAGCCTTGGCGATTCCCGGTGGAGAGAAGCTCAGAGCAGCGTCGAGCCGGCCTTGCCTGTGGCTTCTCTCAGGGACGAGCCTTCCTTGGCGTCTGTGCCCTTGAACAGACCCTTGAACCTTGGGGGGTGTGTGGTTCGCGTGCCGGCCCTTCTTGTAGGTTTGTTCTAATCCTCCATCTGGGCAATGCTGGTTTTGGCTGCATTTCCCAGCTTCCTCCTAAGAGCTGTGGTGGGTTTTACCTCCTATCGTGTGGCCCCGAGGGCTGTGGTGCCACCCAGTTCACAGGTGAGCTGAGCTATGGGACAGCCCCGGGGACAGGCTGGAGGGCGGGGGGCAGCATCCGTTTGCTGACGCCAATGTGACTGCCCTGGGGAGGACCGTGGGCACCCAGAGCCTGGGCCTCCAGGCTGCCCAGCGAGCGCTCAACCCTGACTTAGAGCTGCCGAGATGGGACGCTTGTGTCTTCCTGACCGAGGGCTTCTGGGCGGGGGCGGTGGCGGGAGGCTGCCTGGGGGGTGTGAGCTGATGCCTGGCTCCCATAAGAAAACAGGGACCAGGAGCTGTGCTGCTTGGAGGGTTTGGGGGAGACCAAGGATGTGACGAGTGCAGAAGGGCTTGGCAAGTGCGCGGCCAAGGGCACGGTGGCCAGGCTCTGCCCGGACGCACCTGGGCTGCATCGCTCTTCGGTCAACTGCGTGTTTCCTCCTTTGCGAGGAGTCGGGCTCCAGGCGTGGTGGGAACAGCCCTTCCAGTCTGAAGAGCTTTGGGAGCAAGGGCAGGACTAGGGTCAGCTGAGCCGGGGCCAGAGGCGGGCTGAGGGCGAGCTAGGAGGGGCGGCTGCAAATTGAGCAGTACTGATGGACCAGGTAGCAGCTGGCGAGGGCATTGTTTTGGTCGCGATAGTGAATTAAGCGGATCACCTTTCTCGTCTGGCTTCCAAGGAGTTCTGATGTATTTGGGATCTTCTTTGTAAATTTTAACTCTGCCACCCTGTATAATAAAAGGCAAAGGCAGAGGCTTCTGTGGCCACGGGAAGGCTCTGGACCAGCCGCTGGGGCCTGCAGCTGTGGGCGGCAGACAGAGGCAGCCTGCAGCCCTCCAGCTGGGTCGTTGAGCTCGGGCGCTGTCCTGCGGGGCAGCCAGGTCGCGGCAGCTTCACCCTCCTCCGGGCGCCCACGAGGCCTCCTCTCTGCTCCACGAGCTCCGTCTCTAAGGGCCCCGGGGTGGGGGGAAGGGGGGTGGGCAGCAGGCCATCTGCTGAGACTCAGGTCCCATGAGGCGCAATGCTCGATGAGCGTTTCCAAGCCACTGTGTGACGTCGTCATCATTTCCCCATCTTGCTGACAAGGACCCTGGGGCCAAGAGCCTGGAGCGACTTGCCACGCGGCCAGACGCCCAGGTGGCGCCCCGAGGCCTGCCCTCTGACCGCCCCCCCCACCCCTCTTGGCGTGTGCCCCGCTTTCTGGAGGATGGTCTGTCAACAAAGCTTAGTCTGTGCTTCAATAAAGGGAGATTTAAGTTTGGGAATGAGAAGAAGAGGGTTAGCTCTGTTGGAACCATCCCAAGTGACAAAAGCCACTTCTTGTGGGGGTGGGATGGGGTGTGGCAGAAGGGACAGAAAAAGTCCTGGAGGGCAACTCAGCAAGAGACCCAACAGAGCAGGAACCGCTGCTTCGGCTGACTCAGTCCGTCTCTTCCTTCCTCCCTCCCCCTCCTCACTGCCAAGCCCCTGGCTCGGTGACTGAGTCACCAGTGAAATGTAACATCAGCTCAGCCCGCCTGCCTGTGATTCTCTGTGCATCAGGGGTCCTACATCAGGCTCTTTCCAGCCCTCACTCAAACCCCTACACTGAGTATAAACAGAAGTGAAAGTTGTAAATTGGGTGTAAATACAATCCACAGAGAAAAAGTCAGTAGCCAAAAATGACAAAGTTTATTATTCTTAATATACAAAGAGTTATTGCTAATTAATAAGAAAAAGATGAACACTCGATTGTAAAATGGGCAAAGGGCATAAACACAGAACACCCCCAGCTAGAAACATCCCTAGAAGAAACACAGAGTCAGCCCACTGGCATCTGGAGGTAAGTGGAAGCACAGCCCCGCTCGAGGACACGGCTGTAGAGGCAGGTCTACCTGGACTGAGTTCAGGGGTCACTATTTATCGGCTCCTTGACCTTCGGCAAGTGAAGCTCGCTAAGCCTTTGTTCTCCGTGAAACAGGGGCAGCGGTACCTGCCTGCAGGGTTATCGTGAGGGTGAAAGAGCGAATTCCGTGAGGAGCTTAGCCCAGTGCTCAGCACACAGCACGCTTTCATCATCACTGCTAGCGGTACAGGTGCACTGATAACGAGCCATGTTCGTAAGTTCACACCTCACTGAAATCAGAGACAGGCGATGAAAACGGCAGTGGAATATTATTTGTTACCTATCAGGTTGGGAACAAGGTGGAAGGATTGGTGACAGCCCCTGTTGGTGAGGTGCTGAGACAGTGGGACCCGGCACCCACCCTGCATGGAGCGGTTTGGTGGTTTGCACTGACGCTGGAACCGCAGACAGGTTTTGGCTCTTCTGCTAGAAATGAACCCCACGGAGGTAATGGGACCAGTGCACAGTGACGAATGTGTAAGCATATTTATCCTGCCGTTATCTGTATGAGCAACAATTCACAAGCAACTATAAATGGATCAGGTTAACACGTTTTACACCTTAGATTTACACAATGTTGTGTGTCAACTCTATCTCAAAAAAAAAAAATTCAGAAGCAACTTAAATGTCCCTTAGTGAGGTTGATTAATAAATTGCTCTTCCTCCATACGAGGGAATCCTACACGACCTCTAACAGCATAGTGAAGTGTCCTGGCCCTCCACTGGCCATCATGGGTGACGCTCTCTGACGCTGATGGATAAACAAAGTGGGTTATAAAGTAACATCTTCCTGTGTCTCCATTTATGTCCATCCACCTGTTAGTTCAGAAACAAGTTTGGAAGGATGCACCCATTTTAAGATGCCGACATTCCTTTCTTCTTGGGAACTAATTTTATGATTTGATTTTTGTGTGTCTATTATCTTTCAATTAGAAAAGAAGAAAGGAATGGATTTTTATTTTATTTTTTGTCCTTTAACAGCTTACTCTATAAACAGAGATCTGCATGTTGATTTTGCTCATGTAAACTGACTAGGAGTTGTGGTCCAAGAACACATCATCCTAGCTTTCTTCCTTTTCTTTTTTCCTTGTTTGTCATTCAGAAGCGTTTCTTCATTCTTTAGTCTATGACTCACGCAGGAAGACAGAGAACCAGTGTTTGGCAAGATCTTTCCATGCAATGGAGAGAACCTCAGCCTTGGCGCCAGTGAAAGGCAGGCACGTGGCCTTCCCTCTCCTCCCTGATAGTGATGCGGTTCTGCAGGGGTGGGGTGAGCTGGAATGATCCGGCCAGCATCAGACATTCGGCTGCTGTCACACACAATAGCCCTGGGGCCAACGGTGGTAACAAGACAAACTTAAAACCTCCTTTACTTGTGCTGCTGAGAATCACTGCAGCAGAAGGATCCCTGAGGCGTCCGCTGGACTGTTACCCAGCTGGACACTTAGGGGACTGGAGGATGCACCACGATGGCTCCCAAACAGTCCTCTCACCCATCTCTTCCCCTCCTGGCTTGAACTTCCCACTGTAAGCCTGACGTTCACGGTGCCCCAGTCAGCCTTGTTCTGTGCCGTGTTCAATGTTTAGCAACCGTTGCTCCATCTGAGCTGCCCAGAGCCCTGAGGGCAGGCAGGGCAGGAGCCGCCATCATCATTTTGCAAATGAGGAAGGAGCTCAAAGAGATCTGGGGCTTGTCTGGGGACACAGCACGGCCAGAACTGACTCTGGGTCCTCTGTCCCCACTGGTTTTGTTTTCTTCCCTGTGACTTCACAGCTCTTCAGAAAGCCATTGCCATCATGCTCTGTGGACCGCCCGAGATCTGCCCCTCAGTTTCCTGACTGAGACACACAGTTTTAAACTGTGATCCTGCACGTGCGCGCGCACGCACACACACACACACACACACACACACACACACACACACACACATACACACATACACAGAAACCGAAGTTTCAAGAAGCAAAGCTTAACCTTTCTAACCCGTGTACTCCATGACTCAGCTGTTTTCTAGTCTTTTCATTTCATTCCATCCTGTTCTTTTTGCAAATAGGAAAAAGACTCAGTAACTTGATTTCGTGACCCCTGGGGACGGTCCTCTGGCTGCCCAGCGAGGCAGATTTGGGATTCCTGTGAGCAGCTCCAGAGGGTGGGCTCCCGGGCCGGGGTCGGTGGAGCCAGAGGGGAAGGGCTGAGCTCGCCGTCTCTGCAGGACGGAAAGGGGGGCTGGGCAGGGTGGGTGCAGACGGAGGCGGGCAGGTGTGGACGGTGCACCTCTCGGGCTGAAAGGTCTGCTTCATTTTCCTGCCCCCTGTCTTTCTTTGCACGAGGATCTTCCTGGTTGCCTGGAGGCCTCTCGGCCCTGTCTCCTTTCCAATTTGGGGACGGGCAGCCTCTCTGGGGAGGACTGGGCAGGAAATGCAGCTTTCCCGCCCCACTGGCTTGTCAGGGCATCACGGCCACGCCACCAGCTGCGGAGGGCCCTCACTGCGGCCGCGTCCCCGGGTGACTAGACCAGGGTCTCCCTGGAGTCGCCGTGGGCCTTCAGCAGGCTTCGGGCCAGGGTGCCATTGAGCTGCACCCCGACAGAGACCCCAACCAGCCCGGGACGGGAAGCCTGCAGCCGGGCTCTTCATCTTTCCTGGTCGGAGATCGTTCTGAGCTCTGAAGAACCTCACGAACCTTACAAAACACACAAACGCACACGCATCAGAAAACCGGGGGTAAAATGTCTCGTGTTTCACGGATGCAGAAGTCGGTACCTGTCCAAAGCCGGGAAAGGGCTGTGGACCCAGAGGACCCTAAAGGCTGAAATTCAACGAAGGTGGTGCTAGGAAGTGATTCACAAGGAAAATTCTTCCTTGCCAGCTCAATTTTATCTTGATTATCCGGTGAATCTCACTGTCTGTTGCTTTGGGCGTCACAGAATCAGCCCTCTTCTTTTCCATACTCTTCCCTAAATTTCTAGCAAGTTTTCCTTGTACGTTAGGCTGTGTATCATTTATGCTGGCACCCGATTATCCCCCACCCACGCTGCAGGAGGAGCTGCCTCCAGGAAGGCTGCCTGGAGCTGGCCAGGCCCTGTCTTGGTCCAAGGGCTCCAGCTGCTTCTTCCTCTTTTGCTACATGTCACCCCCCACTGGCTCTCGATCTGGATCTGGATCTGTCAAACGGGGCAAGAATACCGTCCCAGAAAGTTGCTGTAGGGAGGAAATGAGTCTGTTCATATAAAGTATTCAGCACAAAGTGTAGCACACAGGAAGTGCTCAGTAAATGCAGACTGTTATCAGTATCGCTGGCCACTGCCTTCACTTTGGGACTCCGCGTGAGCTGGGTTACTTCGTGCGCATCAGTGTCAGGCTCTCCCCTCCCTTTAGATTTCTGGTGTGTGTGGATAAGCGTTGAGGGCGTGCGCTTGCGTTTCTAACCGCAGCATTAGACTTGGACTCAAGCACTGGGTCCCCCCGTGCTGAGAACCGGCTGGCATCTCTCTCGGGTGGTCCCACGTCAGGCTCAGAGCAGCGCCAGAGGTAGGGCTGCTGCCCTGGGACCGCGATGAGGATGCTCGAGACTGCCGAGCTGCTGGCGTCTCGTGTCCGAGCTGGCGCCCTTCCTGCTGTATTGCTGGGCTGCCTTCGTTCTGCTTTCAGAAGAAGGGCCATTTGATCTAAAATTTATGGTTTTACAATGAGTCTTTCTGAGCACTCGCAGTAAATCTGAGCTGCTTCAACCTCATTGTTAAATTGGTCCCTTGTAGCCTTATTTCTTGTTGCGATGAGTGAAAAAGCTCCTTTGATGGATGAGGACAGTTGTAGATACTTATTACTGTTACATAATAATTCACACTTAAACAGATTTATCACTTCAGATTCTGGTTTCTGGTTTAAGACACGGCAAAAATCCATGTTTTCATTTAAAAATTATGTGCTTTTCATAGACTCGTAAGAAAACGTGCATGGCTGTTGTCTGGGAGCTTGAGAGCAGAAATCGCTGTGTATGCCTTCTGTGTCTTCTTAGATCCTAGGGCAGTTTAGACGCAGAGTAGACAATAAATGCCTAAGGCACTTAGAAAAGGACCAACTCCCAGTTTGTATGAAGTGGTGGCCAAGGGATGAACACCTGAAGTTAAAAGGCAGAGCAGCCAGGTCAAGGGGGCCAAAGCCGCAGGACTTGCAGGGCGGCTGGCCCCTGTCCACCGAGGGCCTCCCCAGAATATGGCCTCCCTTCTTGTCTTAAAGGTGTGCTTTGGGAATAGTCAGCAGGAAGGAGAAAGCTAACCGCTGCAGCCAGTGCTTAGGTGGAGGAAGGTTCTAGATCACAACAGGTGCCTGTCATTGGGGTGAAGTGTCTGAGGCGTGAGATGTATGGCTGGTCAAGGGCTCCTGGCTTCCCGCCGGTCAGAAGATTGGTGGGTTTTGGTCAGTATTTAATGACACAGAACGAAAGTCACAGACAGGCTACGAGGAATCAGAGCATGAGTGACTGGCTTGCAGAAGGCGCTGTTTCCTATTCTGCTCATTCTCCTTGCCCCCCCCCCCCGCCACCCTCCCCCCTCCTGCCATCACAGAGCAAAGTGCAGGAGGGAGAGGAATACACACGTCCCCAAAAGCATAGGCGGCCTTTTCTGCTTTAAGAGTCAGCATGAGTCACTCAGCAGGTGACAAAAGTTTAATTTAGAGAAAACAGGGGAAATAGCAATAGTTTCCCCACAGTTTTGCTGCCCACGTCCATTAGGGATAAGATGGCTTATCAGTGCTGCAAACCTCAAATTAACAGTGATTCAAACCCCAAATGCTTGATGTGCCCCTAAAATACCGGAAGATGGGCAGTCCGGGGCTAGCACCGCTACTCCACTAGGTCCTCAGAGGCCCAGGCTCCTTCCTGCTGTCTGTCCTGTCACCCCCTAGGCTTCATCATCCACAGTGGATGCTTGTGCTCCTGCCATCACACTCACATTCCAGCCAGCAGGAAGGAGAAAGCGGCAAGGAAGGGGGCCTCTCTTCTTTGTATGCAGGATTTCCCAGGAGGTGCATACGACACTCTGCTTGAACCCCATTGACCAGAATGCACTCACGTGGCGACACATAGACAAGGAGGCTGGGAAACGTAGTCCTTACTCAGGGCAGCAGGGGCAAAGAAGAGGGAGTCCTAGCATTTAAGGAATGGGGAGAACCTCTACAGGGGTCCGGCGTCAGCTTCTGCCACGCTGCTGCAGGGACTTGATGGCTTAGGCAGAGGGGGGCTTGGAGGGTCCCACGTGAAGCCCTGGATGGTAGATTTCAGTAACCTGGGCTCCGTGTTGCGGAGCTGAAAACCCGGGTGACTGACTGGTGGGCTGGGCCACTGCACCGAATCGATCTGGAAGATGGGGAGAGGGAGGGACAGGACTCCAGGGAGACGGCGTCTGGGGAAGCCGTCTTCGGTGGTTAAGCGAAGGTTCTGGACTCACTCTAAACTTGGACTCACGTCCCAGAGCTTCTGTGTGATCTGGGGAAGTCGCTGATCTCTGGAAGCGTCCATGTTCTCATCAGCCCCGTGGGAGGCCTGATATCCACCCCAGGGCTGTGAGTGGGGCTGAGGGGTGTAACGTGGGGTGGGGTGGATGTAGGTGTTCGGGAAACGGTGTCCGTTTTTACAGCTGGCCACCCGGGAGCAAAGGTGGGCCCGACACCTGGAAGGGTCGCCCATCAGCCTGGGCCGAGCTGAGCTGTGGGCAGTGGGGAGGGAAGGGCCGGGGGTGGGGTCCCGCCGTCCGGTCTCAGCTCCTGCGCGGGTGCCCTGCCGTAGGAGGCCGTTGGCTCATGGTTTTCAGGGTCCCTGCAAGCCCCAAACTCCTTGGACTCCTCATTCAGTGCCGGTCAGCCTAGTGCAGCTGCACCAGGCAGTGTTTTTGATGCTGACACAATTCAGTTATTTTAGAAACAGTTTCCATAAACAGAGAGGAAACAAATTGTTTTTTACTTGCGTTTCAGGCTTCAGTAAATACTGACGAGTGCTCGCAGGTAAGTTTCCGTGATGGAATCTATCACCTGTTCAGACCGCACATTGCGGGCACACAATGGACTCGGGCTGGACGCGACACAGAGCGACACGGGCACCTGGAGGTGAGAGGTGGGGCGGGTCACGACAGGGAGAGGCTGTGCCCGGCTTCCCTCGGACGCCAGGACTCTCAGGAGACAGTTGCTGTGGAAACGTCAACAGCGTGTTTCTGAGAGCGATTTAGTCACCATCCCCAGCAGCGGTTTTTGTATTAATAGCCCCGACCGAGGGTTTGTGTCCAGCTGGGAGAAAGGCGTTCCGACACTCCGCTCATTCTGTTAGGAGCCTGTGCCTTTGGGGAACGCGGGAGGGAAGAGGAGAATCTTGTTCTCAGTCCAGCGCGCTCACTGGAGTCCCAGGGGCCCTGCTAGTTGTCGACATGGGGGACCCACCTCTGGGCTTCTGAGCCGGTGGGTCTGGGAGGCGGCCTGGTTCTCACCGAAGGGTTTCCATGCGTCCCCAGGCTTGGGGACCACGAGGTGAAACCATGGAGTCATCACGCCCCTCCACTGGCGCTGCTGAGGGTCACTGTTGAGCACACCCACCCCGGTGCCCCCATTTCATGCCAGGGAAGCTCTGGGTGCTCAGGTTTCCTGGGTCCCCTGCGCAAGGGCGCTGCTCCCAGGGTCTCTCAAGCAGAGTCTTATTTGTCCCCAGAAAAGGGACACCTGGGAACTCGTGATGAATTTATAAGCCTGCTGGGACCCAAGGAAGCCTGGGTGCCCCTCACTGGGTAGAGAACGGCCCAGAGCAGCTTCCCGTCCTCTCCCTCCAGGCCTGTCTAGGCACGGAATGTTCCAGAATTGTGCTGCCCTGTAAGCAGCTACAAGCCTGAGGTGGCTCCTGGGCGCGCGAAGTGCAGCTGGTGGGGCTGAGAGCATCTGTGTTCATTTCACGTCACTTCAAACGTGCATCTAAACAGCCCACAGGGCTGGTCCTGACCGCACGGGGCAGAGCAGGTTAGGACAAAGGTCCGTCGTGGGGTCTTTCAGTTCCAGGCCGCCGGGATCTGGACTTTGTTTTGCACGGAAAGGGGAGGAAGCTTAGGCTTCTGGACTTAGTGCAGGGAGCTGGGGGTGGTGACCTGGAGGAAGGCTGGAGGTGGTGGCAGTGACCAGGTGAGTGACAAGTTGAGGGACGGGGGGCATTCAGGGGTGACGCGATCAGGCTTAGCGCAGGGAGGTCCACACTGGTTGGGCAGCTGGGCCAATAGTGGGCGTGTTGAGTCAGGAGAGAAAACCTCAGGATGCAAAGTGATTTCGTAGGAAAAGACATCAAGCTGCTTTTGGACGGCAGCCTCGCTGTTTGCCGGAGGATATCTTACTCTCAAGGCAGAGATAATGCAGCGTCAGGGGCCTCCCGGGACATGAGGTCCATCCTCGCTCTGCCCGCCCACATGGGGGTGGGCTTCCCCTCCGATGGGTGGCCTGCGGGTGGTCCCGCACCCTCATCAGACCCCTTCCCCTCCCGGCCCGAGGCCCGAGACCTCATCGCCAGAGCTGAGCGCCCACAACAGAGCCTCCCCGGGCAGGACCCTTGATGCTTTCCCCCACCCCAGGCACCACTGAGCACACCTGGGTCCTGGGGCAGGTCCAGAAGCCGAGGCGGGGGAGGACCCATTCCCGCCCTGGGCAAGTTTATCTTCTGATGCGAGACAGGCGCGGGGCCTGGCCCAGGGTGGGATCCTGCGTGGGGCAGTTTTGCTCTCCAGGGCCCGCGTCGCAGTGACCCCCCGTGCCCGGGGGGTGTTGAGGGAGGCTCCTTGGGGGGCTGCCAGTGAGCTCGATCGGGGGCCATGTTCCGAGTGAGTGACAGGGAGCCGGCATTGAGGATGCCACACACGGGGCACGGCGCAGGGCGGGGGGCAGAGGCCGGGGTGCGTCCGGGGAGGTGGGGTGTGGCGGGGGAGACGGACGGGGCCCCTGAGGAAAGGCCTGTGTCTGGTGGACGCTGGGGGCGGGCCTGGTTTTAAGCTCAGGAGCGACACGTGCTGCTTGCCTGTTTGAGGTGGTGCAGCTTCTCCCCCATCACAGCCGGAGAGACTTTGCCCTGGCCGGCCCTCTGCCACTCTCCATCCTGAAACGGGTGTGGTGTGCGAGTTTCCCGGGGAGAACGAAGCCTTGTAAGGTCCCTGGAAAATAAGTGCTGTCTAAAGACCATCACTGCTGTCAGTTAAGGAGTTACAGCGGCAATTACCTTATTGCAAGCAGGCTGGCTCCTGGCCCCCCGTTAGCCAAGTAGCTGGCAGGAGCGCTTTGCATCCAGGTGCCGAGTTGAGTTTCTTTAGAGTTGGTCCCACATACCTGAGCAGCCCCGCCTGGGGGGCGTGCTTTCCCTCCCATCACTTACGTACGACTTGCTTGAGAGGTTCCCCTGCTTATTCCACGAACTCGGGAATTCTCAAACTGAGCGCGAACGGCCGCAGGAGGGGGTCCCTGAGATTGGAGGTTGCTGTGACCTTCCCGTTCTGCACAGAGCACTGAGGCAGGGGCCGTCCAGGGGTCAGCAGCCGCGTGGTGCCCAGGACCGGCTCAGGCTGCTGCCCAGCCGCCCTGCGCCCCACTCCTCTCAGCTCGCCCTTCGTCCCGTCACCTCCTCTCGGCTCGAGCAGGCCCAGGACCCCGGTCTGCCTCGGTGTGGCTGCCTGCGCCGTCATCCGCCCCTCGGTCGCTTTAGAAATGTGTCCGTAGAGAGCACCTCGTCATCCAAGGGCCTCCTTTCCAGCCACCGTCGAGGTCCCCCCGGGGAGGCAAGCGCGGCCCCTGCTCCCGGTGCCTCCCCAGCTCGGGTGGAGCCGGATGACGGGGCCTCCGCAAGCTCTGGATGGGTGGGCTCTGCGCCCAGCATCTCCAGACATGGGCGCCCAGCGGCCCCTCCCTCACGGAACTCCCTGCCCGGTGGAGCGAGCAACCGACCAGCACCCACTGGGCGAAGGGACCAGCACCATGGGGGAGGGGCCTCGGCACCGAGGGGTGGGGCTCTGGGCGGGACCCACTGAGAAGCTCGCCCCGACGGGACCAGCCGTCGTGCAGGGGTTCGCCCCCGGGAGGGGCACCGCACCCGTGCACGTGGGGCCCTGGTACCTGGCCTGCCCAGTGGGCTCACCGCGAACCGCGTCTCAGCCCAAACGACGACTTCCTTTACCTCACGTGTGCTGAAGTGTGGGGTCCTAGGACCCGAGTGCAGGGCTAGCGGTGATGTGGGGGAGGCACGGGGGCGGCCCCCGGGGTTGGGGTGACCCTGGCTCCTCCTTGAAGGGGCGGCGGGGCTGGGAGCCCCCTGCGGAGCCAGGCCCAGCCTTGTCTCCGGGGTCCTGAGTCCTGTGCAGGTGTGCGGGGCTCAGTGCTCCCCTTTACCACGTGCTCCCGCAGTGCTTCTGTCCCCGGAAGGACCCAACGAGGAGCTAGAGGTCCTGGCCCAGCATCTGCGCTGGGGCCGATGCTGGGGCGGATGTGTCCTGGTTCTGGGATGCCAAGTCAGAGCCCCTGGTGGTGCGTTCCTCTGTCATGTCCACTTCTGGGGATATTTCAGGGTTATGCCATCATTAAAGAGTAAGCCATCGAGAAAAACCAGGGTGACGTTTAAGCTGTCTGGTAGCTTATTCTTTACAGTCATACATCTTTCCCTCCAGACACATATGCAAGAAATGAATTTCATTCCACTCATAGGAATTCCATGTGTGTTTGACTGGATCTTCTAAGATTTCTGGGTTCAAGAATGAAGAAGCTTAGCTCTGGGAGAGCAGACAGGTTCCCGGGAAAGTGCAAGCTGGTTGGACGTGTAGATGCTGCCATGGGGCTGAGCGGGGCCAAGAGCCATGTCTGGACCTGAAGGCCCAGGGCGCTATGGCATCCCTCACAGCCTGTCCAGCTGGGGGGCAGGCCGGCGTGGGCTGGGCCCTGTACTCACCGCCACTGGGCCTGCCTGAGAGTAAGGGTGTGTGTGTGTGAGTGTGTGTGTGTGTGAGTGTACGTGTGTATATGTTCATGTGAGCGTGTGTGTATGTATGTGTGTGTATGTATGTTTGAGTGTACGTGTGTGTAAGTGTGAATGTGTGTATGTGAGTGTATATTTCTGAGTGAATGTGTGGGTATGTACGTGTGTGAGTGCGGATGTGGGTTTCTGAGTGTACATGCGTGTACATGTGTCTGAGTGTGTGTGTATATGTGCGGGTGAACGTGTGTATATGAGTGTATGCCTGTGTTGAGTGTTGGTGTCCACGCCTGTTTCTCCCGAGCCCGCCCCGGGACCTTTCTCACCGAATCCCACTCTGCTTTGGGAAGCTGGACTCTCTCCATTGTATTTATGAGGAAAAGAGCCGTGAACAAAGGGTGTCGGGCTGGCGTGGACCTCTGCCCGCACCCTGCGCGAGTGCAGACCCCGTCGCTGACCCCCGCCGTGGGCTCAGCGGGGATCCCCTGCCGCCGAGGCGGGAAGGCCGGCGGCCTGGGCAGGAGGTGGTGGCTCAGGCTGGATCCCCCGCGGATGCCACCCTTTCCCGGCCGGGGCTACCCTGGCCCTACATTCACACGGGGCGTCGTGATGTCCCCCCAAGTTTAGAAGCCATCGGTGCCTGGGCAGGCTCGGGGAAACCCTCTTTGCTATCTCAGCCGAATGACTTCCAGACAACTCGGCTCTTATCCCTCCAAGTTCCCTTTGGTGGAGCTCGCCGCTGAGGCTTACTGCCCACTGCGCCCACAGTGCAGCCCCTGCAGAGGCCCAGGGTAGGGAGGCACTGCACTGCAGGCCGACCTCCTGGCCAGACAATGACTAAGGAGCAAATTACATAAAGGCCCGCTTGGGCCTGCGCTGCTCCAGGCCCGCGACTCGCAGCCAGTGTGTTTGTGCTACATCCATAGGCAGAGACGCTCTAAGGAAACACCTGCGAGAGTGAGAATTGTGCAAGATGCCGGCCACAGACCTCTGTCAAGAGGTGATGACTTCCCGGCTCGAGATGAGGCTTCCACCCCTGTGGCCTCCGCGCAGCCCCCAGGACTGCTCACCAGGGCCCCCGCCTTTCACCAGCACCGGCAGGTGGTGTCAGGAGGCCAGGATGATGGTGCCCATGACCCCTTTGCAGGAAGTTTCTTGTCTTTAATAATAGCTGATGCTATTTTAAAAAATTATGGCAAAATGCACATAACATAAAATTTATCACCTCCACCGTCTTTAGGTTCACAGTTCAGTCATGTTATGTGCATTCCCAGTGTTGTGTGACCACCCCCACCGTCATCCCCAGAACCTCTCCATCCTCCCAAACCGAACCTCCGTCCCCGTTAAACCTGGACTCCCCACCCCCTCCCCCAGCCCCTGGCACTCGCCCTCCTGCTCTCTGTCTCTGACTCCTCCAGGGACCTCACATACGTGGAACCACACAGTGTTTGTCTTTTCCTGACTACTTTATTTCACTGAGCATGGTATCCTCAAGGTTTCATCCGTGGTGTGGCCTGTGTCAGGATTTCCTTCCTTTTCAAGGGCGAGTCGTACCCCACTGTGTGGATGGACCACGTTGTGTTGATCCATCATCTGTGGGTGCACACTGGGGTTGTCTGTATTCCTCTTTTTCTTAACTTTAATGCCGCTTCTGGAACCAGACATGTCGTGTGTCAGGCATGTCAGGCGGGCAAGATGTATCAGCATGCCATGTGTGTCATGCATGTCATGCGTGTCAGGCGGGGGCCGGCAGAGTGAGACGTGCTCCCGACACCTCACTGCGGAGCTCAGCCCTCTGTGGACGGCGCTGCCTGTAGGAATCCTGCCTGTGCATTACATCAAGTCTGTTCCACCCGGGCTGCGTCATGGCTGCAGGACAACTGAGCTGTGGTCTTTGCTGGTGACACTGGTCCCCGCACGAGGTCAGTGCTGTGGACTGAACATTTATGTCCCCCAGATCTACACGGTGAAGCCCTCACTCCAGTGTGGCTGATTCAGAAGCAGGGTCCGTGAGGAGATGGTAAAAGTAAACACGGTCCTGAGGACAGAGCCCTCGTCCGGCAGGGCTACAGCTCCTACAGGAAGAGGAAGAGACGCCCTGGCTTTCTCTCCACCATGTGTGGACACGGTGGCGGGATGGTTGTCACCAGGGATGGAATCAGCCGGCACCTTCCTCCTGGACTTCCAGCCTCCAGGACTGGGAGAATTAAATTTCTGTTGTTTAAGCTGCCCTGTCTGGAATATTTAGCTCTGGTGGCCCTAGCAGACTGGGACAGTTAGTGACCTGGGAGAGAGGTTGGAAGTGGGAGGCCGCTGTGTGTCCTTCAGTCATGTATGCGGCCTCGACGAGGAGACTTGAAGCTGTGAGTCCTGAGGACCCACACCCCTGGGCCTGTCACCCGCTCTGTCACTGCCAAGAGCTGGGTCCTATTGACCAAGACTTCTGTGCAAATACAGTGACTTCATTTGGAATGTCTTTGTGATTGTCGAAATGCACAATCCTTTTCTCGCTCTTAGGGAGAAATTTAAATAGTGTTATAGGCTGACTGGCGGCAGTCGGGACTCAGTTAATTCATTAACGCCTATGGGAGAAATTTCTTATTTCCTCTTGGAATACACTGCAGATTTGCGTTGTTCTAACCTTCCTTATTATTTTTCCTCATAGACCAGCAGTGAGATTAGCATTTTCTGAGTGAATTGGTGGGTGGAGAAAGGCCGTGAGCCTTTCACATCCTCAGACATCTGGGCTGTTTATAAAACTGGCCGCAGCTGGAGCGGAGGCCGCGCTGGGTCCTCCGTCACCACCTCCCAGCAGTAGGGCCCCCCAGCGGGAGGGGCCGGGGATGCACTCGCCCTTCTGGGATGGCAGCTCCCAGGTATTTGGAGGGAAATGGCCTCTGACACAAGTTTGGAAATGCCGGGTTCTGCAGAGTTAAAGGGGCTTCTCTCCATCTTTCACCCACTCGTGCATTTTGCACTTTCACTGGACGGTCCCCGTGTGCCAGGCCTCATGTCAGGCCCTGGGAAGGGAGACGGGGTGGGTCAGGTCCCCAGACACACTTACTGAGGAGACCCTCTTCCGGGACCTTTGCTGGCCCGCGGGTTTGTGGGTGCCCCTTGGAAAACACAGCCGCCGCCAAGGAAGATTGAGGTGAGCAGGAACCCGGAGGTCACGGTAGCAGCTGTACCTGCCCCGCAGGTCACACATGCCGTCTCCATCCTCACCACCGTCCAGAGCCAGAAATGCGCCCATTTTCCAGGTGGGAGGATGGGGGCCCAGAGCCCTTCATGACGAGCCCCAACCCAGCTGGCAAGAAGGAGCTGGGAGTGGAGTCCAGTCTGTTTGGGTCCAAATCCACGGTTCTTCCACCTCGTGTTGCTGTGGGTCCTTGTCCTGAACTTTCTGCTCGCCAGCCTGGCTGTCTTGACCAAGGCCTGCAGGTTCCTGGAGGCCACGTGTGTAAACGGTTAGGAAGAGTTAACGTCCCCGCTCGCCGCGTGCTGAGTGGTGTGCGGTCTGCCCTGCGAAGAGGGACAGCACCGTGTGGGCAGCGCCATCTGTGTCCCGACCATCACGTGTGAGTTGGCGGGAGGGGCAGGAAATTGGGGGTACTGGGTTCAGCTCCACTCAACACACGGACGTGGTGCTTTGGCTCCTTGAGACCACGTCCTGGACTCCAAGTGGGGGGTCCTCTGCAGAGGAGCCTCCCTGCCAGCTGCCTCCGTAGACAGCTTCCTCCTCACAATGCTCATTGAAGGAGTTCCCAAGAGCCGTGACACCTGGAGGCCTGTTCGTCACCATCCCTGCTCACCGGAGGTCCACTACACATGAAGAATGAGGGCAAAATACCGTTCATGCAGCAAACCACTGAAAAAACGAGAAAGGAGCACCTCTGGGGTGGAGGCCTGCAGTCCTGAGCCGCTTGTGACGGTCCGCAAGGGCGTTCGGACCAGGAAGGCCTGTGGCTTCACAAGCACAGAGGGTTCTGACCTCGCCATTGTCGGGAGAAGCATTTTCCTCTGGGATCCAACCCGACGAGCGGCGTATTTCTCGGTGTGAAGCAGGACCACAGGCCCCAGGAATGCTTGTCTTTAGCTTGACTGGGGTGCTTTGCTCTGTTACCGGGATGGGGTCCTCTTGCAACGTGAATCCATAAACCCATCCAGACAGGCCCGAGAGCGTCAGGGGAGGTGGGACGGGCCTGTAGGCGGCAGGGGCTACACCCGCGGCAGTGCCTGGCCCGTTGCAGGGGAGCCAGGAAGGCGACCCGAGGAGGGGACAGTCTGAGGGCCCTTGCCTGGAGCAGAGGCCTGTCCGGCCTCCTGGACCGGGAGTGGGCAGCAGCCCTGGACCTCCCTGCCCTCCCTCTGTCCCCCCAAGAGCCCTTGAGGGGAGGTGGCGGTTGGCTCCCTGGACCCATGCCCAGCCGGGCTCTGGGGTGGGCATAGCCCCAAGACCTCTGCAGTTCCCAGCGCCTCCGCAGACAAGCCCCCGTTTACCCTGGCCAAGTGCCCTGCACACTTTCCCAGGTCAGAGCTGACTCTCGGGGCCAGGGCAGATGCTCAAGCCCAGGGTTGCGGGGCCATCGACTGGGGGTCAAAGAAGTGTGGCTACTGCCGTCCAGTCGGCAGGTGGCAGAGTCTCTCCTGATGGTGTCCTCGCACGAGACGAAGAGCCCATTAGGATGGGCAGACAGGAGACATCTGGCTGTGTATGTGCGTGTGTGCCTGTGCATATGTGCACACGTGTGTGCACACGTGCCTGTGTGCATGTGTGTGCTGGTGTGTGAACACGTGTGCCTGTGCATGTACACATGTGTGCACAGTGTGCCTGGGTGTATGTGCACATGTGTGCCTGGGTGTATGTGCCCATGTGTATGGAGGGCACACACGTGTGCCTGTGCCCATGTGTGCATGTGTGTACATGTGTGTGTGCACATGTGTGTGTGTTGGGAGTGGTGCTTCTGCGTGGTTTTGTGTGAGCCCATGTGCTCCTTGGGTGGGCGGTGTCCACGTGGGCCAGGTCTGACCCTGCGGGCGAAGGTTCAGCCGGTGAGACGCTGTGTGAATGAGATTGGAGACGCACACGTCAGCCATGCACAGCCCTGTCTTTGGAACACCAGCCGCGTGGGAACCGGGAGTGAACAGCATTTACTGGGCACGTGTTATGTGCTGCCACCCCTCCCATCTCCTAAAGAAAAGCCGCCTTAGAAGGAAGTCCACGGCCTTGGCTCTGACTTGACCCAGCCGGGTCCAGATGCAGGGAGGGTGGTACCCAGTGAGTCAGTCGGCGGGTGAGCAGTGAGAGCTTCTGGATCCTCCCCATGTGCTCCTGCAGCCTCACCTCAGTGCCCACGGAGACGATTATTTGACAAGTATATTAATGTGCTGGGGCCGCCATAACAAAGTACCATAGGCTGAAACAACAGACATGTGTTTTCTCATGATCTGGGGGCTAGAAGTCCAAGATCGAGGTGTTGGCAGGGCTGGTTTCTCCCGAGGCCTCCCTACTTGGCTTGGAGATGCCACCTTCTCCCCATGTCCTCATGTGGTTGTCCCTCTGTGTGTGTCTGTGTCCTCATCTCCTCTTCATATAAGGACACTGGTCCTGTGGGATCAGCACCCATCCTAGTGACCTCATTTTACCTTAACCACCTCTTTAAAGACCCCTACCCCCAAATAAGGTCACATTCCGAGGTACTGGGGGCCGAGACTGTACCATATGAATTGGGGTCAGGCCCAGTGCAGCACGTCACAATAAGCGAAAATCCCAGCTAGGAATCTGGTATTTGTTAATGCAGAGTGCTTATCTGACCTGTCTTGAAGGCCCCCCGACCCCATCTCCTCTGTCCCTCGGCATCCCCCATGCCAGGTTGGCTCTGGCTATGGCACTGGGCAGGGGCCACTCAGAGAGAGACAGCCGGGGGGGAGGGAGTGCAGGGGTGACCCAACCCGTGAGTCTAGGGTGGGGGGTAGAGAAATGTCAAACAGCCTGGGTCTCGATGGGAGGAGAGCAGAGCCATTCTGCGGGCTGTAGGAATCCCCCCAAGGAAGGATGTGGCCCCATAACCAGCAGGGCTTTGTGCTGAGTTACGGCACCTGTCACCCTGGCCTCAGAGTCCGTTCCTTCTGTGTGGGTGTTTTCTTCTGGACTAAAACATTTCTTTTAAGGGCTGTTGGGACACTGAGGTGAACAAGATGCTTTTAGCAGGAAGGGCCCCTGGGGGGAAAGCTGTGTAGCTCCCAGACCTGGAGGGAATTTTCCAGCCTACAGCACAGAATGGTCTTAGCCAACACCAGAAAATGGGACGTGTGCTGAGATAATGAAGAGTGTTCTGGAGATGTGTGTGAACAGATATATATATATTTGAACCTCAACTGGACATACTCTTGAACATTAAAGGGTTAAATAAAAGGCAAGCAAAAAGTAAACTGAGGTTGATGACAATGTGAATGACCACAGATCCATGTTTTTACACGTGGCCTTGGAGACTGCCCTGTTGAGCTGCCCTTTTTACAGATGAGAAAACTCAAGTGCAGACGCTTCGAGGCCAAAGCGGCCCCTTGAGTTGGTGGAGAAGTGGAAACGAACCAGAGCCTCCACTGCGGGCCCAACACTTTTCTGAAACCCTGTGGACCAGAACTTCATCATCTGGGGGAATTTCATCCTTCATAGCGGCCTGTCTTGACAAAGCTGGGTTTCCTAATTCTCCTTGGGTCTAAACCGGGTACTTCTCACTCAGAAATTGGGCAGCTTCAGAATCTCAATTACGCGTTCTGCCAAGAGGTTAATTCTCAGTGAAGTAAAGCTTCAGGTATTTCTTCCCGGGATATAATTTGAGGGTGCTCTCATTTTTTCTACTGAGTGTTTTTTAATTCTTATTTTTTTCTTCATCTATGAATACAAACAAACAAAGAGGCCTCTTCCTCCGTGCCGTGGTGAGCATTCTAGAGAATGTACATTAAAAAGTCTAGGACCAACTAACAGTACAATTTCAAATTTTTTGAAGGGCTGTTTCTTTTCTCTTCATTTTCCTTTTAGTGACATAGCTAACAAGTTTGCCCCCAAACACCTGACCCCACTGACACATTTTTTTTATTTTAAAAATGTGTATTTTTAAAATAAAATTTATTTTCTTTTTTATTCTTGTACTCAGTTTCCCTTAGCACATTTTGCTTTCTAAACTAAGAAAGGAAACAGAAAAAATTACCTTAATTTAACTGCTCTAACACAACTTTGCTGTTCTCTTAAAAACCAAAAAACCTACAAAACACAAAAACCAAAAACTGCAAAGTCTAGGCAATATTAAACATACTCTTGACAACCAGTGAAAATACGATTCTGTGAACAGATCATCTGTGGAGCCGGAATTTCCAGTTTGCTCGCGGGACTTCCCAGGGCGCCGGGCTCTGCCTCTTGCACTGAATAAACATAGAAACAGTTCCTCTCTCCTCGCTGAGCAACCAGGCAACACAGAAGAAATCATTTTTTTGTTTAGAAAGAAAATAAAAGAAAGTGCTCTTTGATGGACAAGGTGTGACGTCACCCCGCACTGAGGCTCCTCTGGGTCCCGCATTCATTCTGGCGCCTCCACTGTCAGGTCACCCGTCGTCCAGGCCGGAGGCTTGGCATCTACACCACGGAGAGCGTCAGCCAGAGGCCGGGTCCGTGCACCCGCCCCCCCCAACCCAGAGCCTGGAACTGGAGGTTCCAGGAGGCAGGAGGCTGCAGCCCTAGTGCCTGTGCATCCTGCACTGTGTCATTCAGTAGTTGCCACGGGCTCAAACGCAGGGTGTCTGTTATGGTTTCGACCTTCCTCGCCTGTGCCCACTGTGTTGTTCCAGACCGACACCTACATAAACAACCCTTCTGCAGGGCTCTGCAGACGTGCCTGCGGTCACTTTGGGTCAAAGGATGGCGCGGACCTGCCCCGTGACATGACCAGGTGGTGCCCAACCCGGTCAGCACGGGTGGGCTGGGAGGAAGGCATCTCTTGGACCAGCGAAGAGAGGGGAGGGGTGAATTCCAAGACGCTTGCATCTGAGAGTCGGGTCTCTCCTTCTCCTGTGACTCTGGTTCTGACGCTGTCTGCTGGTTTATATAAAGTCTCAGACCTCGGTCTCGGTTGGCTGAGTGCTTGCCATCATCTTGGGGGCTGCAGTTCTATCCCACTTAGAAGGCAGAGCGGATGGTGCTCGGAGCGCTGACTGCAGGCTGGACGCTGGCATTCACATCCCAGAACCGACACCCAGACGCTGTGTGACCTGTCTGAGGTTCTTAACCTCTCTGGGCCTCACGGTGAGATCTGTTTCAATTCGGGGGAAACCTGGCACCTAAAGTTTCAGAAGGTTCCTCTCTTGAAGTGCATCTGAGCGCTGCCCACTGAGCTCTGAGAACCTTGGTGGGGTCTGCAGGTATCTGTGGGTATTTATTACAGCTGTCATCACCTGTTGACGTTCTTGCTGTTGGGAAAGGCCGCAGGGCAGGGTGTTTCGTGGTGGGTGTGTGACCTGGGCTTCTGCCTTTGAAGCCAGCCCTGCTGGCCATGTGGAGGAAGCTTCCTTCCCAGCCTGTCCCCCTGTGACCCTGTCCAGGGTGACGACACCCCACGATATGTCTTGTGAAATTACAAGAGTAGCTAATATCTCGGAGGAGAGAGAAAGACCCGGATTCCAGGGGCTTGAGGCTCAGACAAGTCCGGGAGGCTCTTTAAGGAAAGCATGAGAAGCTGGTGTGCTGAACGGCCTCCGACTTTTTGGATGAGGGGCTGTAGCCTGCACAAGGTCACACGTTAGCGCTGGTTGTGAGGTCAGACCCCCGAGCCGGGCACCCAGATCTGCGCTCTACCCTGCTGAGCTGCCTTTCCCGAGATTGCTACCAGCAGTCTCTTCCTGACTCACCCCGTTTGGTTTACTGGTCTAACCTTATAATGTTCCCTCTGCTCCCCGGAACCACCGGCCCCACAGATGTGCTTACGCAGCCCTTCCCCTCCCGCCTGGAGAGCCACTTTCCAGCTACGTGATCTCAGGCTCCTCCATGAAATCGAGACCACATTCAGCCCTGTTCATCTCACAGCAATGCTATGTCAGGAGGAAATGTCCGAAGGCACTTAGAAAACCGTACAGTGCAGTGCCGTACATGTGAGCTACGGTCGTTAGCTCCTGTCCACACCGAGCTTTCCTGGCTTACACGCTCTGAATCTGTCTCACAGGTCAACGTTCCAGCCTCACCTGCTTGCTTTCTGTGAGTTTGTTTTATTTCTATTACCAAATCATACATTCTTTGCAAAGAAATCAGACGTTTCTGCCTCTGCATCCTTTCCTAACTAGCACACTTAGAAGTCTCTTCAACATATTTCTTATAAAATTTTAAAATTTGTTAACTTAGATTTGTGATAGCTTAAAGTTTTGCTGGTTGCCTCAGATATTCATGATTTTATCTCAATCGCTTCCTAATTATATCTGAACGTTAAGTTATGAATTCCGTGGGCTCTCGTGTATGTCCTAGCTGTAAATTACAGGTCAGACAGGCAACTTGTCTCCTGATGTACAGAGCGCTCGAAAGGCCTCTACACGTTTCACGGGGCCTGAGCTCGCCGGCTATGTGGGCTGTGCAGAGCTGGCCAGGCACACAGCGTCAGGCCTTCCCGGCCGTCGTTCTGGTTAGAACTCTGTAGGCGGAAGAAAGAAGAAACCAAACCCTGTATGAGAGTTTGACACTAAAGAAATGTAGTTGTTAGGAACTCATAGCCTTGGAGAAATTTTGTCCCAGCACGTTTCACAGTGAGGACTGGGGTCTCCACCAGAGTCCACCTCCATGGCCGAGCAACCTCGCCACACCTGCCTCACTTACGTTTGCCCACCAGCTACCTGTTCCTGCATCCGGCTGCCAACGCATCTTATTTTTAAGTACATTTCAAGAATGTCCTCCTCTCCGTAAATACTTAGCCTTGAATGAGTTTGATATTTACTCACAGTTTTTCTCTTTTGAGGTAAACTTGACTCAAAGTGAGATGCAGATCTTAAGTGTCCTATCCTTTGGGTTTTGAGAGAGGTGTTTATGTAACCCAAACCCATATCAAGGTGTTGAACGTGACCATCAACCCAGTTCCACGATGCCTATCAACTCCATCCCCACCATCCTCGGATGAACTTTTCTTGTAGAATTTGATGCAGATAGACTCACGTGACATGTCCTCTTTGTGTAGTCTGTCACTTAGCAAAATGCTCTTAGGATTCACGTGTGTCGTTGTGCATATGAGCAGCTCACTGCGTCTCATGGCTAAACTGTAGCTCATTGGAGGGGTACACTGCAGGTAACGTACCCATTCTCCAACAGACGGACCCCAGGGCTGCTTCCACCTTTTGGCTATTGTAAATAAAGCCATTACAAACATTCTTATGCAGATCTTTTGTAGCAATACACTTTTGTGTCTCTTGGGCAAATACCTACTAGTAATTGCTGGATCATAGGGTAGATATATGTTTAGTTTTTAAGAAACTACAAGGTCTTTTCCCAAAGTAATTGTACCATTTTATACCTCCACCTGATTGCTTTAAATCCTCACCAATATTAAGTCTTGTCAATCTTTCTTCATTTTAGGGAATTCCCTGGCGGTCCAGTGCTTAGGACTCCACACCTTCACTGCTGAGGGCCCTGGTTCAATCGCTGGTTGGGGAACTGAAATCCCACAAGCTGCACAGCGCGGCCAAAAAAAAAGCCTTCTTCATTTTAGATCCTCTATTTGGTGCCTAGTGGTACCTCATTGTACTTTTAATTTGCAATTCCCTAATCACTGGTGATGTTGAACATTTTTCACATGCATCCCTTCTTTTGTAAAGTGTTGAAATCTCTTGCTTTTATTTATTTATTTATTTGCGGTACGCGGGCCTCTCACTGTTGTGGCCTCTCCCGTTGCGGAGCACAGGCTCCGGACGCGCAGGCTCAGCGGCCATGGCTCACAGGCCCAGCCACTCCGCGGCATGCGGGATCTTCCCGGACCGGGGCACGAACCCGTGTCCCCTGCATCGGCAGGTGGACTCTCAACCACTGCACCACCAGGGAAGCCCATCTTGCTTTTATTTTTATTGAGTTTTAGGAGTCCTTTCTATAATGTGAATATTTCTTTTGCAAATAATTTCTTCCAGTCTGTGTCTTGCCTACTCATTTTCTTAATGGTGTTTGTTAATGACCAGCAGTTTAAAATTTTGATAAAGGCTAATTGTTTTTACTTTATGATTACTGTTCTCCATATCTTGCCTGAAAAAAACCTTTGCTTACCCAAAGTCACAAAGATATTCCTATGCTCTCCTTTAAAAGCTTCATGGTTTTAGCTTTCACATTTTAGTCTATGAACCATCCCAAATTAATTCTGGTGGATGGTGTAAAATAAGGATCGAAGTGTGTTTTTCCCACACCGATGTACCATTTGTTTGATCTGTTTTCTTACAGGGTCTGACGAGCAAGGCCATCTTTTTTCAAGTCCACTTGTCCCTCTCAAAGGCCCACAGGCTCCCTTTCTCGTTTCTGAACAGCATTATGATGAAGATTTTCCTTATGTAATAGATCAAGGTCTAGAATACAGCATGCCAGACGTGCTTGAAAACCACTTCAGTAACTCAAATCGCAGCCCACCACCCCACAATTAAATCAGTTATGGCACACCCACATATTCTAGTTTCTGCCTACTTATTTTTCTTAACTCATCTCCAATATGTTTAGCTAGTATCTTTACTATTAGTATTTAGAGCACTTTGTTTCATGACAGCATTACTCAGTTATTGGATTTTATAGTCAACTGGAAATAAAGTTTTATTTCATAACTCATTTTATGTAAGTAAACAAATCACTTTGTTGAGCAAGGGTGTTCCATCTCATGATGATGGCAAAGAATTTGGGGATTAACTAAATGATGGATGTTGAATTTAATAGGTCATGACAGATCTGAGGCATAATCTTTTAAATCCTTATGAATATGTTTATATATTGCGTTTTACTTAAATACTAAATATATCTTTGGACTCATAAAATCTCCCACATATGTCAAAGCTTAAGAATTCATAATAGCATAAACTGTTCATTCATTCTGGTTCTTTGATTTGTTTTTGATAATAGCCCATAGTATAAATTCCTCAGAAGAATCTCTTCAACCAACAGACAATGCCCCACACATCCATTACCCTTACCCTGCTTAGCAGACTTTCCACAGCTCATAAAATTGGGAATCTCCTTTCATTCTATTAGGAGAGTCTGATGAGGGCTTTTCGCTTTAGCAGGGCAGATACTTTTATTTATATTTTCCTTTCCTTGATACAAACATGGAGACCAAGAGGGTCTCTTTTCTTCGACCTAGAATATACCCTTTGGTGTATGATGAAATCTGATGTGAGGTGAGTACGTCTTGGGCTCCAGGGACTCAAGTGTCTTGGCTGAAGAACTAAAGGATATCAGGATGGGGTGATCGCCCTGTGTGGACAACTTGAGGGCAGGACTCCAGGATGCAGTAGAATTATCTGGTTGAAATCGTGTGCCAAGGATTTGTAATGAATGTGTGTGTGCACGTGTGTGGGTGATTGTATGTATCAATTAGGTAATGTATTAACTAATGTATTACTCCAAACTTAGCACCCTAAGACAACAAACTATTATATCACAGTTTCTGTGGGCGGGGCGATGGGGAACACTCAGCCAGGTGGTTCCAGCTCAGGTCCCACCGTCGGCCAGCGCTGTGGTCATCCAGCGGCTCTGGGAGGGAGCGTCCACCTCACGTGTTTGCGAGCGGACCTCTGTTCTCGGTGCCTGTTGGCTGGGATCTCAGTTATTTGCCCCAAGGTTGCCTGAGTATCCCCAGGATGGCAGCTGCTTCCCCCAGAGCTGGTGATTCAGGATAGAGAAGAGACACAGTGTTTCACCATCCCTGGCGCTGTGTTCCAGTCTGTTACACAGACTAACTCTGGTGCAGCCTGGGAGGTGGTATCACAGGTGAGTTCCTACTGTAGAACTGGGCACGTTGGTGATGTACCTAATATACAGATGTTTCTCTATTTCATTAGCTTTAAATAGCACTTTTCTATCCAGCAACACAGCCATGATAATGTTACATTATCATAACTGAATCATTATAGGTAGTATAACAAGGCCTTATTATTTTTTGGAAAACAATCTTTTCTATGTAACTCCTCACTCTGAGAGGATGAGAGAAACGACCACGAAACAGATCTTCAAAGCACCGGGCAGAACATGGAAGCGGCAGTTACTGGTACTCACCTGAAGAACAAGAGATGCGCCAAGAGTGGCTGGCCTGAATGTCCCGTGCATGGGAGGGAGGGACATGTTACAGGACAGCAGGTGGAGGCTGGGTAAGGAACCGGGTCATAGCGCTGGGGGGTCACACGTGGAGCTGAGACTCAGCCCAGCCCTTCAGGCTTGAGCCCGTCGCCTTCCCGATACCCCTGCTCTCCGGGACAGAGCCCCGGACGCCGCAGGCCTCGGGGGCCCAGTCTGGCATCAACGTTAGGGCTTCGTGAGGTGACTGCAACACACGTTAGCGCTTCACGTCTGACCTGTGTCTCAGGTCAGCCCTCGTCCCCATTGGACCCCCTGACCCTTTGGGGCTCCTACACTGGGCTGGCACTTGGACCTTAGGACATTGGGGTTTTGCAAGGAAAGGAGCGGTGTGTGAGCTGAGAACTGGAGAATGCCTGGAAGACCCTGGACCCCTGTCCTTCCCGACTCACCCTAAGCCCCCATCCCGCCTGGCGCCCTGGGCTAAAGGATACGTGACGGTCAAACAGGTGTTTGAGCTGTGAGGTAGGAAGCTGTGACCTTCCTTGCATTAGCATCCGTCACAGACTCATCCTGGGCTCCCACCCCTGAGGTCACCTGGGGGAAGCCGTACTGGGGCCACCTTCGGAGGCTCCATCGACCCCCTCTGGTCGAAGTTCTCAGCTGCAGCAGAAACCAACTTGGGCCAATTTTGGGAGAAAAAGAATGTATTAAAAAGAAAGTGTGCTGACCCTCCGGGAGGCCTGGGCCATCTGTCTCATCCATCTTCCCATCTTGCAGAGCCAGGAAATTCCTATGATGACATCACAGACTGGGGGCCAGTTCCCGCGACCAGACCACTGGTGCCTGTGACTCTGACATCATTGAGGCCACCCTCCGAGGGGCACTGGTTGCCACCTCTGCAGACCAGAGGGAGCTACTGCTAGAAGGGGGTCCATGCATCACCCCTGCTTTGCATCCCTGGCTCCTGAGCCTACGTCCCCTGCCTGTGTACCAGCTGCAAGGGAGGCTGGGGAGACAAGGTCGGCTTCCACGGAGGGGGCAGCCTTCCCCCCATCACGACCTGCAGAACATCCCTAAGCTGAGAAAAGTAGTGAAGATGGAAGGCGACCCAACAAGAATGACAGATGTCGGGCTTCCCTGGTGGCGCAGTGGTTGAGAGTCCGCCTGCCGATGCAGGGGACACGGGTTCGTGCCCCGTTCCGGGAAGGTCCCACATGCCGCGGAGCGGCTGGGCCCGTGAGCCATGGCCGCCGAGCCTGCGCGTCCGGAGCCTGTGCTCCGCAACGGGAGAGGCCACAACAGTGAGGCCCGCGTACCGCAAAAAAAAAAAAAAAAAAAAGAATGACAGATGTCTATCACGGCTCTGCCTGAAGTTCTTTTCTGCACTCTTTCTAGTGAGAGCATCCTTGTGGGAAGCCTCACGCCACCCGGTTACTATTTTAGCCCCTTCCAGTTAGTTTCCCCTCAAAATGAGTGAGTCTGTAGTCACCCATCTGATTGGACGGGGTTTGGAAGAGAAGGAACTTTGGGTGGAAAGAAGCAAAAAAGAGAAGTTGGGGGTGGAGGGGGTCCAAAGAAAATGCCACAAGTTTTTACTGGAGTTGACCTGTCTGCCTTTTTTTTGTGTTAAAGACTCCTGTAATTTTCACTCTGTACTTGTTCATTCCAGGGCTATAGATCCACCCGATTTAATGCAGTCACCGCTGTGGGCCGGTCCAGTTTTTGCCTGTCCTGGTAGGCGGCCCACGGAGATTCTTTGGAAAGTGGCCTAAGTTATCCCTGCTTGTGCTCACCCTTTCCCTGAAGCCTCCCAGACTCCTCTGGCCTCCCTTGTGTCAAGATCAGCAGAGACCTCACTGTTTTCTAGTTATTTACCAGCTGGTGCCTTATTCTCTGCTCTAAAGCACAAGCATCCAGCACGTGCATGGAGGAGGGAGGCCCGGGACTCAAGGGGAGCAGAAGGGAGGCTGTCTGACCTCGACTAGGTCTTCAGCAACGACTTCTCGGAGGAGCTGACATCTAAGGTTCGTCAGTCTGTCTGACCTTCATAGGTGTTCACCCCTCACCCCCAAGAGAAAAGGGCTTTGTTACACACATGAGGAGCTCAGTCAAAAATTCCCGAGTCAACGCCGCTTACTTCAAATGCAATGGGCACTTTGAAAACAAATATGTTTGTTTTGTGTGTGTGTCCAGGGCAGTATTTTAAAGCAAGCATCTATCAAACCTGCGGCAACTTCAGCCTCAGGACGTTGTTGAGCAGAAGAGCCTCGTAAGGTTTTAGAAAGGATTAGCCGTGCATGTGAATAGGACCAGGTTCCGTAATTATTCCTGAAACCCTTTCTCAGTGGGCAATTAGGGGATTAACCATACAATTTGATCAAATGTTCAGGCCTTTTACATGCTGTACGGTACTTACCAGGCCCAGGAATAAGTCCATTTGTCCTAACGTAAGTCACCCTTAAAAGAATCGCTCAGCTAAGAGATTTACCACCGATACTTAAACTGAAAGCACTTCCACTCAGACTAACACAGCAAAACTTAATGATTTTTTTTGTCTCAAACATCACAGAGAATTTCAGCCCTTCTTAGATTTTCACGACAGCACACCATCCTCCTGTGTGGACCGTGCTCCAGATCAAAGGCCCTGCGTCTACACACGAGCTTCACATTCAGTGTAAGTAATTCTTATGGAAGAGAATGGTATGACGAAAGGTCAATTGTAGAACTACAAGGGATAATACCGTGCATTTTATGAAGTCAGTGGGCAATGAATAGATGTTCTCTGAAGAACGAGCTTCCAGCATCTTAAGGAGTGAGTTACTCACAGTAGGGTCGCAGCCTTCTTTGTACGTGAATTCAGATTTTCCATCAAGATTCCAGCACAGAGCTTGGCATTTGCTGTTCCCTTTACATGAGACATTCACTTTGAAAATAAGGGGACTCTTGACAATGATTTAAAAATGTTTTAAAACTTTGTTGAGTTTAATAACACCCACGCACCTATATCCATTTTTTTCGGAGGAGAAGAGGCCAGGGTCTTGATCTTTCAGGAATCCGGCTGTGCTTCTCTCTCGGGCTCCCTGGCCAGCTCTCGTCTGTGCCCCACGTGTGCTGCCTGTTTCTCGCCTTCTGCCTTTTTGCGCTGTTTCTTGCCTGGACTGCACGTCCCACCCCTGGTCTTTCTTGTCACGCATCGGACGCCTACTTCCTTAGCAGGGCCCTGTTCCAGCATCACCCCCTTGGGGGTGATCAGTCTCAGGCAAAGATGCTTAGACTTGCTTTTGTGCAACACCCTTACTTTTATGTAACTCTACTGCTAAACTTTTTATATTCTATTGCAAATATTTGTCTGTGTCCTCAATAGTGGTGACGTGGTGGGCTGGTGGCAGTGATTTTGTTCTCCAGAAAACATGCGTCAATGTCTGGAGACGTTCCTGGTTGTCACGACTTGGGGTCCAGGGGTAGAGGTCAGGGTGCTGCAAAACATCTTACAACACAGGACAGACCCACAACAAAGGACCGTCTGGCCCCGAAGGCCAGCAGTGCTGAGGCTAAGAAGCCTGGTCACACAGAGTCCTTTCCTCTTAGCCGGAGTTCTCGTCAGCAGGGCCCGACACACAGGAGGCACCCAAATCTTTTCAGACGAATGAATGTCGTGCATTTTTTTTATCTCTTCTCCCAAACCCACAGCCGGAGCTGGGTTCATTGTGGTGCCAGGAACTGGTGTTGATAAACTGTTTAACTGAAGAGGTGAGTGAAAGAAATGCCCTTGCACTTCGCCTGGTGACAAGCGTCCCTAGGAGCCCCGTCAACTTCTCCAGTCTCCTGCCCAGTTCACTTCCTTCGGGGCAGGCCCAGTTTCAGATGAAAAGTTCCTTTTTTTTGGCGCAGAATTGTCTTGCCCAGAAAACATATCCTTTCCAGCCCCGTGGTTCCCACGTGGGGAAAGAAAGTAAGAAAGGACGGGGTGCTGGGCTGCTGAGTGAAGAGAAGCAGCGGGGCCTCCTCCCTCCGGCCGTGGGGAGTGAAGTGTTTGGATAAGCATCGCTCTGGGCTCATCTGGAAAGTATGCATCTTGAAAGGGAGATGAGGCAAAAAATCCTGCTTGATCCCCAAAACTGTCGCCTGGAGGCTCGGCGCCCCCTGAGAAAACTGGGCGACTCCAGGCTGGAAAAGTTCAGAAACCCATTAGGCGGCTGCTGGGGGTGCGGGCAGTGTCGAGGCCTAGCTCCGCGAAGGCCACAGGTCATCGCAGGCCGGCTTCAGCCGGATGTCGCCACCCACGCGCCCCTTTGAAGGGAGGCTCATTAACCTCTGGTCTCACTGAGACCAGACCTTCTCTCACCTGCCCTTTGAAAGAGCCGGTTCCGTTGGCCGTCCACTAGGACAGCAGACAAAGGTGCGAGACGGGGTTGCGGGGTGCGGGCGGGACGCTCGGGCTGCGTGCCCAGGTCCGCGTGATTATGGTCTGTGTGGACAAATTGCCGATCACGTCCGAGCTGCGATCACAAATGAAACCTGACGGCGGGGTGGACCGCGGCGCTGAGAAGGGCGGGAGTCGGTTTCCCCATGAAGGAGGTCACCGCCGCGAGTTCCCGTCTCCTCGAGCAGGGCCCGGGGTGTTATACCTCCCAGACGACTCCTCGATGGGTTTCCATTCTCGGCTTTGAGTTGACCCTGGGCAGGAAGAGGTCACCTGGCCCCTCAGTGGTTAACCGTGGCCAAGTGAGCTTCCCAGAAGGGACCGTTTGCTTTAGGTGTTGCCCTTCTGCTTACTCCGAGGAAGCGGTGTGTGATTATGTTTGTATGCGTGTGGCTTCTCCTTTTTAAACACATAGATTACAGGGTGATTGCACTGTTATTTAGAAATCGGTGAGTCTAGATGGGGAGAGCGCACCCACAGGGGGAGGGCCGGGCACACAGTGACGGTACCACCGGGAGCTCCGCCAGCCCGTGGCCCGACGTGGGCTGCTTGCAGAGACCCGCGTGCCGGTCCTCCTGTCACTGCTGGGTGGCGGCGAGCGCACTGCTCCACACAGAATCCAAGGAGCAACTGGGGGGTCGGTGAGGCTGGTCCTTTCTGGGAGCCCCTGTGGCAGGTTTTCATATGACCTTGTGGAGACCTGGATATCAATTTCTGTGGCTTATGTTTCGCCTCCTGGAACTTTTAGCTGTAAGTACCAAATGCGCTCGCGAGATACACTGTAAAATAATTCTGCCCAAGGGCCAGTGGAAAATGTGGGCAATCGTGGTTTCTTTAGGTTGTTTCTGAGACAGGGATCGCACTGGCCCCAGGGGAACACAGTGTATGTTCCTGGAAGAAGCTGGTCCTTCATGGGGTCTGTTTCTCTCTGGCGCTCAGGTGCTGAATAGGGAAAGGGGAACGGTCCCAGGGTGGTCAGCAGAGGGTCAGAGGTTCCCAGCTGGGGTGACTGTGCCCCCAGAGGACATTTGCCAACGGCTGGAGACGTTTTCGTTTGTCGGTTTGGGAGGGTGGTGGGTGTGCTCCTGGCATCGAGTGGGCGGAGCCTTGGGCTGCTGCTAAACGTCCCCCAAGCACAGGTGGCCCCTCAGCGCACAGGATGCCCAGCCCGAGGTGCACGGTGCCCAGGGGACAGATGCCGGGGGACGTGGCAGTGAGACAGTGCCTCCAGAGCCCCGGCCCCGTTCCCCACTCGCTCTTCACTTACCTGGAGGCTGCAGCGCACGGGAGCGGCGCTACCACCTCCTTCGAATCACACACCTGCAGGCAGCGCCCTTCTCTGTGTTCCTTGGGCCGTTTCCCCCGAACCCGGTCCCCGTAGACCCCGGGCTGCTGGCCCCTCTCTCCCGTCGTCCTGACATCTACGTGGAGGGGACGTGCGCCCCTCGCCTCCGGCGTCTGGACTCGGCCCACAGGCTCTGCCCCCGCTCTGGCCCCGGCGCCGCCGTGTCTGCTCCTCTGTCACTCTCACGGCCCCGCCCCGCACGCTCTCCCCACACCCTGCGGGCACCCAGGCTCTCGGCGAGGGCTCGCCTCCCCCAGCGCCGTCTGCTACGCCCTTCCTGTCTCTCTGTCCGCGCCCGGCTGACCGTCGGGGTTCTTATGTGAGAAACTAGAAGTAGCCCTGCCTGTACCCGGTGATGGCCGTCTCTGCGCCTCTCCCAAGACGCCCCCCTGCTGCGCGGGGGCCCCCTCCGCTTGCCCCTCCGTACAGAGCCTACACCGGCACCGGCGTCACTGACTCTCCTCCCCTTGGCTTCATCCCAAACAGCGTACAGACATTCCAGACTCTTCCACCTAAAAAGCCCTTCCTGACCCACCGCCCGCCCGGCTACTGCCTTACTTCTCCCTCCCCTTTCACAGCAAAACTCTTTACCAACCGCACTCTGGCCTATTTCCGCTTCCGATCTTAGCATCTTCTCCAGCAAATTCCGTGTGGCCAGTCACGTGGTCAAGGGCCAGCCCATCTCGTGCTACTTTTGTCAGTAGCAGCTGACAAATCCACAGCGATCGTGCCCTGTGTCCCCAGGGCTTCTGGAATATACAGGCTTGTTTGGTTGTTTGTCTGTTTTTGTTTATTTTGGGCCTCACAGGCAGCTCCCTGCCAGCGTCCTTGGCTGGCACCCATCTTCCGTCCGCCGTCCTGTGCTCCCTGACGCAGGCCTGGGACTCTAAATGCCGTCGATTAAGTGTCCTCCGCTGATTCCCACACGGTCTCTCCCTGAGCCCTGGACTTCAGCACCGCGCTGTCTGCGTGGCCTCTCTCCTTAGACGGGTCTGAGGCTCCGCGGATTTTAAATTGCCGACGTTGGAACTGGGTCTTCCCCATCTCGTTTGTTGCCCTGACACATGATCGTTGGAGCCTTGATTCCTTCATTTTCCTCACCCTGCTGGTCTAAACTCGACCACGTCCCATCCACCCTCCCTGAAAAGCCCGTTGCTGGTGTGGCCGAGGCCCCCGGCTGGTCTTCTGCGAGGACCTTGCTGCTCCCCTGTCCCCTGCACCCCCGGCCCTGGCCCTGGCCCCGGCCTCTCTCCGAGTCTGATCTCTTCAGCGGCCGCCAGAGTGACCTTTAACATGTGCATTAAAAGCAGGCCCCTCTCCTGATCAGGGCCCTCCGAGGGCTCGCTCGTCCTTAGGATCTGGCCAGGCCCCTCATCTTGGTCCCCTGCCCTCAGGCCCCGGGCCTGGCTCCTCTGAGGACCGGCCACTCCCACGCTCAAGCTTTGGGGTCAGGCCTCAGCCCCTTTACCCTCCCTGTTCCCTCTGCCTGGGACCCTCTTCCCCAGGGCCTTTCCATGTGCTGCTTGTATAACCCGGGGCTTATTAAATTTCACCTCCCCGGGCAGGCCTTGCCCACTGCTGTGCTCAGGAGGTGACCTCCACCCGCCTTTCTCTTGTTTTATTTCCTGCCTGGCCTTGATCACCCGACAGTGCATTCTACGTGCCTGTTTACTCTGTCTTCCCTGTTAGACTATCGGGCCCCCCGGGCAGGGATTTCATCTCTTTTATTCACAGTACATCTCTGGTGCCTGGAACAGTGACGGGAACAGAGTGGACGCTGGCTGGATGCCTGTGAGGTCCTCTCCCCTGAGACGGACCAAGAGAGAGACTGAGCCCAAAGCTTCGGTTCCTGCAGTCCTGAGAGCAGCGGTATATCGCGACGTCTTTTTCCATCGGTCTTAAAAGTAGGTGGAGCGGGTTAGTCAGGAATTCCTCTTTTTCTCTAAAATTCTTGGGGGGAGGGTAACCAGAAGTGTGGAAAACTGGCCTCAGGTTTTGGGCACTCTGATTGCTTGTCTGATGCTGTCTCTGTTTGTTGTGTGGTCTTGAGCCATGAACTTCGTCTTAAATTTCCATATCCTTCCCTAAGGGTTGACTTGTTTGCTCTGTTAAAATGCAGACACCTCTGGGAGACGCAACATTAAAGTTCTACTGAAAAGGAATCAGGAGGCTCTTTTCTCTAGCTCCTCCAGGGGGTGCTAGACAAGGGAAGTGACTTTATTCTCACTCTGACGAGCTCATGCTAGAATTGAAGAGTTTTGAAAATTATTGCTATTCTTTCCAAAAGTGATTTGAGGCAAACAGCGACAAACCCAAGATTTGTTATTCTTATTGTTGTTATTATTTATTTATTGTTATCATTAACAAAATCTGTGACAACCGTCGCGATAGCTCTAAAATTGTACCGAAGATAAAATAACCAAGACTCTAGTCCTAGTTCTTCTATGACCAGAGTTAAAGGACTGTTTCAGGCAGTTCACTTCGCCGACGTTGGCAGGTTTGCAAAGCTCACGTGAGTTCCTGGGGGCATCGGGCTAGGGGAGCTCGAGTCCGCCCCGCCCTCAAACATGGATCTTCCTTACGTGATCTTCCCCAAGAAGCCGTGTCTGGGAACCTTTCATGTTCTTTATTTGTGCCACGTGTACTCATGTGTTGGTTGTGTATTCTACCATGAATGTTAAGGCTATATATCTATACAGAAAATAAATTTAAGGTTAAATACCTTTTGGAGCAAGGTGGGTTTAAAAAATGAATAGCTACAAAGTTTTATTTCAAGGAGACAGGATAGATTTGAGGGATGATTATCCTTGACCCAGTTTCTGTATTTTGCTAAGAGTGTGGAAAATACTTTTGCAATTACAGGGGTTGGATTTGGGCTTCTTGACTCTGTAACGAGCTTGAAAAAGGATGTTTATGTAATTGAACTCAGGGCCCAGCCTCACCAAAGCGGCAAACAAGTCACTCTGCTGTTCTTAGCGCCAGCAGTTATTACAACCCCACATTGCATCACTTTTCTTTATATAGATCATCCGTCACTGGAACCTCTTCAGGTCTCTCTTACCATTCTCCCCCTTGGCCTTAAAACAAGTTTACTGAGCTAATTCATTACTCTTGCTTTTGAAATATAAGCATTGATTAGCAAGTTTATGCCAAACGTCTTACGTAAGTTTTTCCTGGAAACTGTAAAATCTAATCTGAAAAGGAAAGAAGGAACAACTTTTACAGACGTTATTATAACACACACTGAGAGTTTTCTTTGTTGCTGTCCAGTTATCTCTGTAGCTTTTTTTTGTAATTGGAAATAGACCCCAAAGATTCTGATTGTTTCAGGCAAATCAGGAAATGAATTTAAGTGTTTGATCCCTCTTGGCTAATATGTATTGATTGGTAAAGTAAAATTTTCCCACTTACTTTCACATTTCAAATAGTTATAATTATTCTTTCCTTTTCCCTTATATTCAGAGAAGAGAAGTTGATTCAATTGAGATCACTTTTTATCAACTGCTCCCTCCCCCGCACTTTTAAAGGACATATTTAAGTAGCTCTCATTTTAGAGAAGAGCATTTTGCTCAACCAGCCGCTGCCTAGGTTTCATCCTACGGTCTGTGCCTCAAACAACTGGCCTCCCCAGAAAGTCTCCATTGTAACGACCGCCTATCCCTTAATTACCTGCATCTGTCGTCCTTCTAGAGGCTACCAGGCACTTTTCAAATACCTGATCTTTCCTCCACCTTCTTTCTCTTCATCTGCTTTGCAGCACTTTGCACGAGGGCCACGCTCTGTCCTTCCAGCCCTCTCCTCCCGAGGCTTGCGACGTCGAAGCCCCCGGTCCTCTGCCTTCTGACCTACTCGTCTCCTCTGGGCTGTTCCCCGGGGGTCGCTCTCCAAGGCTCGGGTTCCCATCAGTGCTCCTGCTCTCTTGTCCCGGGTAAACATCTTTGTGTCACGACTTCAGCTATTACTTCACAGCTGGGACACGCATCCCTGGATCTACTCTGTCTCCATCCCCGTGTCTTGGACTGTTTTCCAAAGCATCTTTGCTATGACGTGTCATGATCATCTCACACTCAGTGTGTCTGAAGCCACGGCAACACAACTGGTTTCCTCTTCCAAGTCCTTTATTTCCATGAACGGTGTCACTACTCTTCTAATTAAATAGTTTCAGAATCTTGACATAATCTTTCGCATTTTCTTTTTTCTCTCTTCTCATATAACTACTTTATAGATGATGATAGGTACGGGCCGTTTCTGTCAGTTTCCACATTACTCCTCAGTATTACTGATAAGTTGTTCCTAAGTGCAACTGGTAGCATGATTACCTGCTTACAAAGACGTCTTAAATTTGAATGATCTGACCGGTAGCCACAGGACGAGATCATACTAAAACTGGAAGGATAATCACGATGCTTTGAGTCAGCCTTTTGACTCAGAGTAACTTCTAGGGCACAGTCTTATCCACCCAACCATCCATCCATCCATCCATCCATCCATCCACATCCATCCACATCCATCCGCCTACCTACTTACCTACTTACTTACCTATGAACTGACTATTTCTCTCTCAGGGTTTCTCAGCCTTGGCACTGCTGAGAATGTCTTTACAAACAATTCAGTGTTCTGTAAGTAATATTATGATATTCAGCCTGCATTGTCTACCTGTATTTATTTTTCTAAAAAAAGACTGGCTGAGGAAATTGTTTGGACAAGCCCTTACCTGTGGCTTCCGGTTAGAGGACTTAGCATGGTAAGGAATTAAGAGGCACCAAAGAAAGAGCTTTGCCCAGTGGAGATTGGAAGACATTTTATTTACAAATGCAGTGAAGAGTACAGAATGCCCTCTTGGACTCAAAGCCCAGGGCCAGCACTTTGCTTGTTCCGAGAAGCACGCTTTTCTTATTTCTAAAAATGAGAGTAATTGTACCTATTTCATAGCCCTGTTGTAAGTGGTAAATGAAATGTTTGTAAAGCCTGGACACAGTTCCTGGCACATGGAACAATAGAGCAAGGTGAACTCTTGGCCGAAACAGAGGCGGCGGGATTGCTGTGGTTGGAGCTGGGTGGGGGGTCTGGACCGAAGCTCACCCTTCGCGCGGAGGCCCAGCCCTGTCCACCTGGCCGCCCGGTTCCCTGGGGGTTGCTCCTGGCTGCGTCCCCGGCTGAGGTCAGCTCCGTCTCGTGGCTGTCAGGATGAAGCCGCTTGCACACACAGCGTCCCAAGCTGTGGATTGTTTGGGAGGCAGTTTCCATGTGTGTGCAACACTGTTTTTCTCAGTCGGAGCAAAGCCCTCCCGAGACCCCACGCGGACCGGAGTGGGATTTGGGCTCTGTGGGTCTTGAAGGCTGACGGCCACGGATTCACACCTTCGTTACAACACGTTTATAAACCTACTTTATCCTCAAAATGAGGCTGGGTGCTGTAGGAGTGCTGTTCAGTTTAACGCACGATCAGCCCTCTTGGAGATGAAAATACCAGCCGAGAGAGGCGTGCCAGTGCAGGGGAAGAGTCGGCTTGAGGTCCCGCCCTCAAGGCTCACCCCACGTGAGCCCTGGGGTCCGAGAAAACCTGCATGCCAATTTCAGCTTTACCTCTTTCCAGCTCTTTATCCGGCAATAGTATCTCTCTGAGTGTCTGCAGAGATTAAATAAACCACTTTACGATCTGCCCAGCACCGCGTGTGCATGCATAAGTCTTTTCAATAAAAACGATTTTTCTGTTACTACGTCACGCAAAAGTGTTGGGAAGATTTTCCTCAAGTGTGAAGCTTGCGCTGGGGTATCTGGCAGAGGCGTCAAGACCCTGTTAGTCAAGGGGAGGCCGCATCTGGGGCGGTGGACGTGACCTCACAGGCCAACACTGAAGAGCAGCCTCGCTCCTTAGCCCCACTGACCCCAGTTCCAAGGACGGGATTGGCTCTTGGTCACTGGGTCCCGGTCCATCTTGGGAATTTTCCGAGGGCCCAGACAGCTTTAGGTTTGAAGCTTACCCTTGTCGGTGTGAGAACTCTGGCCCCAAAGCTCAGCCCCGGAACCTGCCTACGGAACAGGTGGGTGCCTCCCCCAGCCACCCCTCCCCAGTCCTGCGATGGGCCGCTTCCGAGTCCTGGCCCCTGCGGGCGTCCCCCGCCCTGCCCTCTAGGCTGTGACAGAACAGCATGTGGCGTGCATGCCTGCCAACCTGTACGAAGCAAGCGCTGGCCCCTCAGCTGGCTCCTGTGAAGGGAGGTGGTGAAGTCGGCCTGTAAGTGCCCAAGGAGGAGGCCTCAGAGGCTCAGGTGCCAGGCGGCTGTGCGGTGAGGGTCACACCAAGAGCGCACCAGGCATTTTGGTTTAAAATTGGCAGACGTTCACTGTGTCAGGAACCCTACTGGCTTTGGAGTGAGGGATGGAATAAGACGTGGTCCCCGGGGCAGCTGCTGGGACAGCCGGGTCAGGTCTTCGACCCCGAGGGCAGACGGTGGTCCAGGTTCAGAGGCCCGTGTTTGGAAGAGGGGACAGTTAATCAGTGACGAGGCGATGCGGCTCCTGCCAGAAAGGAGCTTTCTGGTTCTCGCATTCTTGCTCTTAGCTGGTAGAGTTTAAAAAAAAACTAAGTTGCTGTAAATACCATTTTCTTGTTAAGAAATTCTGTTTTCTGTAGATGGATATGTTGTTTGTCGCATTTATTATTTTTTTCTCTCACACCTGAAAACATCCCATCCAACGGTCCAAGCTGTGAACAGCACAGTCCTCCTGGCAGCAAAAATCATTCGAGGTGCGGGTGCTCAGCGGGTTAGTCACTGACAGAGGGAGGGCTTGGCCCTTGGTGTCGATTCTAGAGAATTAGGACCCCGGGGGCCTCCCTGGGCCCCTCCGGCAGCCC
This sequence comes from Monodon monoceros, assembly GCF_005190385.1. Taxonomy (NCBI): domain Eukaryota; kingdom Metazoa; phylum Chordata; class Mammalia; order Artiodactyla; family Monodontidae; genus Monodon; species Monodon monoceros. The sequence goes on along the minus strand of NW_021703780.1, from coordinate 1,753,648 downwards.
TTCCCGCCACGCTTGGTGCCCAGGGCAAGGGGTGACCCCGAGGGAGGGGACAGCCTCTCTCCCGGAGGGGTCGGAGGGGCTGCTTCCGTCTGTCACCAGCTGGGGACCCGCAAGCCCTGCCCTGGGCCCCGCGCAGCAGCGCTCCCCGTGCGGCTGAGCCCCCAGCTGTCCTTTGCAGCTCTGTCCTCCCGGCACCCGCTGTAGCTCCTGCTCTGTCTGCAGGGCCCTGGGACGCAGCTGGGGACAGTCACAAGTGTGGGGGGCAGCTGCTCTCGGCGGGGAGGGGGCACTTCGTGTGCCCCGAGTCGGAGGCGCACAGGCCAAGTCTGCAGCTCGAGCCCCGCAGGCCGAGTTCGAGAACACTGGGCTCTCAGGTGCCACGGGGGCTGAGACGGGGCAGGACACTTCGCTGGGGGATTTCCGCGTCCTGAGGGGGATTTGTGCTGGTTGCAGCTCGGGGCTGAGGAGGGACCGTAAACTTGTTCGAATCCTGCAGGTCCCGGGCTTCTGGGGACCCGAGGCTACGATTTGGGGGCCTCTTTAAGATTCAGATGACAAAATTTTCTTTTTTGTGTGTTTGTTTGGTTTTATGATTATCCAAAATAAAAATAGCTTTTAAATTGCATATATAACACATGATCATGTAGAAAAACAGTATAGAAAATGTAAGGAAGTTAACATTATCTGGAATTTAACCCCGTGTGCTGTGTCCACCCACCCTGCATCCTTCACATACTGAGGGCCTCTCTCCTCTTTCTGTTTTGTTCCCTCACCTCCACCCCGCTCAACTCCCCACCTCCGTCCCCTGGGGACTGAGTGATTTTACAGAACTGTCTTCATGTTCACATTACTGTATCTGATTACTTGGGTTGAATCACACATACGTGGATATATTTTTGTCATTGTTTATTTTGCTAAAATAGAATCTTCCTATGTACGCTTTTGCTGCATCTTGCTTAGACCCCTGTAGCCATTGGTGTCGATCTTTCCTTCCCAACATTGTATTAGGAAGCCTTTTAAACACACACTAAAGTAGGAAGAATCTTATTTAGAAAAACACCCTTATACCTGCTACCTAGAGTCTACCATTAATCTTTTCATGGTTAACCTTGATTTTCCATCTATCCATCGCTCTAACCACCCATCATCCCATCTTATTTTATGTTTAAAAATGTATTTCAAAGCAAGTTTCAGGCATCAGTGTACCTGCCCCTAAATGCTATGCCTGTGTCAAGCTACATACTTAGCTAGTGTTCATTCCTTTACTCTTACTTCTGAGATAACCCTACTTAGAATCTAGAGCCCTAACCTTGGGGGTGTCGTGTGATGGGCTTTGGCAAAGGTACACACCTGTGTAACCAGATCCCTTCCAGCCAATGCCGTCTGATTCCCCCCGTGGGTTTGTCCCACCTTCTCTAGAACCTCTCACCTGGCCCTGCTCGCCTGCGGCTTCCTTCACACGGAGTCCACCCGGATCACGGCAGCAGCCGGACCGTGTCCCCGACCCTGCCTTGTGTGTCCTGCCAGGAGCCCCACTTTGTGAGCGCCCCTCTCAGCGGGTTCATCCTCTTGCTGGGCGACACCAGGGCTGTTCTCTAGAAACTGCCATGCAGCCCTTTCTTCTGAACGGCTGTGAAGTTTCACTGTGCCCGTTCACACGCGTGTCCTCACACCGTTCTCAGTGAATAGCTATTTAGTTCTCTCTCTGACTTGCGACCACCATGAACACGGCAGTGATTGACCTGAAAATGTCTTCCATCTACTGAAGCTTTCACTTCTGTCGGCTAAATCCCTGGAAGTGGGGTGGCTGGGCTGAGGGATGTGTGCTTCTTTACACTTTTTTAATAGAGTGTCAGCTGCAGCCCCTCACATTTCCACCGCCAACCTGTGAGTTTCTTTGCCGACCTCCCTGCTGGTGGGTGTCACCATGTCAGAAGTATTGTCCCTACCGACACCATGTTGGTGTCACCGTCCTTCCTTTTCTTGGCCACCCGTGGGGCTGAACTTCTTTTCATACACATGGTGCCGCTTGTATATTTCTGTGAATTGCCTCATTTCCTTGGGCCACTTTACTTTGGGCTGTAGGTCTTTTCCTTATCTTAACAATTTGGGAAAGCGTTGTGCCTGTGATGGAAAATTGGCTTTACCTACAAATCATTCCTTTCATTATATGCATTGCAGGTATCTGCCCCCAGCGTGTCATTTACCTACTGATTTTAAGTATACTGTATTTTTGCGTTACATGTTTAAATTTTTTTCTGTAGTCATAGGTATGTGTATGTGCTATGTATGTATGAGTGTGTATGTATGTTTGCGTGGTGTGTATATATGTGTGGATACGTTCTGAGCCCCCCTCCTTTTTTTCCCCTTTTTTTCTTCTTTGTTAAAAGATCTTCCTATGCTCTAGGTCACTTACATATTGTCCTGAAATTTACTGTAAATTCCTGCATGTTTATTTTTGCATTTAGGTCCTTCCCTCGTTCAGCGTTAGTTTCACGTGAGGTGTGAGGCACCGTCCCAATTTTCTTTCCCTCCACGGATGGAACGCCATGTGGGCAACCTCATTTGTTTAATAAACCCACCTCCACCCACCAAACTGAAATACCAACCGCGTCATTTATTACATTCTCCAATAAATTAAGATCTGTTTCTAGAATTCTGTTTTGTTTCATTAACCTATTTGTCTGTCTTTATGCCAATGTCATTTCATTTTGTTTACCATGTTAGAGGGATTTTATGGTGTGTCTTAGCAGCTGGTAAGGCAAGTCCCTCCCAGCCCACTGCAGCCCTCCAACACACAAAAACACCTTTTTCTTTGCTATCTTTGGTCATTTATTTTTCCATAGGAACTTTAAGATAAGTTAAATCCACATTTCTCTCAAACCTAATAGGATTAAAATTGCAGTTTTTATAGTATTTATTAATTTTTGGATGATTAAAAATTTATCATACTGAATCTTCTCATTCAAGAACATGATAGATTTTCTGCTTTGTTCAGACCTTGTTTTATGTCTTTTGATAAGATTCTATGGTATTCTTCAAATGACCTGAACAATATTTTTTATGGAATGTTTTCCTATTTTATAGACATCTCTGTTAAGAATTAAACATCTCCCCAATATCCATTTTTAGCTATTTAATACCAGTATAGAAAAACAGTTATGAATTTTTCTGTGTTTATCTTATACACAGACACTTTATTAAATTCTTTGATTAATTCTAATGCTTTTTTTTTCTCCAAGTGTCTTGAATTTGATAGGTATAGAATCACATCACTAGCCAGGAAAGAAGTTTGCCTTCACTCTCCCAAGGCTTATATGGGCTCTTTTCTTTTCTCATTTCATTTGCCAGATGGCTAAAGCCGCACTGAATAGTCCCGGTGGGAGTGGGTATCCCTGCTTCTTCCTGATTTTAGTGCAGGTGACTTAGAGCGTCTTCATTTACAAGGAGGTTTGTTGTATTTTGGTCCTCTATTATACAGCATATATTCAATTTCTATTACCACTTAACTGAAGTGTTGGTAGAGCAGCCGTTGAATTTTTACAAAAGGCCTCTTTCTTCAGCATCAGCGGTGTGCTTGTGTGATGTTGCTGTTTCCAAATAGTAAATACATGTTCATTCTTGGGTTAAAGCTGATTTGATCATATTCTGTTCTATTCTTTTGAGACACTTCAAATCTCATTCATTAATCTTTTATTCAGAACTTTAAATTCATAAATAATATTTTTCTATAGGGTTTTGGGAGTACTGTGATAATCTTATCAAGCTTTGTTATTAAGGATAGACTAGCTTTAGAGAGTGAATTAGGAAAATTTTCATCTCTTTATATGCCATAGGCAAATATATACGACATTAATATTCACCTTACAGAAATACTAGACAAGACTCAGCTCTGAAACCAGCTGCCCTGGGATCTTTTTTGATGGTACATCTTTAATCACTCTTTGAGTCTCTCCTATAGTATACTCACATTTTTTTCTTCTTCATGGGGAAATTTTGCCTTTTTCTATTTGTTAGAAAAATCAGTAAATTTTCCCTAGATTTTAACTTCATTGCCCCAGAGTTACACATACTATTTACTTTTTATTCTTATAATTCCTTTTGTATCTGTATTCTTTCTTCCCTAGTTTTGTATATTTCTTTTATTTTTCTTTTTCTTAATCAGGCCCATGAAGACATTATCTATTTTAATGGTCTTTCCAAGTAATCAGCTTTAAGATTTATTTATCTTTTCTACTTTTTTTTCTTATTCTTCTTAATTCCAGCTTATATCTTTACTGATTCTTCCTACTAATTTTTTCTTACACTTTTTTCCCCCTAATATCTTAAGATAGAGCAGTTAGTACTGCTTTAGCTGCATCTGTTTTGGTATAAAGTATTTTTTTGATTGCTTTTGAGATAGATTTAACTTAAAATTTGATTTTCAATATTATGAAATGGATTATTTAGAAAGATATACTTTAGTTTCTAAGAAAGCTTTTTTATTATATTTTTCTAATTTTATTGGATTATGATCAGAATATCCTAACTTCCGTTTTTCTGTTAGATCTAATTCTGAAAGGAGTGTATTAACAAATTCTGCTGTAATTGTTTTTTTGGTGAATACATGTTTGGAACTATTATATATTTTTTATCTTAACGATTTAGAGAAATCTTTATATACCTTTAAATGACATCTTTTTGTATGAATATTGTGACCCCTGTTTTCATCTTGCTTGCCTTCCCCTAACATCTCTGTCTGCTTCTGCTGTCCCTTCACTCATGGATTCTGTCCACCTTTAAAGGCTAGCCTTGTACATCAATTTGTAACAATTTAACATGCAGATCTCATCATAAATCCTTACCAGAGCAAGGAGGGGAATGAGTGAGAAAGAAAGAAGGAAAGAAAGAAAATGAATCGATCACTAAATAAAGAGAAATTTGGAGATTTAACCATAAGGCCAGGCAATGAATACAATAAGGAAGATGCTCTGAAGTAAACATCACTTATTTATTTATCCTGGTTCCTCTCACTTTGGACCAGGCCACTCTTCTCCCATAAAAATATTTATTAATTTCAAATATACACAGGCACATATATACATATATTTTTTTTAAAAAGCAGAATAAATACTATTTCACTTTAATGGTCTGTCTCTGTAAAGAGTCCCGTTAATAAGAAGACCAATTCAAGATAGATTCTAGTTTTTGGCTTGAAATTTTGTGGTTTAGTTGGACCAAATTAAACATCTATAAGGAGTGCTGGTAAATGCTTAACCACCAGCTTGCGTCGAGCTAACAGGCTCTGATTTGCCTTTTTGCTGATTTCTCTGATTTGTGATTTTTGCTGTTCGACTCCAGTTGCTAACATGGTGACCCGACCACAGAGTTGGGAACACACTGCTGCATCTGAAGGTTCAGTGTATTTTGTTCCCCAGCGTGAGTTTCGGGAAGAAGCTGGACGCCTGTTCACACCCGCAGCCAACCTCGCTGGCCCCGGGGCATCGCTGGATGTGGGCATGATACTCGACGATGAGTTCCACAGACGCATTCCTGTGGTCTGCCGTTGTTTTTAGTGATTTAGTCACTGTTTTCAATGTCTAATTACAGGATTTTGTTTATTTTTAAAAACAGTGTACTCTTGATGTAGGCAATCTCTCCTGTGTGCATTCTCTGCTTTCTCAACTGTCTCTTCTTCACAAACACAGTGCCAAACAGTCTGCGCGTCCTGACGCTGCGGAGAATTCGGATTTCAGTGCTGTGAGGCTCGGTGGTTTCACCCCCGTCCTCGTTCGTATGGTTCGGCTGCAGAGGGGAAGCAAGAGGCCCAAGGGCGATGGCTGGTTGTGATCTGAGTTAGAACTTTCTGAATCTGTCCAGTTCTCTCACTGTATTTACCAGATTTTAATAGGAGTTAATTTACGTGGCTGCAGGGCCAATGAGGCTCTCGTACTGGGAGAAACTACCGTCATCCAAATAGGAATATTAGCTTGAAATGTCTTTCTGTGAAGTCCGAATTACGTAGTGAAGAGAACAGGATTTGAAAGAGATTATTCTAAAAAAACCTGATGGACATTTATGGCATGCCTCCTCAACTGGGCACCTGCCCATCACTTCGTCCGCATCGAACCCTCCCGACCACCTCGATGCCCCTGTTTCATCGGATGAGGGACAGCAGCAAAATAATCTGCCCAACAGGGTCAGTGGTGCAGCCAGCAGGTGGCTTGGCCAGCATCCGACCCCTTGTTCCCCGTAATCCCTACGTTAGCAGCAACGTCCAAAAGCTTCACGGGGGGCGTCACTGGCCGTAGCTGCAGCTCCAGGAGCACGGTATCGGGATGGAGGATGCCAGGGGCTGAGTATGTGGGGGGAGGCTCCCTTTTCCCACATTCCTGTCACAGGCAGAGCTGTGCAGGGTTTGTCGTTCACACCGTCTCCCCGAGAGGATCTGGATCTAGAATCAGGTCCACCTGGGTTTGCATCTCAACTCCACTCCCCTAAATGGAGACTAAAGGAGCCGCCCCACAGCATGGTTGGGGGCAAACAGGCCTCTCCTGGCTGATATCTACGCAGTAAACGCTGGGCAGTATTGCGTGCAAAGGACAACACAGAGATTCCTCTGTTTTCCAAGTCCATTCCCAAGACCACCAAATGTCACTTCGGTTCACATGCAGCTCGCTCCTAATGACCTTGTAAATTCTGTGTAGGTGGATGGAGCATTTCAGCAGCCGCCGGGGAGACTCAGCACTCGTATGTCACTATGAGCGGGATAGGCTCAGCCGGCCTGGAGCCCTTCCTGACGTCGGGAGATTGTCATGGTCACCTGGGGACTCGGCGTAGACCTTTCCTAATCGGATTAATTTCAGTGCCGGCCATTGGCTTTCCAGTGTTGCAGCCACGTGGGGTGACTGTGCTGCCTCTGGCTGGTCCTTGGACGGAGCACCCTGGCTGGAACGTTAGCCCTGGGGGCTGAGGTTGGGCCAGCACATGCGCTGACTCTCTGTGGATGGATGAACATGGGCACACGTGGACGGGGGACTGGCCCTGGCCTCGCGGCCGCCACCCAGGGACCTGCTAGGGGGCTGGGGGCCAAGGGGGTCCGCACAGACTCGCTCAGCGCCCTCGGCGTGAGGGGGCCGCTCAGAGGCAGCCCGGCCCTGTCCCCGTTCCAGCGGCTCGCTGGGCATCTTCTGTCCCCTGTCCTCCCACACCCACCCTCTTCCCCGAACCGTGTGCTTGAACCGCGAGCTCCACGCGACTAGCAGGGACCTGATGGCCCCTCCCCCCTGCCGTCAGGCCACCAGCCCCTCCCGCCCACACCCACTCGGCCCCTGCGGACCCCGGAGCCCCCGCTGCCCCCGGCAGGCCCTTCCCCTGCAGGCCCTCCCTGGCAGACCCCCGCCCCCGGCACCTCTGGGCGCCGTGGCTGTCCTATCCATCACCTCCGGCTGCCGCCCCGCCCTTCCCTTGCTCCCCTGTGGGTCGTGTCCCCAGATGCTCTGTCCTCCAGCCCCTCCTCCCCTTCCTCCTCTCTCGCCTGCCCCCAATTGCCACGGCCTCGCCCCTCCTGTGGTGTCACGGAGCAGCCAGGGGCTCGCGGCTCCCACAGCTGAAGCCCAGCCCCGAATGTGGCCCCAGCTCTAGGCTCCGCCCCCGGGCGTCCCACAGGCCGATGCTGACCACTCGCCCAGAGCAGCTTCTGCGCCAGGCCTGGCACCTGTTGGGGGCGGGGGCAGGAGGGGCAGGTTCGGCTGAGCCCTGAGCAAGGAGCTCCGGAAGCGGCCCCGACCCTCGTGTGTGTGCAGTGTCCTTAGTGTCAGGTGACCAGAACTTCAGCCGAGGACCCCGCCCTGGGCCGTGAGCCACGACCGGAGTCCAGGTGAGAGAGGCCAGGAACTCTCACCTGGGAGAGGCTGGGAGTGGAGAGCTGGGAGGTTTCAGAGACGCGGGGGCGCTACTGACATCAACAGCCTTTACGGCTGGATGCGGCTGCTGAACAAGCCGACGATTAAGAGATGCCGCGGGAGGGCTTCCCTGGTGGCGCAGTGGTTGGGAGTCCGCCTGCCAATACAGGGGACACGGGTTCGAGCCCTGGTCTGGGAGGATCCCACATGCCGCAGAGCAACTAGGCCCGTGAGCCACAACTACTGAGCCTGCGCGTCTGGAGCCTGCGCTCCGCAACAAGAGAGGCCGCGATAGTGAGAGGCCCGCGCACCGCGATGAAGAGTGGCCCCCGCTTGTGGCAACTAGAGAAAGCCCTCGCACAGAAACGAAGACCCAACAGAGCAAAAATAAATAAATTAATAAACTCCTACCCCCAACATATTCTTTAAAAAAAAAAAAAAAAAAGAGATTCCGCGGGAGAAACATCTAGAAGGAGCAGCCGGGGCGGGAGAGGAAAGGGGGCGTGAGATCAAAGGGCCTGGAAGGAGGCTGAAGGGCTTCAAAGGGGCAGGACACTGACCGCAGGCAGGTGGCTATTTAGACTCTGAGCGTTGCTGCTGTAAAAGAAAGGATCTCTTTCCCCTAAACGTCTGACTTAATTTTCCTCTCTCTTTATTCTTAAAAATCTACTGGGGGAAGATCCCTTTTGCTGTAGTTTCTGCTCCCAAGTCCAGATCGATGGGAAAGGCCCGCAGGCTGTCAGGTTTTCATAAGGGACCCTGGATGTGGGTTGAGGAGGGGAGGGTCTGTCTGATGTGCCAGGAGCAGGTCCATCACCAGTTGGGGTCTTGATTGAATTGATTCCCAGGAGGAGTGTTGCGGGGAGATGCCAGGACGGCCCTGCTGCCAGCAGGTCTGCAGTACCTGTCCTGGATGTGGGAACATGGTCCCCCCACCCTGACCCTGGGCTTAGCTGCTCTGTCCCCTGGGACCCCAGGAGCCTGCTACACACACTGGAAGGGGTGGGCCTGGGCCAGTGCTCTGGCCACCACCCTGCCCCAGCACAGATGCGGAGGCCTGTCTCACGCTGGCCACCACCATCAGCGCACACGGGCGTCCGCCTCAGCTCCGCCCCTCGCCAGCGGATGCGACCCCCGAGGAAGTCACGTGGCTTCTTTGAGCCGGAGTTTCTTCACCTCCCTTTGTGAGGATTAAACGAGTGGTAAATACACATTAAACCCTCCATACCCATGAGCTCTGTAGCCACAGACTCTACCAATTATGGATGGAAAAGACGTGAAAAAAATTCCAGAAAGTTCTGAAAAGCAAAACGTGAATTTCCCACAGACTGGCAAGTGTTTACACGGCATTTACATTGTATTTACAACAACCTACATTGCATTTACATTGTATTAGGTGTTATAGGTCATCTAGGGATCATTTGAAGTATACGGGAGGATGTGCATACGTTGTATGCAAACGCTTCGCCATTTTATGCAAGGGACTTGAGCACCCCGGATTTTGATATGCACGGGGGTCCTGGAACCCATTTATTTCCCCTGCAAACACTGAGGGGCGACTGTATGTTGCTCGTTGTTTCGTGGACCCTCCATGGATTGTAACTTTTGTCATTAGTCAGCACTGATGGCACTTTTCTGGAACCTCATGTTGCAAGTGGAGAAAACACGACACAAAATCTCTGAGGCTTCAGGGTGGTGATGTCCACCCCCGGCCCCGCAGCCTCCTTCCCTAACCTCTCAGACCACAGCTGGCACACCAAAGCAGAGCTGCACCGGGGACTCCGGACAGACGGAAGGACGGGCAGACAGAAGCACACGAGTGAGATTCCAGACCAGAGGGTGGGAGGGCTCCGGGCAGACGTGGGGCAGCAAAGCCGGGCCCGCTGGATGGAGGCCGCTGCATGGCCCCGGGGGAGCAGCCGTCCTCAATGCCGTCCTGAACCCTGGCCATCACCGTGCCCGTCACTGTGCCAACTGAGAACAGATCAAAGCCGGAGGGAAGCTGCTCAGTTTATAAAACACAGGGCTTGTTTGTGGTACTTTTCCTCTGGAGCCCGAGGCAGCGGTGTGGGTCCCCAGACCACCGAAACTGGGCAGGGGCTGAGCCTGCTCCGGGCTCACGTGTGCCCATCCCCGCACCTCCTCTAGGGAGGATGCGGGGATGCCGGTGGCCCTGGCAGGCTGAGGGCGAGGGGAGCATGAGTTGGGCCTGACGGCCCCCCGCCCCCGGAGGGCAGAGGTCATTCCCAAATCGAGAGAGAACTGTGGGTGTGCGTGCTCTGCTCCCTCCTCGGGGCTGGCCGCGACCCTGACCGTTACCACAACTTCTCCGGGTCGTTGAGAGCACGACACTCGTGCCCTCAGCCCTGGACCCCAGAGGCTGTCAGAGGGAAGATGGGAGAAGAAGGCCGGGCACAGACTCTCCTTTGCGTAGAACTGGGTGGGAGGGAGGTTTAGGGTTGTTGCCTGTTGAAATGGCTGCAGCCCTGTCCTTACAGCAAACTAAGCGTGGAAGTGCGTTTACAGGGCGATGCTGTGGCTGGATGTTTGGGAACACGTTTTGTACCAGCACCGTCCGCAGCAAAACTCTGAATCCTTCTCCCTATCAAAATCCGTCTCTGAGGCCGCGCTGGCCAGGGTCCCCCTAACTTCAGTCTGCTCTCGGCTGTGGCTCCACCACAATCCCGCCCTGCAGGCCACTGGCAGGACCGCAGCTCTCACTCTGCCGTCCAGGCGGGAAAACACAGTGAAGCCTCAGTAGATACCTGGCCACTGCCATGGCTGTGGCCCAGCCAGGGCCCAGTTCCTAACCCACCCCCCGTCCTGAGCACGTGCCCCTCAGACAGGAGTCCAAGCGCAGCTTTGGGGGTTTCTCCCTCGACCTTGTGCAGGGAGACTTGGGGCTGTACGCTTGCTTTGCGCTTCTGAACCGTAGGGACCTTAAGTGGGAGAAGCGAGCGGGCCATCAGGGAAGGCTCCCGCCCCCAGTCGGCTTAATCGCCTCCATTAAGGTGAATTGCCGTAATTACTGCTTTACTCTCATAGTTGTGGCTGTTGTCTTTATAAGGATCTCCAAAGGCCCTGTGAGTTTTGCATGGCTGTTTACATGGTGTTTGATTCTGTTTGTGTCTCACATTGTTTGCTTCCTGCCCCTTAGGGCTTGATGGCATAGTTCGCTCAGGACCCTGCCTGTCTGCAGCTCTGGGGCTGGCACCCAGAAGTGTGATGGTTTCAGCCTGTGACAGCATAAGGAAAGTAACCATGTAGGTGCAGCAGGTCATGAAAATGCACAAAGACGCCCTGGAAACCTTATCACTACCAAAGCAGCTAGCATTTCTTGAGACTTACTGTGAGTTTTAAGGACTTTACATATAGTCTCATTTAACCTTCTCAACAATCCAGGGACGTCGAAATTATTACCATGGTTTTGCAGATGAAGAAACTGAGGCACCACGAAACAAAAGAGACTGAGGTCCCAGAGTTAGGAGGTGGCAGTGCTGGTGTATAAACCCAGGTGCACTTTGGCCCAGACACATCCTGTTAACTCAGTCATGATAGTGACTAGGGGCTGAGTTCCTGTTTGGGAATTTTTTTTTTTTTTTTTGCGGTACGTGGGCCTCTCACTGCTGTGGCCTCTCCCGTTGCGGAGCACAGGCTCCGGACGCGCAGGCTCAGCGGCCATGGCTCACGGGTCCAGCCGCTCCGCGGCATGTGGGATCTTCTCAGACCGGGGCACGAACTCGTGTCCCCTGCATCGGCAAGGGGACTCCCAACCACTGCGCCACCAGGGAAGCCCCTGTTTGGGAATTTTAAACACATGAGGCAAGAGAAGAAACAAGCCATGTCTCTGATGGCCCTAAATATGACCCACGTGGGTGGTTCCACCATTAGAAGTCCTTCTTTTTAAAAAATTGTCATTATTATAAACACACTTTTTAACTATTACCTTTTCTTCTATCCTGCTTTTTCTCTTAGATTTTTACTTACTACATAAAAAATATTAATGCAAATAAACTTAAAGAAAACAGTGATAGTTGGGCAGCCCCAACAAGCCAGACTAACTCATTTAACACACTCAGTTTCAAAAGACCCCTCTTGAAATGCTCATGGATTACCCTGGGAATTATGACACCTGGATGTGTGGCCTCCATTCATTACCCAGTTATTTTATTTCCACTTTGCAGATGTCTGGGCCCAAAGAAAATGGCATCTAGAAGGAGGTGAGCTTTGGTCTCACTGTCTTCTTCTCCGACTTTCCTTATTTCATTGATTTGCACACCGTCCTCTGTTGCTTAAGCTGGAAAGTTGGGAGTCAACCTCGACTTTCCTCCTCAAGGCACCCACCTCCCCAGTCCAGACTGTGGCCAAGCTCTGTTTGCTTCGTTGACTCACCTCAGTCAAACCACCTCTTCCTTTCCACATTTCCCCCTTTGCCCCAATCAGAGTCAGCTTTCTAGAATACAAATTTGCTCAAGTCACTCCTCCTCAGAATTTCTCAGAGGCTCCAAAGGTCTCCTGGGTGAAATCTAAACTCCTTATCATGGAACAGAAGGCTCTTCCTGGTCTGGTTATTGGTTATTCTCTTACTCTTCCGTCTCTGCGTCCTGTGCTCTGGCCACGCCCAGCTCCGGGCAGGTTCCCCACGGGTCTTTCTCTTTTACGCCTCTTTCACTTTCCTTATATTGTTCTGTCTAATGAGATTCTCTCCCCCCATTTCTCATCCCATCTACTTGCATTCATCAATTCATATTTTAAGGACAATCAAACCTCACCTCTTGCAGAAAATCTTTCTTCTCAATCACCCACTTGGAAAGGGTAGAAAAGGCTGACCCTCTTTTTGGCCTTATTTTGCTCTGTGCATGTTCATTCCTCATCTTCATCATTGTCACTGTTCATCACCATTGTCACAGCTCTTACCACTGACAGTCACTCTCCTGTCATTGATTTCCCAAATATTTATTGAACACGTGCTATGTTTGTTTGTTTGTTTGTTTGTTTTTTTGCGGTATGCGGGCCTCTCACTGCTGTGGCCTCTCCCGTTGCGGAGCACAGGCTCCGGACGCGCAGGCTCAGCGGCCATGGCTCAGGGGCCCAGCCGCTCCGCGGCATGTGGGATCTTCCGGACCGGGGCACGAACCCGCGTCCCCTGCATCGGCAGGCGGACTCTCAACCACTGCGCCACCAGGGAAGCCCCCTACTATGTCTTAAAAGCTGTTCTAGGTGTTGTGTATATAGTGCTGAGAAAACCAGATACGGTTTCCTGCCCTCCTGGAGTCTAGAGTATGAGAGAGAGAAATATTAAACAAAGCAATAACTATAAAATTACAAATTAAAATATATGATAATACCAAAGAATAGGGAACTAGAGGGAGAAGAAGAGTAGGAGGAAATCTACCAGGACCGTGAGCTCCAAATCCAGAGCTCTTTGCATTTGCCTCTATTTCCCCAAAAGGGGACAGGAAGCGGGGTAGGTGTCCAGCACGGTTGTGTTGGTTGAGCAATAACCTGCGCTGGGAGGCTCTTTGGAGAGGTGCTCACACCACAGGTTGGGTAGAAACAAGACCCTTAAATGAGGGATTGGCTGGCCTTCTCCGTTTCCAATTTGAGATAAAAATAGTAGCTTGGAAAGTAATATAAGGATGAAAATAATCACAGGGGCTGTTAAAATAATAGCTGCTGCATTTTTTGCTAATAAGAAAGAAGCGACCCACATAAATAAAGTAGAAATTATAGAAAACAGACAAGGCACAAAGAGAAGACAAAACAGAAAAATCTCTAGCATTTCTACCACCCCCATCTAAACAGTGTATCTATTTCTGTTTCAGATTATATACATGAATGCATATATACATACATTTATTTATAGTCTGTCTGTGTATTTAGAATATATAATTTTTAAAAAGTTGAAATAAAATATAGAACGGAATTGTACCTTACTTTTATTCATTGAAGAAGTACTTGTGAACATTCTCACACGCTTCTAAATATTTTTCTACAATTTGACTTTCAATGGCTGTATGGAATTCCATTGCCTGATGGGAGAACATTCCTTTGTTGGACCTTATGTTGTTTCTGATATTTTTCTATTATGATTAATAATCTTGATACACTTTTTTCTCTTGCACATATCTGACTGTTTCCTTAGATAAAATTCTGGAAGTAGAATTATTAGATGAATTGATATAAACATAATTTTATATCATTTTGATACGTTCTGATGAATTGCCCTCCGGGAAGATTATACCAGCGAGGCTTAAGAATTCACAGCACTCCCCGAGTTACGGCTTAGATGCGCCGCTGCTCTGATTGCTGCTTTGATACTGGTGAGCGGCTTTCACGGTGTCCCATTTGTTTTCTTCTGGTTTGAATTACCTCCTCAAGTCTTTACTCATAATTCTATTGAAGTATTTAATAATAAAATTCAGTACTTATGAATGTAAATATTTAATATTATTTATTTATTATAATAAATAATTTAACAATAGTTGTAATAATTACAGCAAACATTCAGGAAACCTTCACTAAGTGCCTTTTGCTATGCTAATGCTGTTTTTTCTTTTTTTTCCTTTGGCTGCATTGGGTCTTCGTTGCTGCACGCCGGCTTTCTCTGGTTGCGGCGGGTGGGGGCTACTCTTCGTTGCGGTGCACGGGCTTCTCATTGCAGTGGCTTCTCTTGTTGCAGAGCATGGGCTCTAGGTGCACAGGCTCAGTAGTTGTGGCGCACGGGCTTAGTTGCTCCGTGGCATGTGGGATCTTCCCGGACCAGGGCTTGATACCGTGTCTCCTGCGTTGGCAGGTGGATTCTTAACCACTGCGCCACCAGGGAAGTCCCGCTAATGCTGTTTTATCTCTTCTAATCCTCACAATCCTATGAGATCTAATCAAATATTATCCCTTTAAAATCATACAAGTTTATGAAGGTTAAATGATCCATCCAAACTCACACAGCTAGTAATCCAGTCTCATTTACTAAAACCTTTACTCAGAATTTTAACCACTCGCTATCAAATAGTTTTAAGTTCTTGCCTTCTGGTTCATCGTCCATCTTTTAATTTAATCAATTCTCTTGTTATGTAGAGAATTTCAAATTTTCATATAGTCCTACATATCAATCTTTTTTGTGAATATGCTTAGGAGCACTGTCCCTACTAGGGATTAGATCAGAATTTAGCTTTATTGCTTTCTCGTTTTTTTATTGGTAATTTTCTGTATGTAATTCTGTAATCCATTTGAAATTTATTTTGGTGTATGATGTGAGTTAGGAATAAATTTCTTTGCTAAATAATCCATTTTCCCTTCTGATTTTAAAATCCAACTTTTATCAGATGTGAAGCTGTCATATATATTATGTATGAGTCTGATTTATGCTCTATTCTGTGCGGTTGGTTTGTCATATATCCTTACCCCAATGTCATGCCGTCTTGATCGCCGCACCTCACACTGCCTGCTGGTGTGATGAGGCAAAACTCTCTCTTTCTTCTTTGGCCCAAGTGCCCCTGCTATTTTTCTTTAATCAGGGCTCATTCTGAGCGGATTTATCCCCAGGCTCTGGCGAGTCCCACTGTACCTTGCCTGCCTATCAACAAATGTCTGGTATTTGGTTGGCCACTCAGAGTCCTTTGGGTGTTTTCTGAGACAGGTCGTGAGCCTCCCCATTCCCTGCGGGTAGAATTGAGGACGCAACTAGTTGAAGGTCTGACCGACCCTCCCTGGCAGTGTGGCACCTGGGCCCCCCTGGGCGTCAGTCAGCAGAGGGGAGACTGCTGTGTATGCCGTTTACAGCAGGGGATGGAGACATTACAGACACGTGGACCCTTGTGTGCGAGATGATGGGACATGGGGGCACCCGACGCTTCAGGCTCCTCCCCGAACCAAACAAGAGGATTTGCATGTTGATTTCTCATCGTTACATGATACCATTTGTTCTTTCTGGATTTATACCCAAAGAAACAAATTTTGGACAGAAGCCAAGAAAGGAAGTAACAAGAGGAGGTAGATAAGAAGGGAGACGGGGTGTAAGCGAGAGGCGTCCTTTCTACCATGCTCCTGGGTCACGGTGTGGTCCCAGGTGGACTGGCGGGGGCCTGGGGGGCGGGTGGGTGCTGGAGGAGCGGCGGGATCCCTGGGGCAGACCTGGGTCCTGCGTGGCCAGCGGCCGGTCCCCAGAGGCCGTGTCACCCTCTGGGCTCTGCGGTGCCTGCGGGCCCTGCTGCCTGCTGGCCCAGGAAACCTGGGGAAGAACCCTCAGCCCGACTTTTCTCACCGTCCTGCTCTGCACCCTGTCAGCGATCAAGTGTGAGGACCTGTGGGCGCCCAGAGTCACCTGTTTGAATCTCTGAAAAGACCTGATTCTGGGACCAACGTGACAGGAAGCCTGGGTGAGAGAGCACTTCTGCTCTGGTTTGCTTAAGTTCCCAGGATGTGGACCTTCTACAGCCAAAGCCAGAGGACGTAAAAACTGAAGACGCTGAAGAGAAACTAAATCCAGCATTTGTCTTCTCGGTGTCGCAGCCTCGCTGACAACCTTTAGCTATTAATTAGGCATTTACAAAAACCTGCTTATTTAAGCGCCCGAACGCTTGCAGACTGCCACATCCCTGTACGTGTAAGACTGGAGAAGGCATGTTTTTCTCTTGACCAGTTTTGTCCTCCCGAGACGACGTCTGGCACAAGCAAATCATACTTCCCTGGTGTATTAGCAGGGGCTCCCCGCGTTCAGCTGCTCTCTGCTGGGAGCCAGGCTGGGTCCCAGCTCTCACTGACCCGCAAGGAACAGAGGCAGCTAACGATTGTCAGTGGCTGAGAAGATGCTGCGTTTTTGGCTGTCCTCCATGGCGTTCAGATTCGTATCTGAGCTCAGCGTGCTTTGTGTGTTTTCCCCACATGCTGGGACAGGCCTGTTTTCCAAGACGAGCTTCGGGAGGGAGGGAAGCGTCTTGTTTGACATGCGGTCACCAGTGCATGGCAGTCTCTCCCGCAGCGGGGCTCCCCCGGCGGGACGGCTCCCCCAGGTCCGTCCTGGTCCCAGGTCTTGGGAGCCTCCTCTGCTAACTCTTGCCCTCCTCCAAGCTTGAACCTGCCCTTTAACTCAAACAGAGACACCGTTTCCCCCACTTTTGATGTTTTATCTGAGTCCCTGGCAAAAAGTCTAGCTTATCATTTTTAAATTAAATGCCTTAATTATTCGAAGAGGTGGTGACAACAGTTCTCTGAGCTCCCCTGGTTCATCATGCGCCCCAGGAAGGGTTTAGGTCCAGATTTCAATCAGGTCACAGCACGACCCTGGGATCTGTGATAATCTCATTATTCACAAGAACAGGGGGATTCGCTCTGGTCACCAACACACCAGGGTCTTTCCGTGCTGGACCCCTGGACTGGAGTTTCTCACCAGCAGGTTGAAACTTGACAGCTTCACGAGAACTTGTTTCTCACCTTGCAAGAGATTCTCTTCCTCTCTGGCAGCCCTCAGTATTTTGGCTCACTTGGGCAAATAATTTAGAGTATTGAGGGATGCCGGCCGGCAGGGGATTTGCCAACACTTAGTCAAAAGGGAGCTACCTGTGTGACTGAGGGCCAGCCTGAAAAGCCAGCTTCACCTGCCCTCAGAGGGCACCTGACACCTTCACTCCAGGAGTCCCTGGTCTGAGGCATTGCCTCCAGGGTGTAACATGATGTAACTGTCTCACCAAAGAGCTCATTCACTCTTCACCCTCTTTATCTTAGCTCTGTTGACGGTGGGGTCCTGTGGGGCAGAGAAAGTTTGATGGGGGAGGGACCATATAACCTAAGCCTGAGACGCTCAGTGGAAGAGTCAGACCCAACAGTAAAATGAGGTCCAGGGTGGTCCTGGAGCAGACTGGGGAGGGGAGCAGAGGAAAAACTCATCTCAGGCAGATTTATGGCACGCATTAGTATGGGTGGCTGAGATTTCCAAAAGGCTGAAAGCATTTCTTCAAGTCCAGGAATTTTATAACGCCGACTGCTTTCGATGGTCGTGTACTACAGAGCTTCTTGCCCCCTGGTTTAATCTTGCTGAGTTTCGGGGGGGGGGGAATATTCCCCTCATCACATATCACAGTTATCCTGGGTAGTTTCTACTTGTGGTCCCAAGTAATGACCAATTGTGCCCTTCCATTCTCAAAAGCATACTTGTTTGGGCAACAAATGGTATGATCATTCTAGATAATGCAAGCGGACGTTGCTATGTCCCTCTCATGTATCAAAGAGATGCCTCAAGCTTTGAGGCATTCCGCTCCCAAGTGCAGGGCTGCTTTCTATATCTTCCATGTGGCTATTGTATTCTCACCCTTTTCTCTACCTTCTTGAACGTATGGAACGTAGTTACAACTGTCTTAGTGTCTTTGTCTACTAGTTATTCCGTCTGTGTTATCTCGGGGTCTGATTATGTTGATAGATTTCACCCTTCCCCCTCATTATGGAATGTATTTTCTTGCCACTTGGTCTGATGAGTTTTGAGTGGATGGCAGATGTTGCATTTTTTTATCTTGTGGGGTGTTGGGTAGTTTTGAATATTCCTTTAAATACGCTCGGGCCTTGTTCTGGGACACAGTAAGTTACTTGGAAACAGTCAGTCCTTTTGAAGCTTGCTTTCAAGCTCTGTTGGGAGGCACCAGAGCCACCTTGGTTTCCGGGATGTTCTTGCCTTCTGAGCACACCCAACGCACTGCGTGTTGCAAGGCTTTTTCAGTCTGGTTGTAGGAAGGTCGACGCTCCCTTGCCCTGTGCAAGCTCGGGGATCCTTTGGCCGCTCATCCGGATGCTCTCCCTCCCACCTCCCTCCCTCGCTCAGGGTCAGTCCTCCAGGAGAGGAGAGGGGAACTGCCCTCCGGTCACTGGGGCGTGCCCTCTGGGAGGGTCTCTCTCTCCTGTGAAGCTCTCTCTTCTCTGTTACTCTCCTCGGCAAGCTTGGCCACCTCGACATCCCTGAGTTTTCAGCCCCGTCAGCTCGACTTGGGGAGACTGGCCGGCTTTGTTCAGGCGCCTGCTTCCTGCACTGTTACTTCTCTGGAGCACACTGGAGCCCCCAGGGCTCACCCGTTCGTTTCTCTTCTCTCAGGAGTTACTCTCTTGTGCTACCTGCTGTCAGTGTCTGAAAACATATCTTCCTTTTTGTTGCTGTTGTTTAAGGCAGGAGGGTGACTCTGATCCCTGTTAGTCCATCCCAAGCAGGAGCGTATATCCTGCATCCTGGGCTGTGTTCGCTCCTGTGTCTTTAGTACTGATGCCTCCTCTTCTCCAGGTTCAGTGTGAATGCGTCTTTTCTCTCTGCTCTGCAGCCGCTGCTCTCACGTTTCCCATCTTGTGTTCTTCTCTCCCTTGTTTAGTTCTTCTCTTGCTTTCCTTTCACTCTTCTCAGCATTTGCACCAGGAGGCTGGTCTTCTTCAGACCTCACCATCTATGGGATCAGACCAGAACTTTCTTCTCAGGATGGACCGACTGTGCTGGCCGTGTGTTGGCTCTGACCTTCCCGTTGCCCACAGTGTTTGCCTGCGTCTGCGGGTTCACAGAGCTCCACTGCTGCAACTTCACCCGCAGACAAGCGGTCTTCCTCCCTCCCTTCCTATCTGTCAGCAACCATCTGTGTGGTTATCTATTCATCTATCACCTACTTTTCTACTTATCGTCTATCATCTATTTATTATCTATCTATCTATCTATCTATCTATCTATCTATCTATCTATCTAT
>NW_021703780.1:1527305-1734047 GCF_005190385.1 Monodon monoceros | reverse complement strand
TATCTATCTATCTATCTATCTATCTATCTATCTATCTATCTATCTATCTTTCCTCCATCTACCTGTCTTTCTATCTATTGTAGACCATTTGAAATAACAATGTAGGAATGACAAGGGTCCAAAATGGAGAGATAAGAAGATGGCAGATCATGAAGGCTCTTGCATGGCCTGTGAAGACTCGGATTTTATACAGAAGTGTCTGGAGAAAACGTTAAAGCTTTTTAACGTTGAAGTAATAGGACCGGATTCAGTTTCACGAAGACCCCTCTGGATGCAGTGTGGAGCGTGGATTTTGTCGGAACAACACCACAGGGAGGATGATGGGGAGACTTGGTTTATTTCAGGTGAGGAATAAAGATGAACTAAGAGTGGTCCTGGAAACGGAGAGAAATCAGGAAGTATCCAAAGACGGCCCCGGTGGAACTAGGGGCTGATTGGATTTGGAGGGAGACAGAGAGATGTATGAAAGATGACCCTTGTGTCTCCAGCTCCCAGGGCTGTGAGAGGACCTTAACGTTGGCGGGGGGGGGGGGGGGGGCACCCAAGTGAGAACGTATTTGGACATTTGGAGGTTTACATGATGATGAGCTTGACTTTGGATCTATTGAACTTGAACTGTTTGCCACATATAATGGGAGTTGTTTGGAAGCTAACTTAGCACAGGCTTTGCAGCTCAGTAGAGACATTTGGGAGAGAAGTGGGCACCTTCAGTTCATGAATGATGGGTCTACATGATGGTGGGGACCCTGGAGTGGAGGTGAGTCACCCCGATGGGACAGAATTGCACGGGCAGCTCCCACAGAAGTACTTTCCACATCTACACTCCAGTATCTTCTATCTCCAAAGACTTACAAAAACAAGATTTCTGTCATTGTCTCTCTTTGGCATTCCACCTGACATCTAGGAGAAAATTTAACAAGGGACTAAACAGATTTCACATTTATACTTGCAACTTTCACACCCACATTTTCTCTCAGCTGAGGAGAAAGAAGCGTGTACAAACCACAGCCCTGCATGAGGCTGCACGAGGCTTTAAAACCGCATGTAGGGAAACTGCTCCCCTGGTGGACAGGGCTGCATCAAACACGGGGCCCTCCGTGACGTTTTGGAATGTTTTTACTTCCGACCCCTTGACACCAAATTTCTTCGTTACACAGAGTGTCCTGTGATTTCCCAACACAGTAGGTATTTGAGTTTCTTGACCTATATTCTCATACTGGCCTGTCTTTCCCTATTGGCCGGGCTTAATCTTATGCATTGTTTTCTTAGTTGCCGATTCACATCAAGGTGGACTTTTGAGAACTTTGCCCAGTTTCTCAGTGCAGTGCTAGAATATGACCTTTGACTTCAGACAGGCCTTGTTTGGAGGCCAGCTCTGTGTTCACAGGCAAACTCTTGAAATTCTCTGAGATGGAGCTTCTGCTAAAACCTGAGGGTGATAATCGGTTGCCATGGCTTGTTGCAAGGACTAAAGTTCACACACACGTGAAGTGCTTAGTCCTCATGCTTTACACTGCCACGTGTGCTCCAAGCTTTCTGAGTGACCTGTCCAGGCCTCACCAGCACTTGGTGAGAACTTGTGCTTTGCACAGGCCCCTGGGGTGGAGGCGGGGGGGAAGGGGGAAGGGCACATTCAAAGATGAAAAAACATGATTGGCACCCTCAGAGAATTCGCCCTAAACTTTAATCATCATTCCGTACTTCGTGTTTGCTGCGGTACCCACGCCCTTCCTCCATCCAGGGGAAATATTGTTAAAGTTTTTTCCAATCTTCTCGGGGCTCTGGGAGACTTCTGGTCTGTGGGGACGGGCTTCCTCTCTCCACGTTGCCATCTGGAGTTCTTTGTTCAGGTCTTGGTCAGGAAAAAACCAACACACGAACTTAAGAAAATAACATTTGGCAGGAACTTGGCAACCATAACACCCTTGTTGCCAGATTCCTTGTTCACAGCGTGGGTGGTTCAGATGGTACTTAATTAAATGCATTTTCCTCTAAATTCTCCACAGCATGCTTATTTTTGCTGGTGGCTAATGACTGTACCATCTCTAAGGCAACCAAACTTCACAGCCCGCCGAAGAGGGAACTCGCCACGTAAATACCAAGTTCCTTTGTTAGCGCCCAGCCCCACTCGTCACCATTCTCCAGTGAGGACGGACTTAGCTCTCGTTTTTCCCACTCAGTGCTTTGTCATTCAGCACTTTCCTCCCACCTGACACACCGACACACCTGCGTAGTACAAATGATACCTACTATTTGGGGGCCAAGTACAACTCACGCAGTGTACTCAGAACTTCAGATTCTTGATCTAATTGAATCTTCCCAACTCTTTGAGGTGGGTATTCATATTCCCATTTAGAAGACGGAGAAAACAAGGCTCAGAGAGGCTCAGTGCTTTGGTCATTCAGCTGGGAAGTGGTTAACGTGGAGAGTCGTCCAGAAGATCTGGCTGCCGCCAAAGCCCGCGATCGTTCCCTCACGCCCTGTGGACTTTATTAAGGAGAGGTTTTCAGACGGTCTCCACATACCCCTCAATGGGCAATGCATCTCCAGAAAATGATTTACGCCTTTATTCAGGGCCACACCTCACTCCTGAGCTTTCTGTGTCCAGAGCAGGAACATTAGGAAGGTCATGTAGAGAGAGGGGGCAAGGCACTGCTGCCCCCCTCAGTGGCTAGGTGCTGCCAGGTGAAGTAGTTAAATTCATTTTTCTCATGTTTTTGAATCACCACAGAGGTTTACTTATATAGGGACATAGTTTCTTAGGCACAGCATTTTATATATTTAAATACAAAGATAAAAGTTGGCTGGCGGTTGTAAACTGGACCAAGAACAGGAGAGGAATTGGTTGGTTGCCCTTAAAAATAACTCGTGGTTTCCCATCTCATCTGTTTCCTTGTAGGTCTGTAGGCTGGTGGGAAGGAGCATGGATGTTAGCAGAGGACTGTATGGCAGAAATAGTGTTTTTAATGCATATTTACAGCTTTGTCTGCTATGTTACACATGGATAGATTTAACTAAATACCTTATTTGGCCTTCACTTAAAAAATACTTTTCTACGTCTGGAACTTGGCAACCATTTTCTTTCCGCGTTTTAAAGATGTTATTTCACCGTCTTATGGATTCCTTTTTTTTTTAAAGTCAGTTGTAAGTACAAGTTTTGCTGCCTTGCACGTTGCTCTCACCCCTGGCTGTTTTGAAGATTCTTTTTGGTTTTGGTTTTCGACATGTTGACCTGTGATGTTTTTAGCCCAATGTAACTCAGATGGATCTAAGTGTGTTTCTCTCCTGTTGTATTTATCCTGCTTCAATTTTGTAGGGCTTCTTAAATCTTTGGGTTCATGTTTGGACCATTTTGGGAAACTTCTTGGCCAATTCGTCTTCAAATATTGCTTCTGCTCCTTTTCTCTGTCCCTTCCCCTGGAACTCCAATTACATGTATGTTACACCTTCCCACAGTGTCATGTGTTCCTTACGCTCTCATATATATTTTCCATCTTTTTTTCTCTTTGGTCAGTCTTTCTATGAACCTGTTTCCACTCATTCTCTCCACTGCTCTGCTGAGTTCCCTGTTGAGCACATCTCTGCATTCTTCACTGTGGTAATTATATATTTCATTTCTAGCATTTTTAAAAATATCAGTTCTGTGCCTTTGCGACCTATTCTCTTAGCTATTAACCAGAGCTATTTAAACATTCTGTCTGATAACAGCAACACCTAGATCACCCAAGGGGCTGTTCCTATTGTCTACACTTTTCTCCTAGTTTTCATTTATTTGCCCCTATTTACTAGCACTCCTGATACTTTATGATTGGATGCTAGATATTGTGGATAAAAATTGTATAGTCTCTGAATGATATTATCTTTATCTTTCATGGGATTTACTTTCCTTCTAACAGGGAGTTCTATGGGCTCAGATCGCCCTGGTCCCATCAGGGACTGAGACAGTCCAGGTTCCTGTGGACAGCACCATTCCTAGTCTCCCCTTGCCTCCAGGTCCCAGCCCTCAGGGGTCTCTCTTTTCTCTCTAGTACCATGAGTTTTATGGCAGCTCTGCTCAGTTTTGTGGCCTCTTAGCTGACATTCTCCCGTTGGTTCCTTGGACTCTGATTGGACACAGGTTAGGAACTGGCAAAGGCCTCGAGGTGAAGCGCACTGCAGGATGCTGTGCTCACTTCCCCGTGGTTTCCATTTCTCCAAATTCTTGGCTTCTCCAGTGCTGCTGCCTTGGGAACCCAGGACTCTGATCTAACACCCTGTGAATGCGCCGAGTCTCTGCTTTCTCCCCTTAGGATATAGCAAATGCTTCGATAGGGAAAGCAAGGAAGAATGTGGTGCTCTGCTGTGTTTTCCTCTTCTCTGAGCTCTTGGTCTCTCAAGTCCTGGCTGACTCAGTTGCTGTCCATTGTCTTTCAACAACTTGTTGTGCACTTTGTCCAGATTTTCTACTTGTTCTCAGCAAGATGGTTGGATTGACACAGGCTCCTCCACTAGAGCCAGAAGTGAAAGTCCTATAGCAAAACTTTTGAAGTAGAAGTTTTATTTCTTTTCTCTGGTCTCATTTAACCCACTCAGATAATGAAATACATGTCACCTGGGTCATCGCACTGAAATTAGAATGAGAAGATTGGGTTCCCAGAATCCACAGGGAAGGGTTCTGTGATGATGGTTCTTCTCACCCCAGCTCCCCACCTGCAATATGGACACATAATACTCTCCTGTCTTTCTAACTGTCAAGGCTACTGAAATTACTTAAAGGAAGTAGAGGGAATTTTTTCTGAAAAAAGATCTTCTTGGTAATCTTTCTCACTCTAAGTAGTGCTGTGTGGGAGAGAAATGAAGCCTGAGTAAAATCCTGCTGCAGCAACTGACAGCAACCCTTCTGTGTCGTGCCTTTGTTCACCATCCATCCTCCCATCAAAGGAAACCGAGGAGGGGCGTGAGCAGATGTTAACTCCACGTGAAGCTGCAGTCAGAGCCCAGCCTGTTAATATCCTGTAACATCCTTACGGGCCATGGTTTGCACAGCGTTTGGAGTGGATTTCGATGTTTTCTAAGAGGAAAGAGAAGTGCATTTTGTTCCCAGAGGAGACTCTGACCTACATCGTGTGTGTCCATTCAGCCACCAGCAGGAGTTAGGAGAGTAGGTCTGTGCCTGTTGGCTTGAGCACAGCTGAGCACACACACAGGTGAGTGGTCAGTGTGTACAATCCTGGTCATCTTAGTAAGCCAAAACTGAGTCAACATTTTTCTAGGTTAACCTAATCTAAAAATAACACTTTCATCTCTTATTAATAAGCTAGATATTATCCAGTGTTTTGCTGTGGGTTCAGGGCCTCAGAATAAATCATGCTTTGATGATAGGGAGCTTCAAGTTATCTGACTCATTCGGGATGGGGCTGGCACAGAGCTGTGGTCTGTCCTGGGTCTCGGCTGGGGCAGGGCTCATCGAATCGTCGGTCCTGTTTATATCACACAGGAGGAGCTACAGAAATTCTTGTATTCCATCTGGCAAGAAGCACCCTGTGGTTGGAGCAGGGGAGGGAAAAACCATTTTAAAATATTTTTTCTTTCTTCTAGTCCCACTAGGAGATTTTGTCCCATTGTTAATCCAAGTCATCAACTAGAAGGAAAGCCAGGACGTCCTGGAGATTAACCCAGGGCGGCCATGCCGCGTGGGCCTCCTCTCATCGTGAAATCTCTGCAGTTTGAGGATCAGACCCTTCTCTCTTGATGAGGTCTCACGGGCCTTTCATTTCTTTTGCATTTCAAGAGACTCTCAGAGGACCCGAGCTACTGTCATTTTGTTTTGAAATTGCATAGGTAAGAAGGAAAGAGCAGGAAGCAGCCCCTACAGAGGCCCAGCTCGGCCTCAGGGAAGCAAGGGTGCTGTGGATGATGTGAGGCCTCCAGGGACCGGTGCCCCTGTCATCCGCTCAGCGGCAGGGCCGGCAGTTCCCGGACCGGGACTCACACACATGCCGGAAGCTGCCCTGGGCCTCCCTCTCTGCTGACGCGCAGCACCCTGTTCCTAAGTCAGTCTTTACTCACCTGCCCGGGAGCCAGTGAGGGTTCTCCATCCCAGGGATGCATACACAGCAGAGCTGTCTTCCTTCTGCATCGTGTTTCTGCCCCCGATATCCGTGCATCCGTGGACCCTGCCCACCACCTGCCCCGTGCTTCTCTGCTGCGCGGGTCCTTGTCTACACGCAGCGCAAACAGTCCAGTCCGTCACTGTACTGAGAACTCCTGTGAGCAGGCCTCTTGTTCCGGGCTTTCTTCTGGGTCACCTTTGGGCCAGTCAGCATGGCCAGGGCAGCAAGGTGGTCTGTGTATCGTAGTCTACGCAGGAGATGACTCTCGCCAGGAGGCCCTGAGTGTGGCAGGTGCAGGTGTCCTTCAGAAAGGGGCTGTCTACACCTTCTGTGGCTGGTCCAGGGTGATGAGTCTGCCCGCCCAGGTGCCGTGGAGCCATACTCGTGTTTCTAGATGGAACCATTCGACTCACTTCTCTGAGCCTCACAATGAAATGAAAAATCTTGTCCAAGTCTGGACGGTCCTCTTGTGCCAGCAGCATGGGCTAGAGTGGTCAGGGGACTCTGCTGGCCCAGAAGAGGAGGCAGAGAGCCGTCGGGCCTCAGCGTGGACAGGAGTCAGGATGGTCTTCCCGTGGGGACAAGTGAACGCATCCGGGTGACACGGAGGCAATGAGGTTGTGGGACAGGCCAAGCGAAACACGGGGCACCGTGCAGGTTGGCAGTTCCTTGGAGCAGGCTGTGCTCTGCTGGCATTAGGGGCCGGGGAACCCTTCCTGGTGGGCGGTCCTGGGTGCTGCGGGACGTCTAGGATGCCCCCGGCCTCTGCTCACTAGACGCGGTAGCAACCCTGCCCCCAGCCTCAAGTTGTGAGGACAAAACTGTCCGCTGAGGCCATGGGCACTCTCAGTTGAGAACCCCTGCATGGAGGGGAGCAGTCTGTGCGTGAGAAGCGAGAATTCCGTGCTTTGACACTGTGCATCAATCAGATTCAACCCCAGACTCTTGTAAACATTCAACGGACAAACAGAAGGACGAGTAGAAAGCCCCCATCCCTCCTCCCGCATCAAGTTCACCATGATTCTCCACGTCGGTCTTGAATAAATGTTGTCAGCTTAGACGGGATGGACAACGAATGCCTTGCTCTTTGGGGGACAGTTCCCCACCTTTGATTCCCACTCACGCTTTTATATTTGTCTGATCTCTTTCAGGGAAATCTTGTGTATTTGCCAGTAAACCGTGTGCACCTGGTGAATTAGTGGTGGCACACTTAAGGCCCTGACAATATTGTCTAACACGTCTGGGAACCTCTGGTCAATGGGATTTCAGGAAAACGTTAAACAGATTCCTACTCTTTTACTGACCAAAGTGAAACAAAATTAGGGAAGAAAATCTGCTAGGAGGAATCTCTGTAGCTCAAGGAAGCAGCCTTGACCCGACTGAGCATGAAGAAACCCCGTCACCACGTGGACCCTGGAAGATCTGAGTTGGAAGCAAACCCGGGAGAGATGGGGGCAGAGGCTGAGGCAGGAGGGGGCTGGGTTAGGAGGGACCCTGAGCCCTGGGGACGGAGGGGAGGCCTCCAAGCGGCTGGGTATGGGTGAGGGAGCCTGGAACAGAGGTTGCTACAGGCCAGGCCCTCCCCCTCCCCCGCCCGGAGAGCTGGGGGAGACCGGAGTCTCCTTTCCTCCACCGACCGCTGCCCTGAATTCGCAAAGTGAGACCCAGAGGCTCGCGCGCAGCCTGAGAGCAGCCGGGCGTTGCCCCCGCCTCGTCCTCAGTGCCGGGGGCGGAGCCTGACCCCGAGGGGGCGGCGGAGGTGCCGGGCTGAGCCAAGAGGCCTTGGGTCCCAGCAGGAGCCCCGTGCCCTCCCCACGAGAGTACACAGCCTTCCCCGCCCTGCAGTCCAGCCAAAGCAGCGACATGACGGACCGCTTTTCCCATTAGACGTGATTTATTGATCCCAGCGCAGCCTTTGATCTGATCGCGACGGGAGAGGAGAGAGAGGAGGGTGCATGGGGCCGGCCAGCAGGGGGACGCCAGGGACCGGCTGGGGCGGGGGGACCGGAGGCCGAGGTCGAAGACACGGCCTGATCACGGCCCGCTCGTGGGCCGGGGCGACTCGGGGAGCTGGTCTCGCCCCTGGACAGCAGAGCTTCTCATGGGCTCGTTGAAAACTCTGAACCTCTGTATTCGGCACTTTGGGGCATCTCGCCGTCTCCAGGTCGGGACGCTCTTCCAGGTCGCCCTCGGGTGATCTTGAGTGATGGCCCCTCTCGGTGGGTCCACTGTCCTGGCGGGGAACCCCAGGAGCTGACTGTTGCGGGCTGCGTTGCTTTTGTTTGATTAACAGAGACTTGGACCTTGTTCTTACTGCCTCTGCCTCAGAGGCTTCAATCAAAGGCCATGTGAAAACACTGCCGGCTAATTAGCTGATGCTAAAGGGCGACTGTCTCCTGGTGCCCGAAACCTGTCCCCTGAGATGCAAACATGCCACACGCGGGCTTGAATTGTCAAGGAAGTTGAAAAGTGTACAAATCACTTGCTGGGCAAGGCTCCCTGTCGACAAGCACAGAGGAACCCGCAGGCTGCAGGGGCACATCTGTCGCCCAGGGCTGGGGCCCGACGGGGGTGAGTGATGGGCATCTGGTCGCTCGTGGGTGTGGAGACGGGGCTCGGGCATCTCTGCTGTGTTCATGGAAAGCACTTAAAAATCCTTGAATTGGGACTTCAATTCAAGAAAGATGAGGCAGGTTTCAAATGTATGTTTGGTTCCCTTTTTATATGTGCTCCATTTTTATATATTTTTATATGTGCTCATGATTTATGAATAGACCCTCCTTTCCTTTAGACAACAGCACCTCTTGAGCTCCAAACGTGTGTCAGAATCCTCCGAGCAGGGGCTTGCAGCCAGGATTTGAAACAAGTGAGAGATAATTACAGAGCAGCATCAAAGGTGCGGTGACAGGTGATGCTGTAAATTACACCCTGGCCCTTAGCGGGGAGGGTGGGGTGGGGAGTGAGGAGGGCTTCGTGCAGAGACTTCAAGGAACAGAAGGACGGGAGTGGGCACGTGCGTATGACCGTGTCAGGGTCCTGGGCTCGCGGTCACCTGGGCCTGTTCACCTGCACTCAGGCAGCTACGCTCCTCCGACCGCCAGCACAGCAGACGGTGTCCTCCGTCTGGTCTACAGGACACATCGTTCCCCTCGCCCTATTCTTGACGATAAGATTATCCAGCGTTGATGTCAACTGTCTTCAACGTCAGCTGCTACCTGGCTTGGTCCCTGGCATCTGGGTAACTGTCTGCATTTGTGCAATAAACCGATTGGCTTGAGGTCTTACAGTTGACACGTGTAGGGATTTAGACAGAAGTTGAATGGGTTCACCTTGAACTACCAGCAAAAGAAAGGATTTGGTAATTAAATTAAGTTAACAAAAAATACAGGCATTTGCTTATGACTTTTAAAGAGAACTAATTGTCTTAAGGCCCCGTTAAGTATCCATTTACTTTCAAAATAATAAAAATATTATTTCACACGTTTTCCTAAATAGCTAGACTTAAGTATCAAAGTCTAGTTCTATTATTTAAAGTTCAAATGGAAATTATTGTTAAAAGTCTATAAATAAGATTTTTACCAAATCACATCAAATAGTGTAAGTTAGGGTCATTTTAACCTTTTTTTAAAAAAATTAATTAATTTTTGGCTGTGTTGGGTCTTCGTTTCTGTGCGAGGGCTTTCACTAGTTGCCACAAGTGGGGGCCACTCTTCATCACGGTGCGTGGGCCTCTCACTGTCGCGGCCTCTCTTGCTGCGGAGCACAGGCTCCAGACGCGCAGGCTCAGTAGTTGTGGCTCACGGGCTTTGTTGCTCCGCGGCATGTGGGATCTTCCCAGACCAGGGCTCGAACCCGTGTCCCCTGCATTGGCAGGCAGATTCTCAGCCACCGTGCCACCAGGGAAGCCCCATTTTAACCTTTTATTGCGTTATTAATATCAACAGAATGGCTCAGATAAAGGTCTTGAGTTGGTTGATGTAAACATTCCAAAGACGTGAACCCCTTTGAGAATCGGATGAAAGATACAGACTTCTCAGAAAAATGCAAATGCACAGACAGCTCAGCAGACTGGTTTAAAGAATTTCTGACCCATGAGATGTCTGATTTTCCAGCTTGCGCGTGGGCACCGGGGCGCCAGGCTGGCACTGTCCCCGCGTGAGGCCCGTCCCTCTGGCGGCTCGTCCCCACCTCGGCAGTGCACACCGGGGTCTGAGGAGCTTGGGGTGCTCTCTGGCTTCATTTGTTCATACCCTACCCCGCCTACTGCAGAACGGATCAGGGTCCCGTAATAAAGGCACAGATGCAGTAAGGAGAAACCGTGCTAGCGTGGATGACGACCCGAAAGTCAGACTGTGAGGTGGGAGGGATTTCTCCTCATGGACAGACAGACAGACTCACATCCCAGCTGACGGGGCTGTGGCTAGTGGGCCCCCGAGCCTGAGGCAGGCGGCAAGATGCTAAGGGAAATCAGAGCTCTTTCATCCTGAACTTACACCTGCTTTCTCCTCCAGAAGGTGACCGTAAACCCAAAGGGGCAGGACCCGTAGGAACCCATTGAGAGGCTTCCAACCCCGAATAACAAGCGACGTATTGCCAGTGACAGTAACCGAGTTATTTTGGGCGTGGAATTTGATGGCGTTTTGCGATACGAAGAAATGTGGGCTGAGTTATAGGACGTTGGGATGGATTTATGGCTGCGGGGTAGCCTGAGGTACGAGAACGTGAAGCTGCAGGCTGGGGCTCTGGACGCAGAGGGACCCGGAGCCCCGAGCGCCGGGCACTAGCCTCGAAGGGTCCCCACTCAGCTCCTCGCTGTTTCTGGTCCCCGGACGCCCAGCCCCCACCCTGGCTCCCTTGGCTGGTCAACGCCGTCCCCGAGGGCTCGGCGTTGCTCTGGTTTCTGCCTTGTTCTGACTCTGGGACAACCTCTGACCTTTCCGACCTCGGTTTCAGCCCCCGTGGGTGAGGCGCTTTTACTAGACAAGTCGCCTGCCTCCCCTCGGGTCTACTTGCCGATTCCATGAGGGCCGCGCCCCAACTCTTCCTCGTGTCTTTGCCCCGTCCGTCCGGTTCACCCCCTCCTCGTTCCCGGGCCGCTGATCTGTTGCGGGGTTTCTGCTGTGCTCTCCAGGAACCAGTCCCCAAGCAGGAGGAACGAAGCCTGAGCCTCCTCCCTTAATCCCCAGGTGACATGCACGTCTGAAACCCATTCGCCCAAATACTTTCTGAACACGTGGTTCTTCATCCTTCAGCCTTCCTTTTGGAAAATCATCTTAAACTTTATTAAATTCTTAACTCTTAAGAGCATACAATGAGCTTGTTTGAGTGTTAAACCTTAACGAGGCCTCTGAGGGGCTGGGGAGCGGGTGTTTCTCTTTGCCCGGGCACCGTGGAAACCCTAGGACTGGTGAAGTCTCTCAAATGCAAACATTTCTCCACCTGTTTTGCCCAAAGTTTAATTTTTCCAAAGTTTGGCCCTGAACACAGAGACCCTAAAAGAGGAGGCGACCCAGCAGAATAAAAGTGTCGCCTCCCAGGTTTGACTTCATAACAGGCTTTCTATCTTACAGTGACTGCCCGACACTCACTTTTCCTCAAGTTGTTCTTTTCAGCTAAACAGGGGACATCAGCACGGGGGGATGATTGCGCCTCCTCATTTTAACCATTTATTTCCATTTTTCCACCTGAGGCTCAGCACTTCCAGTGCGTAGAGCATGTGACGGATGCTGCTTCACTTTCCCTTTGCTCTTGGCCATTCTTTGCTAATATTCAAGGGCCTCTGGCAACAGACGTCCTCCAGGGGAGGAAAATGATGGTTCTGGTGTCTGCAGAATAACAAGGATGTATCACAGTCAACGCTGGAAAAGCCAGCAGCTTCACAGCCACCCCTCCAAACTAACTTCACTTGCTGAGCACAGAGAGAGCAAGTGTGTTCAGAGAAGGCAGTGATACTGATATTTACCTGGAACCTGTTACCTATGCGGTATTCCTCCCCACATCCTCGCTAGAGGAACTACAAAAAGTGAAGGGGAGGAAGAAACCCAGGTACTTCCTTTTCTGGCCTCCCTTGTAACCAGGGATGACATTGGTCGCAGTGACAGATCATAGGCCCAAAGCTTCTGTGGATCTCTAGGAATGCTGCTTCTTTCCCGATAAAAGGGGGCAGGTGTGGTCTTTTGGTCCTGCCTTGAATGTGAATGTGACGGTTGGAGCTGCAGCAACTGTCTTGCAACCATGAGGGAGGGGGTAAGAGGTGCAGAGACGTGAGTCCTGGCAATACTCAGCGACTGTACCAACAGTCGCAGCTGCCTACACTGAAACATAATGTGGAAAACTGAGCCCTTCTTTTAAAGCTACTATGGTTCAGGTTTCTGTGCAGCTAAGTGCTTTCCTAACTGGGAATCTCTCAAATATTTTTATTACAAGTGCATTGAATCAAGGCCCACTCTCTGCTCGTCCTCCTATTGCAGACCCAAACACATACTTCTATCCATTTGTTTTAAACAGTATTTCTGGAAATCTGTGTGTCTGTCGAAGCCCACCCAGGTTCACATGGGTTAGAACGTGCTTGGTTGGAGGGTTGGCGGGGTCGCCGCCCTCAGAGCCTGCAGAGGAGCTGCAGCCGAGAGTGGCCAGGGCTGGCAAGGAAGGCCGGTCATGGAGGGGCTGGTGTGCAGGAAAAGGCTCAGCTCGGGGCCTGCCCCGAGCTTCCTGCCCAGCCTCGCCCTCCCCGCGCCCTGCCTGCTCTTGTGCGGATTAGCGCGAGGGCTGCCCATTTAACCGTCAGAGTCTGACATGGTCAGACTTGAAAATCATGACTTTTTCCTTGTTCCAGACATGAACAAATCAACCTTGATCCTCCACTGCCACTCCCTCGCTAATAAATTAGCAGAGTTTACATAACCCACAGTCGGCAGTTTACGCTGGGCGCCACTCAACCCGATTACGTGGCTCACATCCCTCCAGGTGGAATTTTCCTTCTGTTTGTTAGTGTGTGAAGGCAGAAGCTGTGACTGTTTCTTCTGCAGGACATTTTCAGCAGTGAGCCAGTGGTAAACCTTGCTTTGAAAGGGCTGTCACGGGGCCAGCATCCCCCTCGAATTATCCCATTTAATTGCTGTAAGATTCCCTGGGGGTGGGTCCTATGATTTTCCCCTGACAGATGAGAAAAAAAGGGCTGCAAAGTGTTGGCGTTCGGGGTCTGTGCCCTAAACAGTGTCTGTGTGGCAGCATCTCCAGAGAGAGGTGGACCATAGTCCAGACCCCACTCGTCTGGTTTTTTGAGAGGTTCTGGCTCAGGGCAGGAACACGTGGTCACTGATGGGGGAACTTGGCTTTAGGATGGTGGAACCACTGAATTTTCAACATGGTGGTTGGGAGGCAAAGGGTCATGACCTTCAGGATTCATTTTTTCCAGTTTTCTCCACTGGAGAGAGAAGAGTGTGATCTATCCAGGGTAAGCAGCCACCACGGTCCAGCTCTCCCGGCTCCTGTCAGCACAGGTGGTACCAGGGGCTGAGTGTCTGTTTGCTGTGGTGTCTGTTTTCCCCCCAGCACCACTCCTGGTCCCGGTGGCTGAGGTTCTCACGGTGTCCTGGTAGCTGGGCCGCTTTCACTGTTGCTCTGATGGCACCAAAGCAGTGGTGGGCGAAGTGCTGGCTCTGGCCGTGTTTCTCCACACGCCCTGTGAAAAGCAAGTGAGCAGCAGTGTGATGGTGCCTCGTCTTGACCCTGGAGGACAGGTCCTGGGCACGTTTGGGAGAGGGAGTGGGGCCCCGCCAGGCTCTCCCGGGCGCCCGTCAGCCCCAGGAGAGGACTTGGGCGGGGGCCCCACTGGACTGGTCGCGGTTTGCGGGACAGCATCATTGCCTGCCAGAAAGAGGGGCAGAAAATCGTGCTTATCTAGACTTGACCCGGTGACAGATACTTTCTCCAAAATGCAGGAAATGAGCCTGTTTCTTTAGGGAAGAAAACTAAAGGTATTTATTTGCCAATGGTAAACTTTGAGTTTTGAAGTGAAAACTAGAATTTGGGAAACTTTTATTCACCAGTCTAAGCTTTTACACCTTCCCCAAACTGCAAGATTTTTCTAATAAGATCAGAGATAATATGAATTTGAACCAGAAAGCACCCTATTGGAAAGGGTTGAATGCAAAGCTGATGCGAGTCCAACAACTTCCTGTTAAGCTGGACGTGAAAGAGATTTGCAACAATGAAAATAGGCCCCCTTTTCTTTTCTGAGAAAATTTTCTTGTTAAAAAATTTTTTTGAATTTAATTTTTTTTTTTTGGAAAACATAGTTTTTCCTGATAAGGATATGTACCTTAGCATGTAATAAATTTACTAGTTTATTTTAAATGAATGAGTTAATAAATATTTAAAAACCTTATCTATCTATCTAGACACATGTATATACACATATATATTTATATACATATATATTTATAAAAGCTATTTAGGGGACCTTTAATAATTTGTAAGCGTGTAAAGGAGTCCTGAGTCCAAGAAGTTTGAGAATGATGGTCGAGGGAACTGGTAAAGGGCCCTTGGGGGTTTCCTACTTCTCTTTCTTCCTCTGGTGGCTGGGAAGAGGGGTGGCTGGACGCTAAAATACAATTTCCACTTTGTCATCCGGGTGGAGTTTGATATTCCTATGGGCCCTAGTATTACAGCTGTCATTTCCTCCAAATTCTCTCCATAACATTTGGCTGAAACCGGCTCAGCCAAGAACACACACACACACACACACACACCTGGGCCTGGGTCCCTCTATCTCTGAGCTGATGTGGTGGCCGCACCCCAGCATGGCCCGGGGCAGAGTTACTTCTCCTGGGGAACTTCACACCCACCACACCAGTGGAGCTGGTGGAGTCCACACACCCGCCCATAGGTTTTACTGGTAGGGGCTGCTGGTTTGGAACGTCTGGCACCTTTAGTGCCTTTGGTTCTCCAGCAGTAAGATGGGGTGAGAGCCTGTGGCCAGCTCCTCCCCACGCTGTCTGGTGATGTCACGTTGGCCGTAACTGGAGTATTTCCATCAGAGAGACTGGCAGATGCTATTAATCAGGGCTTGGGATTTCCACAGAACCAGTGATCACATACTTAGCTGCACACCTCTGCTTTATTCCTCATCACCTTGCAGAGAAATCAAAATAAAGCAATTCTAACAGTGCCCGGCAGTAAGTGCCCAGTGGAGACTAGGTGTTGCTATCACTGTTACCATGTCTCCGATGCACAGGTAATTCTGACCCACACCAAAGTTTGAGAACCACCATTTTGGCGGAAAAGGGTGGTTAGTCTTTGTAAAAAACACAGGATTCCTCCCTGCCTGGGGCGTCCTTCACAGGACAGCTTCCTTCACAGCCTGGACCTGCAGGATTGGGGCAATCACGCACAGATGGTGCTGGAGCGTCTGCACCCTACTCGCTTTCCTTATTTGGGGGTGGGAGGTTGCCAGCCCCACGCGGGAAAGACTTACGGCCTGACGTGCAGACTGAAAAGTGCCTCCTTTCTTCTTTCAGCTGAGGGGTGGGTTTGGATAAAGAGGGGCTTTTTTAGGGGGGGGGGGGTGGCAGATATGGGGGAGGGCCTTGTAGAGGGAGGAGGAACTCAAGGGAAAGGGTCACAGATGCCCCCTGTGGACCAGCCTTGTCTCCTCTACCCCTGCTGATACACTCATGCGAGACCCCAAGAGGGCAGAGCCCTCCCCAGGTCCATCTCAGCTGTAGGACGATGTAGGGGCCTCCCAGGCTCCATCCAGAAATATCTCAGAGGACCTTCCCACTACCTGTTCTGGAGGCAACTCCAATACCCTCAGAACTGCAGCTTTAAAAGGCTTGCCTTGAAATCAACCCAGGTATTTTCTT
This sequence comes from Monodon monoceros, assembly GCF_005190385.1. Classification (NCBI taxonomy): domain Eukaryota; kingdom Metazoa; phylum Chordata; class Mammalia; order Artiodactyla; family Monodontidae; genus Monodon; species Monodon monoceros. The sequence continues at coordinate 1,718,089 of NW_021703780.1, read as the reverse complement.
TCCATTTTGCTTCTTGAATCAAAGAATCGGTCTCTAGAAAAATGTTTCAGTCGCTGAACCTTGTGTATATTAACAATTTTGTGTTACACTAAACCATTAACAGAGCTTCGTTTTGTTTTCAGTGCAAAGTGAGCATTTCTGGGGTCCACACTTCAACATAGCTGCTCAAAAGGTCTGAGGACGTCCTTTTGGCTGACAGAGTCCCAGAGGCACGGTGCTCCAGACACCCCGGGTTTATCTAGGTCAGAGCTTTGCCTCCGAGCACGAAAGCTCCTATCTCATCCATCAGGTTTTCCTAGGAACCAGTGCAAACATTTCTCTAAGTCGTTTATTGCCAAGGTTTAGACACTGGTTTACTTTTACTCATGAGTGATCTTAGGCAGATTTGATTTAAAGCCTTTGATTCTGTTAAATCCAATTTCATTTAGGAAGAAGGAGAAAGAGGTGGGGGAGGGAGGGGGGAGGGAGAGAAAAAGAAGAATGAAGCCCGCTGTCTAGTTTAAAATAGTGCTTATTTAATTATGTGTTTCAGATTAATTTTTCCATTAAGTGAGGAAGCACGATATTGATTTGTTTTGTGTGTGACCGTTACTAACTGAAGTGGATACTTGTCAAGTTATTACAAGGTGAAGTGTCTCTAACTAAACATATTAATCATGGATTGGAGAGGGTATTTTCACGCCCTGTGCTTATTAGAAGGATGGGCGCTATCATAGTCAAATCATACACACTTAAATTGCTTTGCTCAACTCAAAGTAGCAGGCTTACATATTCTGTATGTTTTCCCCATGTTTATTTTTGTAAAAACAACACATGGATTTTTAATCTGCTTCATGTTTCTAAACGTTACATCGGATCATTTAAAATAAATCTCAGATGGGCTTTCTTCCCAGTCAAGGTGGAAACAGAGTGATGAATTGTCGTTAACTCCACTTCGCTGTCCTCGTCTTTATCTCTGAACCAGAAGAGAGAGACGTGTACCTAATTTACCAAGCATTAAATGACTTTCTCCAATTTTACCTAAGTTAACTCAAGAGAAGAAAATGTTTCTGCAGGTGTAGACGCTCCTGATGTTAAAGTCGTCCTCACCTCGGCGGCTGCTGTGACTGTAGGACCTTAATCGTCTTGCAGTCGCTCCCCTGGGACTTTTAAAATAACCCAAACGCCCAACTACATTTGACGCCGTTATCCCTTGGTGCTAAACTGTCTTACATTTGGACCCCAGTGAGCCCCTGACATCATCTTTCCAGTATAACTGCTTTTCCTTCACAGCAGTTAGGGACATTGACGTTAGAACCGAGCAGTTGAAGGAGATTCAAGAAAAGGATCTGGAAATAAGACATGACAGGCTTGCACTATTGGTGAACTTGCTTGAAGGTCCACACGATCGTGTCATGTTCTACTAAGAATAAGAATTCCCACCACGATGATCAATTTCAGCTTTGACGTGGCCCAGGTCTTGGTGTTTGTATTAAAAGTTAGTTTTTTGTGTGTCCTTTGCCACTTGGTAGGGCTCAGCCCTCCTGCTTTGCTCCAGCATCTTCGGGTGGCGGGGAGCTCGGCAGCCTGGGGATGGTCCCCCCAAGGCCGTGTGCGTCCTGACTCCCGAGCCCCCCACTCTCCTCTCCTCGGTCCCCCGCGGTCCCAGCACTTCTCACGCGGGGACCTCCCTTCTCCTCAGGGACCGCTGCCTGCCTCACTCTAACCTGCCCTCTCGTCTGACTTGCTACAACCCTGGAGCAGACCCTTCACGGGCACGTGTGTGTCCGTGGGGTGGGCGTGGCCCTTGCGGGACCTGGTGGGAAGCTGGGGCTCTCCTCTGAGGTCACCGCGCACACACACGTGTGGGGACAGCCAGAGGGCTCCTGGTCCAGTTGAGGGTCCACGGACCCCAGGTCAGCAGCCCCTGCCGGGAATTTTCACTTGGGAGAGGCTCACGCCTGATGGGACATGGGACACTGCTGTGTTCTTCCTGCTGCCCTGCCCGTAGGGCTTTCGAAATACTCACTGTTTTCTAAAATGTTTGCTTCAGTTTTGTCTCCGTGATTAGAGTGTAAGCTCCTTGAAGGAAGGGACAGAGGACTTAGATGACAAGACAACCACTTTGACTAAACAAGGTACAGTAAATGTAGTTGAACACCCGTCGGCCAGTCAACATTTAAATGGGAAGCAGGGCGTGTTTTGTTGCCTAAAATGACACACTTTCGGTACCAGGGCACATCTGATCCTGGAGGAAGCTCGATGAGCGTGGTGGCATATTCTCTGTGATTTTAGGGAAGGGAGAGCTGGATTCCCACCCATCCCCCTCATGCCTGGAGGGGCCGACCCAAAGGCAAGGAGGGGTTCGGCAGGTATGAGAGGGGACAGAAAAAGAGGAAGGAGAGCAGGGGAAGTAGGGGACAGAGGAGAGGAGGGCAGGGGCCAGGGGCCTGCCAAGGGACCACACTGGTGCGTGGTCTCCGAATTCAGGCTCCTGAAAACTTCTTTGAGCAATTATCCATTCCTACCTTATCCATGGCGGTCATGAGACACCCCCCGTGCAGGCTGAGTGTCACCTGCTGAGGCCACTCACCTGTTAGGTCCCAGCCTCGGAACCAGGTAGATTTGCTTCTTGGTTTCCATTCGCCCTTACATTCTATTATTGCTCCTAAGCCAATTCATATCTGCCAGGGTCAGGGTTTATTTCACCACTTGGCTACTGCTTTCATGTAGCGGCCTGAGGCTAATGTCACAGTAACCTGGCCTTTGCTGCCTCTCCCGAAGAACCCCACCCTTATAAAGGCTCTGATAGGTTTCAGAAGGTCAGAGGATGAAAACCATCTTGGCATTTGATGCATATTTGCACACGCATTTAATTTACTTGGGGGAAAAGAGCAGCTATTACCCAAGCAAATATAATAATTGGCCTAATTAGCGATAAAGCTGGAATCGGCATCTTAGGAGACTCAGAGTCAATATGTTGGGCTAATAGCTGTTGCATAAGATGTTACTGTTGCCGGTACCTACTTGAGCTGCTGTAATTAACTTCACTTTAATTATTAGACTCATGTTCGTTCCCTTCTGGGGCTTTGTATTTATAAGCACGTAGACAATGGCTCTTTATTAAGTATGTTGAGGGAGAGGTACAACCGACAGCCCGGTGCCAGGTCCTGGATCCCAAAGTCTGGTCCTAAAGTGATGAGCTGAGCAGGGCTTGGCTCACCGTTTCTCTAAAAGGCCAAACAGCAACTGCTTTGGGCTTTGTAAACCAGGCTCAGGGGAGGCTGGTCACAGAGGCTGCCTGACAGGCGCGGGGCTGTGCACCAATAAAACGTGACAAAAACCGGCCAATTGTCCAAGAACATTTGAGAAAATGGAAGTCAGTCAGTGGGGACCGCGGACTGGGCGGCTGTTTGATGTACAAGGCGGGAGCTTTGGGTCACAAGCTGTTGACGTTCCCTTCCGACGCTTAGAGGCTTTTGCTTTTCTCTTATTCCTCGATTCTTAGTTCAAGAGCTAAGGTTGCTGAAGGAGGGACGTTTCTGAAAATCCAAGTCAGTAGACTCGGCCGCAGGCCAGGCTGTGCCCCTGCCGGCTCCTGCGTGCACTTTCACGGCTGCTCTTGGGCTACAGAGGTGGGGGAGTAGTTGCTGCAGTGGCTTGGTGGACGGCACACAAAGACCACATATTTACTGTCTGGCCCTTTACAGGAAGCGTCTGTGGGACCCTGCTGCACACAGGCAACTGCAGTCGTCTCTTGAAGGGAAATACGATGTGTGTGGTCAGCTGTGTATCATCACACATGCAACAAATACCTGTGTCACGAGTCTACTGTTCACAGATAAGCCTGATAAATGTGTGAACACAAGTTATGAATTATTATGCCACCAGAGATAATCCGCGTTGCGCGCCTGAATTCTGTGCAGCCGCCTCGCTGCGCACAATCCCCGCAGGAGGCTCCTGCTTCACCACCTGCGGCCGCGCTGCTGGGGGTCAAGCCCACCCGTCGTCAGAACAAAAAGGCCCCAGAAGGTGCAGGAGGAATGGCCGGAGGAGGCCACCTGGGGACAGATTCCACACGCACATCTTACAATAAGGACTTAAATGAGCTTTTCACTCAGAGTTTTAAAGTGCGGGTATTTGCACCGTGGACGGCTGTCTCCCTGCCTGCAAGACTTAGGGAAGCTTTGGAGAGGGCTCAGAGCCCCGTCAGCGCCCCCTCCAGGGCCTGGTGGGTCACCCACGGTTTACACCCGTTGTCATTTTCTCTCCTGGTTTTCCAGGCTTTGCTGGATGCTAATTCATCGTCCAAACATCCCCCAAAAGTGGGCTTTGTAGAGTTGAGAGAGACAGCACCGCGGGGGAACGCTGAGAGAGGCCTCGGTCACCGGTCCCCGCAGGTGAGGAGACAGGCTGGGCGCTGACTTCCCACGCGCACTGCCCCTGGGGCCGTTTTCTGCGCCATCAGTGGTCTTCCAAATAGAGCCCTCTTAAAGAAAACGTGCCAACATATGAGCCCAGGAGGATACATCTGCCGCTCCAGGGCCCAGACGGAGGGGGTGGAGTCACCTGGAAGGGCGTCGGGCACCCAGACCCTTGGCGGGGCCCTGTCCCAAAGCCCGGCTGGGCCCATGCCTCCTGTAGAGGCTGCCTGCTCGGGCCTCAGAAAGGACTCACAGCACCCTTTCGGTTGCCAGAGGTCGGTGTGATGGGCAGGGCCTGGGCCGGCCCCACAGCATCTTACGACAGGGGCTCCGTCTGTGGCGCCTTTGGGGGAGTTTCTCCACGAGAGACTGTGCAAGGGTCTCACCGACCTTTGCTGCCAGCCCCATGCCCTCCCAACCCCCGGGATGCATCTGCAGGACAGCGTGCGTCATGAAAGGGGCGGCCCAGGCCCCTTCATGCCTGTCCTGTGAGTCAGCACCGAGGCTGCCGCGGCCTGAGCCCCCAGGGCCGTGCTGGGGGTCGGAGGCCCAGGAGGTGGGAGCTCAGACGCGGCCGATCTGCCCCAGACGAGGGACGAGATAGTAACGTGACCGTTTATGCCCGTTTGTGACCACACTGCTCCTGTCGTGCCGGCCAGAAGTGCTCCCCAGGTGACCAGGCAGGAGGGGGCCTTCTGGGACTGGCCTTGGGCGGCCCCTTCTCAGGGCAAGTCAGCGGCCCCGGCGGGGCCGCCTGGGCAGTGACCCCGCCCCACCTGGGCAGTGACCCCGTCCCCACTTGGGCAGTGACCCCGTCCCCCGCCTGGGCAGTGACCCCACCCCACCTGGGCCCGCTCTGCCTGCTGCTCCTGCAGGCGGTGACCCAGCAGGAGAAGCCGGTTAACCAGCAAAGGGGACCTTGACCCGCCTGCGGGACTGGGTAGAAGAGAGTCCCTCTGGAGAGAAAAGGGCCGGGGCCCACGCTCTCCCCGTGTCTGTCTCTGTTCCGAGCGTTCGTGTGTGTGTCCGTGTGCACGCGTGCCGGGGCGTCTCGAGGAGGAGCCCACGCACATGCCCTGTGCCCCCGGTTTGCCGGCAGTGGAGGGGTTCGCGTCTGCAGCCGCACGCCGCTCCTTCCGCCTGCAGGCAAGGTCAGCCCGTCTCAGTACGCAGGTGCCGCTGCGCTTGGTGACTGCCGCCACCCCCAGGGTTCCGGTGAGTTCACTGCTGGGCCTGGCGAGCGGCGGGGACTGTTCTGCACGTGCACGTCTGCAGGGATCCCAGCCTTCTCCTCTGTGGACAGAGGGTTCTTGGCGGGAAGGATGAGGCTTTTTCTTCAGCAGCTGCTCGCGTTAGTCGGCCACCTGCTCTGGGGAGGCCAGGTTTGCTGACTTACAGGGACTGATCTGCAGTCAGGGGCTGCATTCCAGCGCGGGCAGGGCCCGGGTCTGCGCCGCAGCTCCTGGGACGCGCTATGCTGGCGGGCGGGGCCGAGGGGCAGCGGGGCGCAGAGCGCTGTCGTCTTCACTGCGCTTTAATGATGGGGTGAGCATGTTGGGGCCGCAGCCCAATAGGTGAGGATAATTACGCCTGGAATTCATGCACCCCAGCCCCACGTTATCACTCACACCTGCCCTCCCAGCGCTTGGGGGCCGGAGAAGTGTCAGGATGGCTCCAGGGCTGGAGACGCGAGCTTCCTGGTGAAGCGGGCGTCTGGCAGAGTCCTGAGAGCACCGCTGCTAGACCTGAAGAGGTCAGCAACCTGATTTTAGGAGAAAAGCACTCCTTTTCTTCCCAGGTTGCCCTCGAGGGAAAACCGACTCAGAGAGAATTCACTTCCGGGGCTAACTTGCAGTGGCAGCAAGTAGGGGTTTTGTTTCGGTGCCCTCTTGAATTTCCTCTGTGAACTTGGAACAAAAGCCCCAAAATCTCTCTTGGTGCCCCTGCCTTCTGCGGGGGGTGGGGGGTGGGGGTGGGGGGCTGGCCAGAAATGCAGCGCACGGCCACCTGGTCATGAAGCGGGAGACACAAGCTGTGTTTCCTTCCTTTTGTACCTTGGCAGTTTAACAAGGCATCGGTGGGAGGAGCTCCAGGGCCCTGGGTTAGGATGAACCGCGTCCCAGGAACATGTGCCGCCGGGCGCCATGTGCATCAGGGGCGTCTAATCTGAGCGGTGACTGCCCCTCTGGGTATTTTCCTGTGGATGGTTTTGATATGGAAAGGAGCGGTTTACACGGTGGGCCTAGCTTAGTCTGCTATATTTAGCTGTTAAAAAGAGTTCTCTCTGATCTCTTTTTTGGGAACGGTCCTCTGCCCCAGCTTCTCTGTTGCCCACTCTGCAGGGTGTGACAGCTGAGGCTGGTCACGTGGAAAAACAAAACAGGCTTCTTGCGTTGGGGAGAGTGATCATATTTTATGCGGTGGGAAAAGTAAGGAGGAAGATAGGTTCTTTGAGCTACAAGAAGAGCCTGAGAGAATGTCTAGTCGAGTGGTTTTCAGCTTTCCTGTAGCCCTTGGTCCTCCAACATGAGGGTGGATGCTCGGGGCAGGTGAGGCCTTGGGAGCCCCTGCTCACGTGGTCACTCTGTCCTCTCCGGCCATGATGATCGACGACAAGGCCCAGCCTTGAAACGTGCTCCAAAGTGAGCACATCTATTTGATTTCGTCTCATTTTTATTTATTTATTTATTTTTTTGTGCGAGTGTAAACACAATTATTTATTTTTGGTTTTATCAAGGTCATAGTCATTCTATATAAACTCTTGTATTTGTTTTTTTTTTAGCATCTTTATTGGCGTATAATTGCTTTACGATGGTTCGTCTCATGTTTAAAGAAGTCATTTCTGCAACTTTTTACAATTCATGTAATAGATTGATATGGTCAAATATATGCATATAAGTAATTTATAAATCGGTAAATATACATCTTCAGGGTATAGGTATATTCAAAGATTTTCCTGGAGGAGGGATAGACAGTTCAAAAGTTTGGAGGCCACCGTGTCAGTGGACACGTGTGGACAGCACGGCCCACTGCACTAACACCCTGCTTTTGCCCCAAGGAGGCGGGAGATGAGGGGCTTTGCAGACAGGTGGCTGCTGTTCAGACGGGTGGGCGCCCAGGACGCCACCTCGCACACCAGGGCCTGCGCATCACAGCAGGCTGCCCTCTAGGCCCCGAGCTTGCACAGCTGACGACTAAAGTGTCAGGGCCCCTCAGGAGAGCTTCGGTGGGTACAAGCCCCCGGGGTGAGGCTTCACACCCCAGTCCTTCCTCATCTGGCTTTGCTTCTTCCTCCAGAGAAGTTAATCAACCTCTTGTAACAAACGTCTTTTCTTTTCTCCCTACAAATAGATCCATCAAGATCAAAATTCAAAAAAAAAAAAAAAAAAGAGCTAGTTTGTCTTCACATAAGGAAGAAGAAAGAATGACCAAAAGTAGAATTTAGGTGTGTCTTCTGTCTGTGACCAGGCTTCCCTGGTTTGGGGTTTGAGCCTCGTCTTAGACGCTGGTGAGAGCTGGATGGAACCCTCTTGTGAAGAAAGGCTTACGGGAAGGGGGGGAACCACAGGACACCTGTTGGGGTTTTGACCAGCTGCTTCAGATATGTGGATCAACTGAGGGGAACTGACGTCTTGAGAATATTGAGTCTTCCAGCTCACGAGCAAGGTGTGTCTCTGCAGTAATACAGGACTTGAATTTCCTCAGCAAAGTAGTGTGGGTCTTACGTACCTGTGTCAGACTTAGTTGTGAGTTTGATGCCATTGCAAATGGTGATGTGTTTTTAGTTAAAATCCCCAACTGTTCCTCATTCATTGCAGTGCAGTCATCTCCCTGTGTCCGCGGGTGATGGGTTCCAGGGCCCCTGAGGGCACCCAAATCCAAGGACACTCAAATTTCTCTATCACTTGCATATAACCTACACACATCCTCCCATAGACTTTAAATCATCTCTAGATTGCTTGTAATGCCTGCTACAATGTAAATGTTATATAAATGCTTGTAAATACAATGCTACGTATATAGGTCCCAGGATGTGGAAAATTCAAGCTTTGCTTTTGGGAACTTTCTGAAATTAAATATATATATTTGATCTGTGGCTGGTTGAATCTGAGGGTGCTGAGCAGCAGATATGAAAGGCTGACTGTGTGTAGAAATGCATTTGATATTTGATACCGACCTTGTACCCTGCACCCCTACTTTTACTTGTTAATTCTTGAATCTTTTTACTTAGAGTTCACTAGATTTTCTGCGTAGGTGATTATGTTGTCTGCAAATAAGACAGGTTTAGTTCTTCCTTTCTCATCTGGGGCCATTTGATTTCTTTTTCTTTCCCTGATGGATTGCTGGGACCCCCCCCCATTACAATAGTAAGTACAAATGGTGAAAGTCATGTCCTTGTCTTATTCTTGATCTCAGGAATAAAACTGTCAGCATTTCACCGTTATGTGCACTTTATCAGAGTGAAGCAATTTCTCTCCTATTCCCAGTTTACTGTGAAGCTGTATTTTGTAAAATACTTCTGTGTCCATTGAGATCATCATGTGGTTTTTCTTTTTAGTTTACTGTAATATGGTAAAATACATTGATTGATTTTTGAATATTAAACCAACCTTGCATTCCTGGGTTAAGCCTCACTTAGTCATAATGTATGTGTATGTATATGCATATATATAAACATAGATGTAAATATTCTAGACAAAATGTCAGCCAATCAAATACAATATACACATAATATTGGAGAGTACATATATTATTATATATTGGATTTGATTTGCTCACATTTTATTTAGAACATTTACATCTATATTCATGAGAGATATTGGTATATTTCTTTTTCTTTTTTTTTTTTTGCGGTACGCGGGCTTCTCACTGCTGTGGCCTCTCCCGTTGCGGAGCACAGGCTCCGGACGCTCAGGCTCAGCGGCCATGGCTCACGGGCCCAGCCGCTCCGCGGCATGTGGGATCTTCCCGGACCGGGGCACTAACCCGTGTCCCCTGCATCGGCAGGCGGACTCCCAACCACTGCGCCACCAGGGAAGCCCTCTTGTAATGTTTTTACATAGTTTTGATATCAGGATAACGCTAGCCTCAAAGGTGAGTAGCTATATAGTCTTTTTAAATTTTTCTGGAAGAGTTTGCACAGAGTTGGTAATATTTCTTTCCTAAATGTTTGCTAGACTTCCCCTCTGAAGCCATCTAGGCCTGAAGTTTCCTTTTTTTAACTACAAATTAAATTTATTTAATAGATATAGAGCTGTTCGGGTTATGAATTTCTTAAATGAGAGGTGGATTATCTCTTTCAAGGAATTAGTCCACTTCATCCAAGTTGTCAATTTTATATGCATAAAGTGTTCATAATATTCCCCTATAATTTTTTGTTATCTGTAAAATCTGCTGTGATGTCACTAGCTTCACTCCTGATACTGGTGTTTGTTTCTTCTTTCTTTTTTTTCTTATTCATCTGGCTAGAAGCTTGTCGATTTTGTTGATCTTCTCAAACAAGAAGTTTAGTTTCATTGATCTTGTCTCTTGGTTTTCTGTTTTTATTGCACTGAACGTTCACTTTGATCTTTATTATTTCCTTCCTTCTGCTTGATTTGTCTTCAGTTTGTTCTTCATTTTCTAGTTTCTTAAGGTGAAAACTGAGGTCATTGATTTGAGATGTTTCTTCTTTTCTGATATAGGTGTTTAATACTAGAATTTTTCCCATAAGTTCTGCTAGAGCAGCATTCCACAAATTCTGATATGTTGTGTTGTTATTTTAATTTCATTCAACATCCTTTTTTTCTCACCTACCTAAATCTGTAAAGTGCCCAGCCTAATTTATAACACAGGTTTTGTGCTCAACAAATGTTAATTCCCTTGTATCTCACATATCATTTGAATGTTCCCCAGTAGACACTTAAGAAATCCTCATTAAATGAGTATATAATAACAGATAACATTTATAGAATACTTACCACATGCCAGGTACTAAGGTGCGTTCTTTTCAAATTATCTCGTCTTATCCTTACTACAGTTTTATTAGGCAGGTGCTACTATTGTTCCCATTTTATGGGTGAGGAAACTGATGCCGACAGGTTACATAAGTTGCCGTAGGTCCCAGAGCCAGAAAGGGGAGAACCGGAGCCTGTGTGTGTCCATGGCATAGCCCCTCCCCACGTCCATCCCAGGAGAGGCTTCCACCTCACCTGCTTCCTAGCAGTCACTAAACTCAGTGTTTGAGGCCCATTTTGTGGTCAGAACTGTAGCTGGGAATTAACAGACACAGGTCTTTTACCTACAAGGTTAGAGTCCAAGTGTGAAAAAAAACAACAAAAAAGCAACATGAGTAGCAGTCAGAGCTCAGAATGATGTGGGATAGACTCTAAAGGGAATGGAAATTTAGGGAAAGCAGAGAGCGACAAAGCAGGGGCAGTTAAAGAGAGAAGACTTCCCAGAAGAAGGGGACCCCACGGACTCCGAACAACGGGTAAGATGTGAACATCCCCATAGGTTCCCCCAAAGTGTGGCCTGAGCGTGGGAGCGAGGGAGGGCAGAGGATGAGCTGGAGAGCTGAGGCCACAGAGGTCGGCCCCAAAGGCCCCAGTAAAGAAGACGGATTTTATCCCAAGTGTGTTTGGAAGCTATGGGCAGGTTTTAATAGTAGGTAACTTGATCCTGTCAACATTTTAAGGTCACTTGGCTGGAGAATGGGGGTGTGGGGCAGAAAGAACAGTTAGGGGACGAGCCTTCCTGAGACACGCAGTGGGACCGCTGCTCAGTGGGGCGTCGTGGGGTTGCAGGTCAGGCATTTGGAGTGGACCAGGCAGCTCCGTGTGATGTCCCCTGTGAGCCAGCTCCAGGTCAGGCATAGGGTGGGTTTCTGAGAGGGAGACAAAGGATGTCAGTGCAGCATTTGCGGGAGGTCGGTTACAACGATGGTCGTGCATGTGGTTAGACCAGGATGGAAGCACAGCTGGAGGGGCTGATGGAGAGGAAACGGGTACCATCGTTGGACTGAAGTGTGGCTCCCGACAAAGAATCAAGACCAAGGGCAAACCTGAGCAAGTGAGTTTAAGAGGAGATGGTGGTGGGGAGAGTGTGACGTGGCTGAAGTTTCAGAAACGGGATCTAAGTTTCAATGAAAGTGGTGCAAACTTGATATATATGTTTTTCATATACACAAAACCTTTTTCAGGACCCCAACTTCCCCTCCAGCTATGACCTTACATGCCTTCCGTTTACTATCAAGCTTCAAATTGCTCTTCTTGATGACACCAGTGACCCACACAGAGTGACTTGAAAATGCAAATGTCATCATTTCACACCATCAAAGGATAATGAACTCCCTTGTTAGGAGGTCAACATATTTTCCAATTTCCCTTTACGTTTCTTCTTTGGCCCATATATTACTTAGAAGTGTGTTATTTAGTTTCTAAGTATTTGAGGATCTTCCAGATATCTTTCTGCTGGTGATTCCTAACTTAATTCCATCGGGATCAGAGAACATAATGTGTACAACCAGAAGGCTTTTAAATTTATTAAGGTTTGTTTTGTGACCCAGAATATGGCTGATCTTGGAAAGGGTGCTTGAACAGGACATATATTCTGCTATCCCGGGTGGAAGGTTCTGTCGATGTCACTTAGGTCAGTTTGGTTGATATTTTTTGGCTCAAGTCTTATTTATTTTTGCTGATTTCCTGTCTACTTGTTTTACCAATTTTCATAAAGAAGTTTTAGGAATCTCCAGTTGTAATTGTGAACTTAATTATTTTTCATTGCAGTTCTATCATTTTTCACTCCCTATATTTGAAACCCTGTTATTAAGGGATGCTGGACCCCTTTATCACTGCAAAATGACCTGATTGCTCTGGGGATGTCCTTTGCTTTGAAGTCCACTCTTGTCTGACATTAAAGTCGTCACCGCAGCTTCTCTGACTAGTGTTAGCACCTCTGCTTCCTTCCTTTTACTTCTGACCAGCTATCAGGTGAGGCTTTGTGGGGTTGCAAAGCAAACAGACTGTAAAAGGCCAACAAGCTGCTTGCTTGGGCTATTTTTTAAATAACTGGATGTGTAAAAATTTGAGTTTGGTGTCTGCAGGCTTTTGAGCTAATGGGTCTTGTGCAGTGAAGAAATAAGGCAGGAGCTGACCTACGGAGGCCATGTTAGGCACATTTGTATCATCTGTCAATAGTCAGAGAGTTAAATGAATTTCTCAAGTACGAAAAGTAATAGGTTTAAAATTATCAGAAACTCTACGGATAGCACAAGTCATACCCATACATCACATAGCTTGTTTTATCTTCAAATTTTAGTTCCTAGGTTGATTGCATTTATACATCAAAAATCAACTTGACCCTTGTCAGTCCTATGAAGATTTTGTTCCTGTTAGAAGCCATGTAATTTAAAGCAGGCTGGAGTTGGGGTAGGAAACTCAGAAACTCAGAAAATGGAAATAAGGCCCACTCACAATTCTCAGGATTCACCAGCCCAAACAGAAGCATCAGCTAAAAGTGTTTATTAAAACTCTGTGGGCCTCCATCTTTAGGAGATGCCATTTATTCTTCCCACAAATATGTGTGATGCCAGGTGGACAGAACAGATGCAGTCCCCCCCCCCCGTCAAGAACCTCTGGGGAAGGAAGACCCACACCCAGAACACAGTGATGGAAGGTGCTGTTAGCGGATGGGGGCACTCAGGGCTTGGTGAGACCCCCGGCAGAAGAAGTAACAGGTTAGCGACAAGGTAAGGTGTGTATTCAAGCAGTGGAAGTGACCTGATCAAATCTGGTTTTCAGGCCATGACCCTCTCTTTGGTGTAACAAGGTCGGCATTGTAGTGTGTTGGGTTTTACAGTTCAAAGCGATGACACTTAGCTGTATAGTGCTTCAGAAGACATCTTTCCTGATTCCAAGTAGCCCTTTTCTAACAAACGTTTTCAAGTCTGGGAATGTATTGAGTCCATGATCACTTCACCTTTCCTCCCTAACACGGCCTCCTCTGTTGGGTACTTCCAGCACTTGACAGGACAGGACTGAAATGCTATGCTTAACTCACTAAAGTTAACTAAAAGTTTACACACAGCCCTACAACGTAAAACTTCTTAAGTTTCCAGTTTTGGATCATTTACAATGAATTACTCTCCTGTGTTACAAATTCTGTAATCTCAGATCTGAGTATACCAAGGGTGAGTGATACCAGGATTTAAAATAGACCCGCCAGGAGTCATTGGAATTCTTGAAGCTGCAACTGGGTAACGTCTCTCTGAAGGATTTTTGCAATTCACTTGATCTTACAAGGAAGTAGGCTATTTTAAAAAATTCCATCCACTGTATGTAAAGCAAGTCATATGATTTAAGATAATGAGCAAATGCCACATCGCGTTGCAGAACCTATGTCCAGCTCAGCCAGGTTCTAGCTGCTGTGTTTACCCAACAGAAGTGCCTTGGAGCCTCTGCTCAGATACCTACTTGTAAATGTCTGCACAGACCCGCTCACGCCCACCTCAAGGCGCATTTGGGCCTGTCCAACTGGCAGGCATTGCCTTTCTTTAAGTGTATGCGTGTGGGTTGAAACACATTAATCACTTTTCAAAATCCTTCAAGTATTTGTGTGGTAATTTCAATAAACTAGATTTCAAAGCAGGTGGGCACGCTGCCAGCAGGCGGACGAGCCCAGGGGTGGGATTCTGGCATTTCTTGTTCAATGCTACGTGCCATTAAGGAAAAGCGTTTGAAACAAGGAGGGAGAGTCCAATTATGCCGTGGAGAGGCATGTGTGTGTGTTAATGTCCTGTTTTTACAGCAATTTAAGGTTTGTGCCAAGCCATAAATATTTATAATTTTAGCTCAGACCCTTCCCCCCTGCATCACTATACGCGTTTTCTCTGGTTCCTGTGCTCCCTTCTGGGACAGCCCAGGCAGAGGCGGCACCCCCGTCGCCCCCCAGCTTGTGCTTGCTTACCGACAGGACCCAGGCTGCTTGCAGTTAATCCTGGCGCCCGCCAGCTCTAATGGACTCGTCACTATCAATAAGTCAGAGGCCTGACCTACTATGAGTTGGCACTGGCAGTGCCGCTGGGAAAGATCACACGTCCCCGATGCCACGCTGACCCCTCCCTGCAGAAAGGGACCTTCTGCCAAAGCCCGGGAGGGGAGAAGGTAGAGCCTCTGACTCGCTCTCCAGGCCATGCATGGCCTGGGCAGTCGCCCCTGTCTACAAAACACAGCACGTTTTTCAAATTCCTGCAAATAATGATGATAATAATAGACACTTAGTGAGAGGTGGGGAGACCGGGGTCCATAGTCTCAGTATGGAGCCTGCTCTGGGGGATCCACGTTGGTGGCGATGACTTAGGGCTGCCCGTCAGTGTAGATGATTCCCAAGAGCCTGGGCCACACTCCACCTTCCGTGTTGCTGGTCTGTGTTGAAAGGCTGATTTCTACTCTGTTGGGAAGGATCAAGCAGTGAGAATGGAGCCTCTTTGTTCTGGAGAAATGTCTGGAGAGCTGGTCCTGGTTCCTGTTTGTTTAGTAGATACACATGCCTTTTCCAAGGAATACCGTCCAAAGCACGCGACTGTGCAACTCTACAATCTCTGTTGCAAAATGACGATCTCCCTTGGTAAGGAAGAAGCCACCGAAGTTCCAGGGCTCATTCTATTATCTTGTGGGATAAACTGAAAGTTAAGAAAGCAAGAGATAGACTCTTTCTTAGATACCATGTAAAATTCCTGCTTCCTTTACCTCCAAACCCCACCCCGCTGGGGCCGCATGGGTCCTGGGAGCATAGAAGGGAGGCCAGGGGAGAACAGGAGAAGCAGGCGGGAGGGACCCTCCAAGACCGGAGGAGCAGGAGAGGAGCTGAGGGCCTTTGCCCCTCTCATTCCAGCCCGGGAAGGCTGCTGGGCTCCCAGGCCGAGTCCCCCGCTCTCCGAGACCAGAGGCACACCTGGGCCCCTTCTGTTGCGTTGAGCCTAAGCCACACCCTGCCCCCCCCCACCTTTTCCAGCCCTGTGGATCCCAAGCATAGGCCCCGCCCACTACCTAAACCCCCCCCCTGCCTAAGCCGCGCCCCCCCCCCCCACAGCCAAGGTCTTTTCTGCCTTTTTTTTTTTCTTCTTCTTCTCCTCTTTTTTACTATTGTGGTTCTGTTTTACCTTCTAGCTGTTGTTTCATCTAAATTTTATTTTTATATTCTTTCTAACATATCTGTTAATTTCCTAGACTAATTTTATTTTTTACTCTTTGTTATTGTTCTGATCCTTTTTCGCTTTTCTTTTTTTTTTTTAACATCTTTATTGGAGTATAATTGCTTTACAATGGTGTGTTAGTTTCTGCTGTATAACAAAGTGAATCAGTTATACATATACATATATCCCCATATCTCCTCCCTCTTGCGTCTCCCTCCCTCCCACCCTCCCTATCCCACCCCTCTAGGTAGTCACAAAGCACCGAGCTGATCCCCCTGTGCTATGCGGCTGCTTCCCACTAGCTATCTATTTTACGTTTGGTAGTGTATATATGTCCATGCCACTCTCTCACTTTGTCACAGCTTACCCTTCCCCCTCCCCATATCCACAAGTCCATGCTCTAGTAGGTCTGTGTCTTTATTCCCATCTTACCCTTAGGTTCTTCATGACCTTTTTTTTCCCTTAAATTCCATATATATGTGTTAGCATACGGTATTTGTTTTTCTCTTTCTGACTTACTTCACTCTGTGTGACAGACTCTATGTCCTTCCACCTCACTACAAATAACTCAATTTTGTTTCTTTTTATGGCTGAGTAATATTCCATTGTATATATGTGCCACATCTTCTTTATCCATTCATCCGATGATGGACACTTAGGCTGCTTCCATGTCCTGGCTATTGTAAATAGAGCTGCAATGAACATTTTGGTACATGACTCTTTTTGAATTATGGTTTTCTCAGGGTATATGTCCACAGGTGGGATTGCTGAATCGTATGGAAGTTCTATTTGTAGTTTTTTAAGGAACCTCCATACTGTTCTCCATAGTGGCTCTATCGATTTACATTCCCACCAGCAGTGCAAGAGTGTTCCCTTTTCTCCACACCCTCTCCAGCATTTATTGTTTCTAGATTTTTTGATGATGGCCATTCTGACTGGTGTGAGATGATATCTCATTGTAGTTTTGACTTGCATTTCTCTAATAATTAATGATGTTGAGCATTCTTTCATGTGTTTGTTGGCAGTCTGTATATCTTCTTTGGAGAAATCTCTGTTTAGGTCTTCTGCCCATTTTTGGATTGGGTTGTTTGTTTTTTTGTTATTGAGCTGCATGAGCTGCTTGTAAATTTTGGAGATTAATCCTTTGTCAGTTGCTTCACTAGCAAATATTTTCTCCCATTCTGAGGGTTGTCTTTTGGTCTTGTTTATGGTTTCCTTTGTTGTGCAAAAGCTTTGAAGTTTCATTAGGTCCCATTTGTTTATTTTTGTTTTTATTTCCATTTCTCTAGGAGCTGGGTCAAAAAGGATCTTGCTGTTATTTATGTCATAGAGTGCTCTGCCTATGTTTTCCTCTAAGAGTTTGATAGTGTCTGGCCTTACATTTAGGTCTTTAATCCATTTTGAGTTTATTTTTGTGTATGGTGTTAGGGAGTGATCTAATCTCATACTTTTACATGTACCTGTCCAGTTTTCCCAGCACCAATTATTGAAGAGACTGTCTTTTCTCCATTGTATATTCTTGTCTCCTTTGTCATAAATTAGGTGACCATATGTGTGTGGGTTTATCTCTGGGCTTCCTATCCTGTTCCATTTATCTATATTTCTGTTTTTGTACCAGTACCATATTGTCTTGATTATTGTAGCTTTGTAGTATAGTCTGAAGTCAGGGAGCCTGATTCTTCCAGCTCCATCTTTCGTTCTCAAGATTGCTTTGGCTATTCAGGGTCTTTTGTGTTTCCATACAAATTGTGAAGTTTTTTGTTCTAGTTCTGTGAAAAATGGCAGTGGTAGTTTGATAGGGATTGCATTGAATCTGTAGATTGCTTTGGGTAGTAGAGTCATTTTCACAAGGTTGATTCTTCCAATCCAAGAACATGGTATATCTCTCCATCTAGTTGTATCATCTTTAATTTCTTTCATCAGTGTCTTATAATTTTCTGCATACAGGTCTTTTGTCTCCTTAGGTACGTTTATTCCTAGATATTTTATTCTTTTTGTTACAATGGTAAGTGGGAGTGTTTTCTTAATTTCACTTTCAGATTTTTCATCGTTAGTGTATAGGAAGGCAAGAGATTTCTGTGCATTAATTTTGTATCCTGCTACTTTACCAAATTCATTGATTAGCTCTAGTAGTTTTCTGGTAGCATCTTTAGGATTCTCTATGTATAGTATCATCTCATCTGCAAACAGTGACAGCTTTACTTCTTCTTTTCTGATTTGGATTTCTTTTATTTCTTTTTCTTCTCTGAATGTTGTGGCTAAAACTTCCAAAACTATGTTGAATAACAGTGGTGAGAGTGGGCAACCTTATCTTGTTCCTGATCTTAGTGGAAATGCTTTCAGTTTTTCACCATGGAGAATGATGTTGGCTGTGGGTTTGTCATATATGGCCTTTATCGTGTTGAGGAAAGTTCCCTCTCTGCCTACTTTCTGCAGGGTTTTTATCATAAATGGGTGTTGAATTTTCTCGAAAGCTTTCTCTGCAACTATTGAGATGATCATATGGTTTTTCTCCTTCAATTTGTTAATATGGTGTATCACATTGATTGATTTGCGTATATTGAAGAATCCTTGCATTCCTGCAATAAACCCCACTTGATCATGGTGTGTGATCCTTTTAATGTGCTGTTGGATTCTGTTTGCTAGTATTTTGTTGAGGATTTTTGCATCTATGTTCATCAGTGATATTGGTCTGTAGTTTTCTTTCTTTGTGACATCTTTGTCTGGTTTTGGTATCAGGGTGACGGTGGCCTCGTAGAATGAGTTGGGGAGTGCTCCTCCCTCTGCTATATTTTGGAAGAGTTTGAGAAGGATAGGTGTTAGCTCTTCTCTAAATGTTTGATAGAATTCACCTGTGAAGCCATCTGGTCCTGGGCTTTTGTTTGTTGGAAGATTTTTAATCACAGTTTCAATTTCAGTGCTTGTGATTGGTCTGTTCATATTTTCTATTTCTTCCTGGTTCAGTCTCGGCAGGTTGTGCATTTCTAAGAATTTGTCCATTTCTTCCAGGTTGTCCATTTTATTGGCATAGAGTTGCTTGTAGTAATCTCTCATGATCTTTTGTATTTCTGCAGTGTCAGTTGTTACTTCTCCTTTTTCATTTCTAATTCTATTGATTTGAGTCTTCTCCCTTTTTTTCTTGATGAGTCTGGCTAATGGTTTATCAATTTTGTTTATCTTCTCAAAGAATCAGATTTTAGTTTTATTGATCTTTGCTATCATTTCCTTCATTTCTTTTTCATTTATTTCTGATCTTATCTTTATGATTTCTTTCCTTCTGCTAACTTTGGGGCTTTTTTGTGATTCTTTCTCTAATTGCTTTAGGTGCAAGGTTAGGTTGTTTATTCGAGATGTTTCCTGTTTCTTAAGGTAGGATTGTATTGCTATAAACTTCCCTTTTAGAACTGTTTTTGCTGCATCCCATAGGTTTTGCGTCGTCGTGTCTCCATTGTCATTTGTTTCTAGGTATTTTTTGATTTCCCCTTTGATTTCTTCAGTGATCACTTGGTTATTAAGTAGTGTATTGTTTAGCCTCCATGTGTTTGTATGTTTTACAGATCTTTTCCTGTAATTGATATCTAGTCTCATAGTGTTGTTGTCGGAAAAGATACTTGATATGATTTCAATTTTCTTAAATTTACTAAGGCTAGATTTGTGACCCAAGATATGATCTATCCTGGAGAATGTTCCATGAGCACTTGAGAAAAATGTGTATTCTGTTGTTTTGGGGTGGAATGGCCTACATATATCAATTAAGTCCATCTTGTTTAGTGTATCATTTAAAGCTTGTGTTTCCTTATTTACTTTCATTTTGGATGATCTGTCCATTGGTGAAAGTGGGGTGTTTAAGTCCCCTACTATGATTGTGTTACTCCCTCTGCTATATTGTGTCAATTTCCCCTTTTATAGACAGCCTTCAGAATGGGAGAAAATATTTGCAAATGAAGCAACTGACAAAGGATTGATCTCCAAACTTTACAAGCAGCTCATGCAGCTCAATAACAAAAAAACAAACAAACAAATCCAAAAATGGGCAGAAGACCTAAACAGACATTTCTCCAAAGAAGATATACAGACTGCCAACAAACACATGAAAGGATGCTCAACATCGCTAATCATTAGAGAAATGCAAATCCAAACTACAATGAGGTATCACCTCACACCAGTCTGAATGGCCATCATTAAAAAATCTAGAAACAATAAATGCTGGAGAGGGTGTGGAGAAAAGGGAACACTCTTGCACTGCTGGTGGGAATGTAAATCGATAGAGCCACTATGGAGAACAGTATGGAGGTTCCTTAAAAAACTACAAATAGAACTTCCATACGATTCAGCAATCCCACCTGTGGACATATACCCTGAGAAAACCATAATTCAAAAAGAGTCATGTACCAAAATGTTCATTGCAGCTCTATTTACAATAGCCAGGACATGGAAGCAGCCTAAGTGTCCATCATCGGATGAATGGATAAAGAAGATGTGACACATATATACAATGGAATATTACTCAGTCATAAAACGAAATGAAATTGAGTTATTTGTAGTGAGGTGGATGGACCTAGAGTCTGTCATACAGAGTGAAGTAAGTCAGAAAGAGAAAAAAAATACAGTATGCTAACACATATATATGGAATTTAAGGGAAAAAAAAGATCATGAAGAACCTAAGGGTAAGATGGGAATAAAGACACAGACCTACTAGAGCATGGACTTGAGTATATGGGGAGGGGCAAGGGTAAGCTGGGACAAAGTGAGAGAGTGGCATGGACATATATACACTACCAAACGTAAAATAGATAGCTAGTGGGACGCAGCTGCATAGCACAGGGAGATCAGCTCGGTGGTTTGTGACCACCTAGAGGGGTGGGATAGGGAGGGTGGGAGGGAGGGAGACGCAAGAGGGAAGAGATATGGGAACATATGTATATGTATAACTGATTCACTTTGTTATAAAGCAGAAACTAACACACCATTGTAAAGCAATTATACTCCAATAAAGATGTTAAAAAACAAAACAAAACACAAGACCCATATATATGCTGTCTACAAAAGACCCACTTCAGAGCTAGGGACACATACACACTGAAAGTGAAAGGATGGAAAAAGATATTCCATGCAAATGGAAATCAAAAGAAAGCTGGAGTAACAATACTCGTATCAGATAAAATAGACTTTCAAATAAAGACTGTTACAAGAGATAAGGAAGGGCACTACATAATGATCAAGGGATCAATCCAAGAAGATACAGCAATTATAAATGTTTATGCACTCAACATAGGAGCACCTCAATACATAAGGCAAATGCTAACAATCATGAAAGGGGAAATTGACGGTAACACAATAATAGAAGAGGACTGTAACACCCCACTTACACCAGTGGACAGATCATCGAAACAGAAAATAAATAAGGAAACACAAGCTTTAAGTGACACAATAGACCGGAGAGATTTAATTGATATTTATAAGACATTCCATCCGAAAGTGGCCGAATACACTTTCTTCTCAAGTGCACATGGAACATTCTTCAGGATAGATCACATCTTGTGTCACAAATCAAGCCTCGGAAAATTTAAGAAAATTGAAATCATATCCAGCATCTTTTCTGACTGTAACGCTATGGGGTTGGAAATCAATCACAGGAAAAAAACTGTAAAAAACACAAATACATGGAGGCTAAACAGTGCGCTACTAAATAACCAAGAGATCACTGAAGAACTCAAAGAAGAAATTAAAAAGTACATAGAAACAAATGACAATGAAAACACGACTATCCAAAACGTATGGGATGCAGAAAAAGCAGTTCTAAAAGGGAAGTTTATAGCAATTGAATCTCACCTCAAGAAACAAGAAAAATCTCAAATAAACAATCTAACCTTACAGCTAAAGCAACTAGAGAAAGAAGAACAAAGAAAACTCAGTACAAGGAAAGAAATCATAAAGATGAGAGCAGAAAAAAATGAAATAGAAATGAAGAAAACAATAGCAGAGATCAATAAAACTAAAAGTTGGTACTTTGAGAAGATAAACACGGGAAGCAGAAGTGGGGATGAACCTTGTTTGGGAACCAGTGTGGAGATGCCAAGCTCCAGGTGCTGAGTGGTTTTACTCAGCACAGAACTGGACTTCGCCACCTTCAAGCCCTGAGGTCATCTGTGAGGTCTGTGCCTCACGCTCCTACACCCACCGCGTGCAGGACGCTTCCTTTCCTGCCCCTTGAATGTGGTGGATGCCCCAGGGCAGCGTCATTTTCCTGACTCTGAGTTAAGGAAGACGCTTACCAGGACTGGGGAATCAGGAGAGAACTGACTTGATTTGACCCTGTATTTTGGGCTAAAGGGCAGATGCTACGGGTGGGATGACAAAGGCCCCCCTGTGTGCCAGGAGGGCTGGTTTTCCTCCCAGACCTGCCGATTGTAGATGCTCACTCCCTTTAGGGATCAGTTTTCTCTCCCACAAAGTGTGCCAGCCGGACGGTCGCTATTTCTCTGTGAAAGACCAACGGGGCGCTTGTATCCTGAGAAAGAAAGAAACTGATAAAGCAGACAGGGCTGTTTACATTTGATAGGAGTCAGCTCTTCTTCTCCTCACCCTAAACCCCATCTTTAATGTTTAAGCCCAAGGGATGAATCTCTAATTGCAAAAGCAGATATATATTTATTTGGGGTTCAGGTGAGACTATTTTAAAGGCCAGGCAGGTCTCGTAGGCCCCTAGGGTGTCGGGTGCACACAGATGCAGACACACACACACACATCCCTGAGTCTAAGCCCAAGGTCCACGCTGAACACAGACATTCTTAGGTGGAGCATCAAGTCCCCTCTAAATTCTAAATGTAAACTGCACTAAAAATTCAGCCTGCGATTATTCTGGCCCAGAGGCTGCAGCGTCCTACACGTAGGGCTGCTCCGTGGGCCCTCCCAGCTTTGCGGGCTGCTGGGTGCTGTGTCTTCCACGTCAGAGCTGGGAACGCCCCACTCGTGGTCTGCGCTCCTCTGGGGCATCCCTGGTGCCAGGGCCTGTCAGTGAGCCAGGGAAGGTTGTTGAATCATGTCCATCTGAGACCAGCCTCCCAGCTGACCTGGAACACTGGGGAAGCGACCAGAACGAGGAGGGAGCAGACGGGGCTGACCCTCAGGCAGGTGGCAGCCTAGCTGAACGGGTCTGGGAGGTGCCTTAGAGACACTGCGTGAGTGGGTCCCCAGAACTTGAGCCTCCTTTCTGGAGGCCGTCCCGCCGGGAGGGCTCACGTCTAGATCTGGGTGCACCTGTCTGTCCCCAGATATCCACATCCAGGTCCCTTCAGAGTCTCTCTGTTCCACAAGGGCTGCTCCCAGGATGACAGCCAGGAGCTGCAGGCCCCCCGGGTCGGTGCCTCCCCCGGCCTCAATGAGCCCACCTCGGGGACATCGCAGGTGCAGGGGGGCCTGGGCCAGAGGCCGTGGGCCCTCCTCACCTGCCACAGTGTCTGACACGCTCTTTAGAACCTTTGTGTCACCAGCTTCCTATAAAACTTGTCCTCTGATTTGCCGTTTTAGCAAAGAGTTCCCAGGCCTTTCTTTATGCAAGTGGCTAAAAGGGAAACCCAGGCTGAAGGAGGGTACAGCCCCCGCCCTGCCCAGGGGCTCCTGCCGGGGGCTGTCTGTGTTGGAGATGATGGCCGAGGGTCCCTGAGTCAGCAGGGCCTCCCTTCTCTGCTGGGAACCCAACCCACTGCCGGGAGGCGAAGTTCCCAACACAACCTGCACAGCCCGGAGGGCCTTCTGGACGCGGGGGGCCGTCGGCTCTGATGAGGCAATTGGGCCGATCACACACCGGGGAGCCAGGGCCCAGCCTTGCTGCGAAGACCTTTCTCCCATTCCGGCCACAGTTCTCCAGGTTCGTGGTACAGGCTTCAGGTATTCTGTATAGAAAGGACTTCTAGGTTGTAAAAGTGACTGAGACGCGTTTCACACCCTCAGAAAACAAAAAAGTCTTGTGGTCGCCGTGTGCCCAACACTTAGCACACGGGGGCCGTCATCTGTGGCACACGGGGAATCCACATTGCTAGGCCGCGGGGAGCTAGATGCGGCACCCTGAGCTAAGCTTGAGTGGAGGACCCTCAGCGACCCGGGTTAGGGTCTCCCCTCCCTGCCCTGCTCGTGCTGTCGCCTGGGAGAGAATGGTGCCCCCTTGACCAGCTGGAGGCCCCATGGGCAGCTACAGGGGTAAGTCCAGCTGTAGCTGTTGAGGCTGGTTAAGCCGGAGGCCAGTGTTCGGGCCGAGTCCAAGAACAGGACAGCATCTTCACCTCCTCCCAGGCACCCTTCATGCCGAGAAAGTACCCCGATTCTTACCTTCTGAGAGCTGACACCCCTTGGCCTAGAGGCCAGGCCTGGGCCATCCCCTTGGGCCCTCGGAGCTCTCGGCACCTCGGGGCCTTTGCAGTCGTGTTGGCGGTGATTCACACGACCTGGGGGTGGTGCGTTTTCGTGTGTGTAGGGGTGTGTTGTGTGTGCATGCGTGCTCGCTGGTGTCTGTGTCTGTATTTCAGGAGGCGGGGATGTGAGCCTGGGCACCTCCCTTTACCTTTGCTTAGAGTCCTCCTCAGGGATCCTGCACCTCCCTCAGTCAAAGTGAGCTTTCGACAGAGACTCTGGCTTAGATCTAGATGGTTTCTTTGGACATTCCAACTTTCTGAGTCTGGTTCTAAAATAATAACTGAAATTTTAAAATACCATTGTTTCCCATTAAAACCTCAGGAAAGATGATTGGTCTCTGTGATTGTTACTGACGCGAAACAATGAATTAAATCAAAATCATCCCTTATTAGCGTCTTGCGTTTTCCCGTGTAGAGACGGTTTACTCAGACTGGGCTTTCCAGCTATTCAGTGTTAGGATGTGAAACTGGTAATTACGACTTTGGGAAAAGGAAGAGCTAAACCCACAGAAGAATGAGAAGAATCTGTTACGTGGTAAAATGTGATTATGAAAAAACAGTTGCCCTCTTTAGCCCCAGTGCTCGGATCTGAGGGCCGCCAGCTTCCGCCAGAGCCCCCGAGGCCGGGACGCTCTGTCCTTTATCCTTCATCCCCGGGGCTGGGCCAGGCTGCTGCAGCCCTGGTGGCCAGCGTTTACGCCCAGCACAGACTCTGTCTCCCCAGAGGTAGATTCTTGTCATCTCTGTCAGCAGACTGCCAGTTTATGAACGTGACCGTATTTTCCTACACCGTCATATACATCATCACCCGCGTCACCATCGAGGTGATTTGTTATGAGCACAGGTTGACGGCCTTTTTCCCAGAGAGGACTGTGAGATTTTGGTGAGTCCGCGGTTCTCATGTGTGAGGACAGGCCTGACTCCTCATCTGTTTCTGATTCTCGTGGGTCTTAGGAGGCCAGGCGGGGCCCATCTGTAAAAGTGGAGAACCCTGTGAAACGCCCCGGGGCTCGCTTTCAAGGCGGCTCAGCTATTGACGATCCAATCAAATCATGCAGTCTCACTGGACATCTGTTAGTCCTCAGGAGGGCTTATTCCGTTTCTCCCAGCTTCAGTCACTGGGAAACCAGAGGACCCTAACGGGGGACAGGAAGTGCTCTTAACCGAGGGGAAGATACAGCGTTTGGGGAGTGTCCGCACTTCACTCACTCCTGGTCCATTTCTCTGTATCACAGGGGCCCTGGGCAACGTCCAGCTCACAGACTCATCAAATGGACGCTTCATAAAAGGCTTGAAAATAAACCCCCATTGAAAAGTAATGCAAACTCACTGTTGTAAAATTAAAAAGAAAAAGAAAGTAATTAATCTCACCACCTAGAGATTATCAACCATATCATTTGTGTGTATTTACATTCAATTTTTCATATATGTATTTTTATACAATTTAGTTTATGCTGTATTTTGAACCCCATTTAACATCATAACAAACATTTTCCCGTACCAAAAAAGCTAATCTTAATGGCTGAATATTTTGCTATGTGGATGATTTCCTTAAGCTATCAAACCTAGGGTACATGTATCATTAGTGGTATATAAGATTATTTCAGCTAGCATACAGATAAATATTTTTATTCTAATAGCAATGTTAATTAGCGTTCATTTGTTTCAGTGAGTTTCTTATATTAAGAAAAGACTTATCTTTAGAGAGCATAGACATTGAAGTACAATTTATTTTATAGCTGGCAGTGTTCCTCATGCCTTTCGCCTCTCATCAAGGGGTCATCACGGTAGGAGATAAAATGTCAGTGGTCACTTGGGCTTGGAGTGAAGTCCAGAAATTCCGAACTGATACCTGATCATTAATTCCATATCTTTTAAAAAAAATATGCTAATTCAAAATAAGACTGCTTGGCTTCCAAGCTTACTCCTCCTTAAAAACTTCCTTTAGGGGCTTCCCTGGTGGCGCAGTGGTTGAGAGTCCACCTGCCAATGCAGGGGACACGGGTTCGTGCCCCGGTCCGGGAAGATCCCACATGCTGTGGAGCGGCTGGGCCCGTGAGCCATGGCCGCTGAGCCTGCGCGTCCGGAGCCTGTGCCCTGCAAAGGGAGAGGCCACGACAGTGAGAGACCCGTGTACCGCAAAAAAAAACAAAACAAAACTTCCTTTAGTCTCTGATTAGCCCAGAACTACACTGGACTCTGAAGATTTTCTGAACTAAATGAGGCCCCTTTTCCAAACTAATCTCATCTAGATCTATAAGATAAACCATATCCAGAGAAATTTGTTAGTTTTCCAGTACTTCCCCAAATATTGGAACATTCACTAGGTTAATGATTGATTACCAATGATCCAACTATTCTGTGAAGACAGCAGCCTTATCCTTGGTACAATATGATAGTAGGTACATAGCTTCCAAATAGATACTTCTTGATCGATTCAACTTCAAAGTAGATTTAGAATTTGTTTGATGGGGATCATATGTTTTTATTCAAATTAATAAATGAATTTGACACATTAAGAATGACCTGCTTTTGTTATCATAACATGGTAACTGCAATGAATTCTACAGGAAAAAATTTTAAATGTTAATGTATATCAGAGAAAAATATGTAGGAATACTGCATATTCCTATTATGTCTTGGATATTATTACTTAGAATGAAGCTAAGTAAAAAGAAGGGTAGTTGGTTTAAAGTAGACATAAAGAAAAGTGTTAAAGTGAGTAAAAATACAGGTAGTTGATGATGGTGTAGGAAACTGAGGGTCTGAAGTCTGGGACGTGAGGCTCTTGCTGGACAGTCAACAGTTTCCTGTGTTTTGCTACATGAACAGCTCTGACGTGGCTCCTTGTGTGTGTGATTATTTCTCTAGGATGGATTCCTGGGAGTAGGATTCTAAGGTTAAGAGCCAATATTATGAATAGTAACCCTGGTTCAGGCTCCAACAACAGTGAAATCCTAGAAAAATAATTTTGCCTCTTGATTTCCTAGTGCTTTTATCAGTGAAAGATAGAAAAATTAAATTCTTAATTCATAGGATCGATAAAGTAATGCAGATCAATTGAATATAAGCCCCAAGATCTTGGATCTCCGAGTCCCTCCTCAGCTGTGTGTGTGATGCAGTTCTGGCAGGTATACCTGAGCGCACCTGCCCCGAGTCCACTCCTGTCCCCTCTGCCTTCCCTCCCTCCCGTTCTGCGTGCACCATGGACCACCGCTCCCAGCAGGGATGCCCCCAGTTCCAAGGTGGGAGAGGATGATCGTGTCCTTCTCTTGTTTATAGTTCTCTGACTAGTGATTACCTAATAACTGATAACCATACTCATCAAATGAACTGCTACAGTTCTCCGCAATCACTATTTCTTAGGAAAGGGAAAGGTTTATTTTGCTTGAGAAAATGGTAAAATTATTTAAAGGTCTTTTTTGGAAAAAGTTTTATTGACAGTTGACCCATTAACTTCCTCATCCTGCCCCGTCTCTTTCCAGAGGTGGAATGAACTACTAGCTACATGTGAATTCTTTACTTTGTGTGTATTGCAGACTCTGTAAATTACAGCAAGATCAGGGAAACCAGGAGGAAAAAAGAGGTCAGAAGACAGGTCAGGTCCTTCTAAGTGTGACCACGGCAAGTTCAAATACAAAATGCACGCGTGCAGTTCCGTCCTTACAGGTTGTCGGAGGTCAGCCCCGATCACATACCGAGAATGAAACAGAGTCGCCCTGTGACCTGAGCCACTCCTACTGCCTCGGGCGCGGTCTCTGCGCTCCTGCAGGGCAGCGGCTTGCGGAGAGTGGGGAGGGGCTCCCGTGATCCGGAAAGGCTTCGTCTCACTGCTCTGCTCTTCTTTTAGCTACACTATGTGGACTGCTTTACAATCAACATTAAAAGGAGTGGAGGAGATTTTTCATTTCCCGAAAGTGGACTATAGTGTAAAAAGAGTGTAAAACACGACTCTGAGAAAGAACTCTCGCGTGGCTTTGGCATGTGTGAAGCCCCCAGACTTGTTTGTGAAAATGTGGAGCTGGTGTAGGTTTTTCTGGAGAGAGCGTTCCCAGCCTTAGATTCTCAGAGGGTTTCCGACCTTCAGAAGGTCACGCGTCGCCCATTCAAGTTCCAGCGGAACCGTCTAGCAGGGTTCCGGCTCCGCAGCTGCTGTGTGGACATGTCTGAGCCGCCAGCTGCTCCCTTGCCCTGGGTGAGAACCGTGCGGAAAAGGACCCCGAGTCGTCACAGCCTCTTTTATCAAGTGTGATGAGCCTGTGACCTCCAGACGTCCCTTCTGCTTGCGGGAAGCCCCTCTCCACACACTGCCCCGTCCTGGGGCTGTCCTGGCTTCTCCTCCCTCCTTCTGTTGCTACAGACGCCGCACGGAAGCCTGGCCCCCGGACCGGCATCCTGAGGGGTCCCCGAGAGGGATCCAGGTGGGAGCGGATCTCCCGGGCTTCTGAGCCATCGCGGGGACCCCGAGGCCCCCCTCCCACCCAGGCAGAGCTGCCTCTACACTGAGGGACTCCTTTCTCACGGGTTTGAACCACAATGACCCCAAAACATTATGTTTGGACTTGAAAGACAAGCTTATTTTTAAAGTTGAACTTCCTACATGGCTGCACATAGCATCTTTTAATGTTAGTGTTTCAGTGTGAACTCAATTGAGAGTTTCAGCAGAGCCAAAACACACAGTCGCGCTGTGGGAAAGTGCCTTGAACTGGAGACCCCCTGCTCCCCGCTGTGTGAGGGGTTCAGCCTGGACTCGACTTCCTGCCCGGCTGAAGCCGGGAACCCGTGGAGCCCACACGCCGGGGCCTTGCAGGGGCCCGGGGAGGGAGCCATCTGTGCCTGGGAGCAGGGGTGATGTTTCAGACGGGGTGTGAAGGGGTTTCCTGGGGAGACGGGCTCACGGGACAGTAGGAACCCTGGGTTAGGAGTCCAGGGAAGCAGCAGAGGGCTCCTTGCTGTAAGCCCATGTTCACCACAAATGGGAACTTTCCCGCCTACAGTCAAATTCTCTCTTGACCTTGTCTGATTCTCAGGGTAGAGAAATTTGCACTCGCCGTGCCAGTCTGGGGAGACCCTCAAGGAGGGTTCGTCCTGACTCATCCCCTCCCCAGAGAAGGGGCACCTACTCTTTGGAGGGCTGCACCCCAAGATCTAAGCCATGATGAGGCGCACTGGAGTCATCATAGTGAAGGGGCAGCAGGTAAGTGACGCTGCTGGGGTCTCCCCAGGGAGACAGACGTAGGCGCATTGAATACTCCGTCCTCCGATCTCCCAGTGGTGGTCACTGTTCCTGGGGAGAAGGGGGGGCCCCGGTGTGCATCTGTAGATCCCTTTACCCTTAGAAACGCCCTATGTTGGCCGGGGTCGAGATGGTGCACAGAGGCCTGGTCAGCAGGAACGCTGCTCTTCTGACTCAGTCCAGGAGAAGCCCCAGGGGCAGGAATGAGGGGCGACAGGGGGACAGAAAGGACGGAAGGTATCAGGACTTTGTCCCCAGCTGGCCTGCTGTGGGCTTGACCGACTCCTTTCCCGTTAGGTCCTGTGACCCAAGGTCTTTCTTAAAAGCAAGTAACAAAGATACAGACTTGACATTTGCTGCAGTCGGTTTCCCAAAATGTTAGATGTACTATAGATAGACGTACTATATGAGCCAGCAATTCCACTATTAGGTATCTACCCACGATAAATGAAAACGTCCAAATCACTTCTCCACACAAAGACTTGTATGTAAATGTACACAGTAGACTTATGCATAATGGGCAGAAAAGTGGAGATGATCAAAACGCCCATCACTGGTGAGCTGACACACAGACTGTTCCATATCCACTCCGTGGAATATTATTCAGCCATAAAAAGGAATGAAGTACTGACACCTGCTACAACCTGGATGAACCGCAAACATATTATGCTAAGTGGGAGAAGCCACTCACTAAAGACCATGTAGTGTATGGCGCCATTTTATGAAATTTCTAGAAAAGGCAAATCTGCAGACACAGAAGGAGATTGGTGGTTCCTGGGCCTGGGATGGGAAGGGGAGTGGTCGCAAGTGGGTGCAAGGCTCCTTTCTGGGGGATGGAAATGTTCCAAAATGAGGTTGAAGACTGCACAACTCTGTAAATTTACTGGAAACCATTCCATGTGTACTCAAGAGAGTTAATTCTGTATACAGGCACACACATTATACCGCAATAAAGCTTTTTTTTAAAGCATCTCTGCGGCTGTCTCTGCAGACACAGTCAAAGGTTTTTGACTCTGAAGGAATCCCCTCAAGTCAAATTTGCCCCAAATACCACAGATATCACAGGACCAGGGGGCTTACGTGAACACACATCTCAGAAGCATTAAAACCAAAAGCGCCCCGTGGGAGGACCCCGGGAGCAAGGCCCTCTCTGCTAGCCAGTGGGAATTTGCCTTTGGGTGACACTCCCTCTGGTCTGAAGGTGTGGCTGACTCAGAGTGTGTGGACCACAACCAAACACGCAGTTAAGATCAACTACCCTGTTGGCTGCTTCTGGAGAGAAGAGCTGGGAATTTTCCAAGGTACAAACTCCAGGCTCACCCGGTGGCAGGTCAGGACAATGCGCCCTGCAGACGATGCAGGTGAATCTACACGCACGGATGCTTGGCCTTGGAACCTCGTGAAGGTGAAAGAACAAAGAATGAAAAACGGACAAAACACATCAAAAATGGCACAAACACGGACACAACGTACGTACATGGGCTCTGGATTACATAGGACGCCGCTCGCGGCCGCAGCGGGTTTTGGGCCGGGAGGGGAATGGCTGAGGAGGGGACGTGGCTGGTCTTCTGTCCACTTAGCTCGGAACTGGCTGGATTTGTTTCTAAAATCTGCATGTATTAATTTGGTAAATTAAAGAGCAAAGATGAAGAAAGTGGGCGTGTGTGTGGCTGAGTCATCGGCACCTGCTTGGGAGAAGGCCCAGCTGCGTCCCATGGGCCCTGACCACCCCGCAGCACTGATCAGAGCAATCTGGTGACGGAAGCCTTCATCCCGCTCGCTGCCTATTGGGTCCTGAGCCTCCCATCTGCACGAAGACGGGATCAGCCCTGTGAAAGCAGGTGACGGTTTGTCCCGGGAAGTTGGCACTGGTAAACCACATGATGGGCCGAGCCTGATTGTTTTCAAAGATGGATTAAGCCTTTCATCCTGAAAGGAGCTGTGCCCACAGCACCAGTGGGGGAACACCCCTGCCAGCCTTCCGTTTATAACCTCTCCCTCCTCTGTGAACAGTTATAGTTGTTTTAAGGCTTCTTGCCCCCAGCGACAGCCTCTTTATAAACAATTCTTTATTCTCTCCACGTGACTGTCCTCGCACAGACATCAAGAGAAAATTGCCTGGTGCCTGTGATCCAGGGTTCCCGGGGGCCTAAGGTGGAGAGGCTCACAGTGGAGATGGAATATTTTCCATCATCGGAGGCTGGAGACCACAGGCCCTGGAGACACACCCAGCTTCCAGCCTGTTTTGTTACAGCCCTCAAGCTAAGGATGGTTCCCATATTTTCAAATGCTGAAGAAAAGTCAAAAGAAGGTTTCATGACATGTGAAAATGATATGAAATTCAAGCTTCGGTGTCCGTACATACAGCTTCGTGGGAACAAAATCACCCCCTCCTTTGCGTATGTGGCCACAGGAGCAGAACTCAGTAGTTGTGATAGAGACGCAGGACCCTCAACGCCTAAGGATTTACTCTCTGGCTCTTTCCTGAAAACTCTTGGCGACCCCTAGCTTAGCGGCTGACCCCGGCTCCAGTCTTTGGTAGTAACAGCACAGGAGGCTTGGGGTTGAAGTTCTTTTAGATTCCAGTGAATGGGCCACTCGGGCGGGGTGGGGGGGTCACTGCAGCTGCCGGCAGAGCATAAGAAGCTGCTTCTGCAATTAGCCGAGGTGCCACGTGGTGTATTCAGAGTCTCGGACGTGCTGCACAGCAGTTATGGGACAGTATCATCCCCAAAGCACGGTGTGATGTGCACCGCTCATTTAATAGCTTTCTGGAAAAAAAGAAACATCAACTGCATAAACATGCTAATTCTGGAAACGCTAATGGGAATGTATGTGAGTTACTTTTAATGTGTTGCCTCACCCCCTGGAAAGGCGGCTTCCTGGGGGCTGATGGGTCTGCGTCCTGCTCAGGTTTGCAACCCAAGGTTCTCACAGGGCTCCAAGACGTCAGGGGCCCTGAGAGCAGGGTTTTGAAATCACTAGTGGGTTGTGACATCCTTTCAGTGGACCTACTTCTGGCATTTTGAAAATGAAATAGGACAGAATAGGAGTTATAGGTCAGAACAGAAAGACAGATTAAGTGAGGACATATGCATCACACAGAGGGAGTTTCCCTTCCATGCATGCGTGATGGCTGCTGGAAACATCTTTCTCACCGTGGGGTGCGGTAAAGCAAGTCTGAAGCCCCTGCCCTGGTGGTTGTGTTTGAGCTGCGCTTGGCGGGTACGTTTAACAGCAGCCGTGATGTGTGATACAGGGTTGCAGAGATGCACCGGGGCAGGGAGAGCTGGGGGTGGACCGTGAGGACCATCTCACCCCGGTCAGCACCTCCCCAGCACCGGCCGTGGGCTTTACACTCAGCCGAGAGCCGTGAAGATTGCAAAGCAGCGGATGCCACACGGTTCCCGCCCTTGGGACGCTGACAACCTATTGGGGAGCAACACTCGTGCCTGCAAATCAGTAACAAAAGCTCAGGGAGGCTTCGCCATCCTGGAGAACAGCTGTGGTCAGAGGTGGCAAACAGGCCTGCCTGGAAAAGGTTGCTGGATGATGGCCCATTGAGGTAGATTGTTCAGTGCAGAGTGTTTATTCTTCATGGCTCAGTCAAGACAGAAGACTTCCCAGCCAGACTGCAGCCAAAGCCCCTGCCCCCGGGGCTGAGGGGTTTCCCCCTCTCCTCCTCTCTCCACTCCCGCCCGCTCCCAGCGCCCCTCGGGGGCTTCCTTCTCACCTGGGCACAGTCCCTGGTGCAGACGAGCAATCCCATCAATTCTGATGATAAATTGACGAGTGAAGAGATTTGGTGAGTCATTGCTCAGTTACCTTCTAACTGTACGAATGGTGAGCTTTAAACGTCCTTTTAGGTCTGAGATGAGAAGCTGGGGCAGCTCAGGAGAATTCCCTGCTCCAGGTGCTTTTGGAAGTGAAACCGGTTCCTGGGAAAAGTGTAAGTTTTCTTCAACCCCATCACGGAGGCCCACCAATACAAGACGGCCGTAAAAGAGATCCACAAACAAACTGCTTAAAAAAATCTTAGAATATCTGTCATCTCTATGAGTTTATGATTTTATGCAAACTAAGACCTTGAGTTTTACCAAGATCCCAATCCAGGGTCTGGCCCTGCCTATCTCTGTGTTGTTCGAACCACCCGTCGGAGGCACCAGCTCAGGGACCTTTGTTTGAATCCAGCTGGTTTATTTCATTCCATTTTGTAGCAACTGAATGTAGATCTGAGCTTTGCTTTTTGAAGTGATGGCTTTTTCCTTCAGGTAAGATACTTGGTGAGAGTCAGCAGCTGTTTTAACTCTGACTAAGAAGATGCACAAAAACCGAGGGGACTCCTCTTCTTCTACCTAAGAGCATTTACTGAAACTGGAGTTTCCATGACTAAGGTGTAGGTAGAAGGACGCCCCTGCTTCACATCCTAGATGATTTTCAAAGCAGAAAACGCCACTGCTGCCGAGACAGAGGTGAGCTGGCAAGCACTTGCCTCCTGAGTGGACGGGGCGGGGGGGGCCTGTACTCACTCCCCTGGGAGCATCACCTTCTCAGGCCGGCGGCTCCCTGCCGGGTCAGTACAGGTGATCTACTTCGTGCTTTCGGGAGGATTCAAATGTAACGTAGTCTGGACAGACTGTAATTCATTTCAGATTGCCCCTACTGATGGAGAGCTGGATTGTTTCTGATCTCACTCTGACAGCCCTGAATGCCTGTGGGTATAAAACAGCTACTGGTGAGATAGATGCTTAGACTCTAGATAAATTCACAGATTCTTAGGTTCCTAGACTCTCAATCTCCAGATTTCTTATTGCTGGGGTCAAAGGTCTGCATCTCCTAAACTGTGATGGGTGCCACTTACTGCCCTTCAAAACGCTGGCGCCACCTGCATCCCCACCAGAGCAGGCGCGAGGGCCTGTCCCACACTCTCACCAGCTCGGGGTGTTTAACAAGCTTTGATTCCAACCGCCTGCTTTCTGAAGAATTATAACAGAGAGAGAGGAAGAAATACCCTAGCTTTTCCCTTCCTCCTGCTTCCAGACCCCACCAAGCCCTCCCGTTGCCCAAACCCACGGGGGAGCCTGCAGCAGGGGGCTGGGTGAGGAGACCTCAGGGGCGGGGGAACAGCAGACTCTGCACTGTCCCTGCTCCCCCGAGGGCACCGACGCCCGTGGATTCTCTGCAGCCTGGCCCTGGGCTCCCGGGTCCCCTTGCTCGGACATTCGATCATTGGTGCGACAAATACTCAGTGACTCTCTGTACACATCGGTCCTCGCGCAGACCCTGGGGCCAGAGAGAAGGGCCACATCCCTCCCTCACAGCCCCCCTTCCCTCTGCGCAGTGATACTGGGATGAGCCTGAGTCTCAGGGACGCCAGTGCAGGATGTCAAGGCCACGAGCTCTCACCGGGCTTTGTCTGCATCTCCTGAGGGTCCCCCGTTCTCCCTGCTCCGGTCCCACAGGCATCAACGTGGGTGCTGAGCACGCTGGGCCTGGGTGACGCACAAGGCCTGCTGGGCCCAGCTCTCCCCACGCAGCCGCCGAGTCCAGGTCTCAGAGTCCCCAAGACATGTTCCGTAAGTCACCCGCCTGCTTAAAACCAAATGCATTTTGAAAAATCTGATCTCAGCTGAAATTGACTCCAAAATCTATACTTTGGGGCCAAGTAAGAGCTCCCTCTCTCCTCTTAAACTGATTTTTTTTTTTTTGTGGGGAGCCAGCCCCCAGCTTACCCACCCCTGGCCCCTGCTCTGAGTGCCCCTCTGGAGGCTTCGATGCTGCCAGACGTGAGGTCTCGTGAGTCGTTTGCTTTCCGGTGTGCATCTGTGTTGTCACCTGAAGCATTGTGTTATGGCCTCAGCAGGGCTGTGCTTCTGTCATCCGAGCACGGCCTCATAGAGTCTGTTCCCTGTGCAGTTGGTTTACCCCAAACACGGGGCGATTCCGACGCCCTGGACCCACCCCCTCTGCACTGCTCCTGGCACCTCCCCACAAGGTGTCTGGACACAAGCAAAGGGCTTGCCAGCTGCCCCTTGCCCCTTCGAGAAGTCACTCAGCTCTCAACTGATCTAAAACTCATTTCCTTACGTCTACTTAGCTTCGAAGTCGTCACTGTTTCCAAACTGCATCTGTGCTAAATGAGCACTGAATGGATTGTACTGGGTTGAAAGCTACTGATCCCTCTGCCCCCCAGAAACCCTGCCAGGGGTGTGAAACAATGGTATTTAT
Organism: Monodon monoceros; assembly: GCF_005190385.1. NCBI lineage: Eukaryota > Metazoa > Chordata > Mammalia > Artiodactyla > Monodontidae > Monodon > Monodon monoceros. Next base: position 1,682,637 of record NW_021703780.1, on the reverse strand, counting down.
CGGTACTCATCTCGGATAACCAGAGCTGGTTTTCCTTATTTCTGTTCCTCTCTCTCTCTCTCTCTCTCTCTCTCTCCTCATATTTAATTTCACCTGCTTGCAATTACTGGGAAAACAGAAATTCCGTTTATAATGTCTACATTCTAACATGTTACCTCATAACATCCCCCTGGGTGTGTCCTTTTAGAATTAATGCTACCAAGTAAGTAAACCTCAAAGGGGTGCACACACACACACGCACACACACACACACTCAGGGACACACATGTTCACATGCGTGCCAAGAGCCTGTTGAAATAGATTAACCCCCAAATTAGAAAATTTCAGAGCTCTGCGTTTAGTCCTAATTTTATCTCAGCTATCTGGAGCAGTTACAAACAAGCCTCGAGTTAAATGCCGTGTTTCTGTGGCTAGAGCCACACTGGAGTCGCTTGCAGGGCGGGCTCCCCCGGGTGGGGCGTTTCCCACGGTCACCGCCCAGCCTCTTGGCGGAGGACGCTTGTGCGTGTCTGTTTGTAGAATAATGAACTGTTTGTGTGACCCGGCCCATTGTGAGATCAGTCGGCCCCGCCGCTGGATTTATAAACACCGTCTGCCGGTGGTCCCTGTGTCACTTCGCAGGAAACAGGCCTCACCGGAGCCCCACATGGCCCCCCAAACACCAGACTGAGCTCGGGAACCGACCGCATTGTCACGCATCTTGGCCCCCAAATGACCACATTTAAATTCCCCTTTTTGTCCAGGCCTCCCAGGCGAGCCCTGAACAGTCACACGCGGCCCCCGAGAGGTGATGCTCCAGCGGGGTCGGGGGCAACCCCCCGGGGAAGAGACGCCCCACTTCGGCTCCAGCCCCGCGCCTTTCTCTTTGTTCTGCAGCTCACGTCTCCCCCGCCACCGACGGCAGCTGCTCCCCGAAGATGAGATGGGCTTCTGCCCTCATCCCTCAAGAGGCCCCTTTTTTTGGTCACTAAGGTTTTTCAAGCAGGAAAGATACACGATGAAGTGCAGTTTTACGGTTTCATATCATATTTGTGTTTTCCAAGAAACGTTCAATAAGATGTTCCTCCTCACTTACAGAATATTCCTTTAATCAGTTCCTTGGAAGAACCACGGGGCTGTATTTAAAATTTATTTCTGGATATTTACTTAAGGATAATTGCAAAGAAGATTGGCCCAAAAAAACCGTGAGCATTTGTCAGAGGGCAGTATTGTACTTTCTTTCCTGCTTTTACGTCTGTTCATAAGTCCCTACTTCTGGCCTCGATGTCATGTGACATCAAGGCCACAGACTGGAAGGTTGGGGCTTAGAAGACGTAGCTTCAAAGGCTTCCTCGGCCTTCACCCAGCCAGGACATCTTGCAGTGACCCCTAACCTCGCTGGGCCAGGGCCGTCCTTTGACAAAGGCCCCCTCCTTTGTCAAAGAACCGGGCTGGTGAGGGGGCTGGCATCCTGGTCCACAGTCTGTGGTCCTGAGCTTCCTGCCATCATGACCCGTGTGACTCTAGTATACAGTCGGCATAAGCCCGAGCATGTACTATTGGCTAAAAGAAAATAACACTTCTGGGCCTGTGATAACGTGGGCTTTGCTTTCCAAGGTGTGGAGCTGCCTTGGGACAGCAGGAGGGGCCCCGAGCAGAAAGCTGTGTCCTAACAGGGGTGTTGAAAGACATGGGGTCCTTCAGCAAAGAACCACCCGCTGAGGACGAGGTCTTGTTTTGTCACCTGTGATTTATCTTCCAATAGGTCCACTGTGGAAGAAACAATCAACCAGGGGCTTTGACCCCAGGGGGCGGTTGTCAGGCCCTCTGTGAGTTGGGGGTGTCGTCAGGCAGGAATATCTGCGAACCTCTGTATTTGTTGATCCCGTAACACAGAGCTAATGCTCAGTCTACAAGCAGCTGGACGAGCACGTGGCCCCGGGGAAGCACATCTTTGGGTTCCAGGAACCAGAAGTAGAGACCGGACTTGCTGGAGTCGCCCTGAAGGAGCCAGCCGTGTGGACCTACCAGGGCCGGCCCCGCTTCATGGGGACCCTTCTCGGCCAGGTCTTCCTGCGCAGGGAGCAGGGACCCCAGGTTACTCTTGGCCTCGCGTGGCCGTGACTTCAGGTGTCTGTGCAATTCCATGGAATGTCTGAGACCCAGATTCCCTTCCGCCAGCTGCCCGTTTGTGCGCAGCCTCTCGAGACCTCCGTGCATTTCCAGAGCGTGTGTGAGGGCTGTGAGGGGTCATCACCGCACCAGCTGTTCGCAGCTTCTCTGTATAAACCTTCCGTGTTTGTCAAGCAGGTGAGTGGAGGAGACCAGCCACTCCCTGCAGAGCTTTCCCCCTTTGGAACGTGTTCCCCACCTACTCACGTAGGGTCTCCTGCCCTGCTTCCTCCTTCTGGCTCCCGGGGCAGCTGGGGGCTGTGAAATTCATCCTTTATTCCAGCTGCCTCTCCAGTCTGTGGCTGAAAGGCAGGGGCCCTGCTCTGTCCAGGGAGCTGGGGATACTGCACCAGGCAATCACCTTCCAGCTGTGAGTTTTCCAGAAAATCAGAGGTGCAGAGAGCACAGGGCCTGACTCGGAGGCCTTGGCGGAGCGGAAAGGGGTTCTGGTTAGACACGAGCAGCCCTGGGAACAAGTCTAATTCTGCCACCGACACTGTGTGTCTTTAGGCCAGCGAGGCCACCTCTCTGGGCCTTCAGCTTCCTCATCCGCGGAAAGAATAGCATTTACTGAACGATTTCTAAACTTGCCCCCAGCACAAGTGTATTATGATTCTTTAGCTTGAGAGACATGGGATTTGACGTGTGGAAAGCAGACTTGAAACGGGTTTAAGCAGATCTTCGGGCACTGCGTCTGGATCTAGTGGATCGGGCAGCCCCTACACCCACCGCACATGGTCTCCCAGCAGCTCATGCCCCACCCCGTCCCCTGACCCAGTCAGGGCCTTGCCCTGAGTCTCTGCTCACAGGCCAGGGACAACTGAGGAGCTTAGGGGCCCGAGGGGAACAGCTGGGCTGCAGGAGAGGTGTGTGCCCTGTGCACTGCCGCACAGACTGTGGCATTTGAAAAGACAGACATCAAATCTATTTAAATGGATTACATTAGTAAATTAGAATTCTTGACAATCGCAATCAACATCAAAAGGGAAATGTCTTAATTGTTCCATTTAAATGATAAAATGCTATTTTTACACAGTGAAAAAGCACCTAGTGTAATAGTTAAACTCTTGATCCATTGTTAGTTCAAGCCTGTTTGTATTAATTAGGGACTTCACAGGTATTGTTCATAAACAAAAGATAACTTTAAATAAACATCTAGAACGATGTTTGCTTTATGACCCTCCCTGGTATCTGTTTAACAGTTCTAACAAAAAAGAATTGGCGAACAATTGTAAGCTACAGAGTTCTGCTGGGTAAAAGTGTAAAACTATTGAGCGATTTTAAAGACATTTTAAATAAGATAGTAAGGGATAATGTAAATTAATAAATTTTTTTTAACATAAAAAATCAGGAGGCCTTTAATGAACTGAACTACATTGAGAGCTACCAATATATTCTCTGTGTCTATAAAAGTTAAAAGATTTTTAGTTATGATTAGCTTACTTTGGGGTTTGGGATTAAAAAGGTAACCCTCAGTCTCTATTTGAAAATCTTTGTATGGAAAAGAGGCTGGGTGCTGTCCGCCCCCCAGAGCAAGGCCGGGGACAGTCCTCCTTGCCAGTGTGGCTTCAGGAAAGAAGGAAAGGTCCCAGCTGACCCCAGAGCCCCCGTCCGGCCCCTGCCATCAGCCACATCTACCCGCAGGGGAAGCAGCCACCAGGCCAGGTACTGATGTGGAGCGGAGACCCCGATGGCCTTCAAACCACGAAACGCGACAGGTCTTTGCTTCCGCTGCCAAGTGTGTTTGGGGGTCGGGGAGCTGCGAACCGTGCAGTGGAGGAGCCGGAATTGGGCTCTGCTTGTCTGTTCTACTCGGAGTGGGCGTCACTGTGAAAGGGTGATTAAAACACTTGGCAAGAGTCACTTCCAGCAACACGGGAGGGCGACAAATCCTCTTCCCCCAAAGCAACGATTATGCTGGACCAACTGTCCTGGTCACCTGAGCGCTCCAAAAACTGAGCTCTGCCCTAGGGGCTTCAAGCTGGGAGCGGGCGCCACGGGAGGGCTGGCTGGGCCCGGAGCGCTGTTCCCCCAGGCAGTGGCCTCCAGGGAGGCAGGGCGGGCAGTGGGCGGGGGACTAGCTGGTGTTTACCGGGGACTCCAGGAGGTGGACCAGCCACGGGGGCTTAATAAGACCCCACAACTCCTGTCGCCCAGAGGCCATGCGCACGTGTGGAGACCAGAGGGGCCTTGAGCCACCACGCATGCCTGGTCGACAGAGCGGGGGACACGGGAGAAAGGGGAGGCCCGCAGAGGCAGCCGCTGGGCAGCCGTGAAGCCTCCTAGATGGTGAAGATGCCCCCGGCCCCCGCCCCAGGCATTAGCACTGGGAGTGCCGGTGTGAGGTGAGTCATCACCTGTGCTGGCCAGTCCTCCTCTGATCACTCAGCTCCTAGGCAGCTGGGCTTTAAAAAAGTCAAAAGAAAGGAAAAAACCTCAGCAGAGAGACGTCAGTGCCACACAATGAGAGTGACTAAACAAATAAACACGGAACAATAACAACAACAGTTCCCCAGGGAAAAGTCACAACCCCAAATTCCTCCACCAGGTTACGTAAAATGTCCAAGAGGCCACAAGAAGTGGCAAGGCATACAAAGAAACAGGAAATCGTGCCCGGTACTCAGGAAGAAGGCGCGGCCCCGACGTGGACCGGAGGCCTCTGGGTGGACGACCCCGGACTCCCTGACCTGCTGGGTCTGCAGGGCTGAACTGATTTCCCTGTGGGTGGTCAGCACCCTCTCATTTGCTTGAAGACAGTCCCCAGGCCTGTTGCTTACAAGACACCCTTTATCCCCCTTGGGACACCACACTTCCTGGTGACCAGGCCGGTAATTAAGATCCAGTAGAGGTGCCAGACCAGCATGGCGGGTAGCGCAGACAGGGTCTGAGAAACCACAGAATTGGGTCTTCACAGGTAAGGCTGGAAAATGCCCCGACCAGCTCTGTTCTGCAGGAGACCCCAGAGAGCCTTCACCTACTGGAACTCGGGGGGACTATTCTCTGTCACCCAGGGCTGAGAGTGGCTGAGGGCTGGTTACAGAACGGGTCCCTGACGGCCCTGGGTGATAGGACACTGAAATCATCGGGACAGCTGTCGGAAGCCAGGGGGACACAAGTTCCAGGACGAGTGGCAGTTCAGAGCCGCTTCTGGGGGTCCCGGTCCCCAGGCTCTCAGTGCGAGGTGGGTGGCAGCCACGTCGTGGCCCCCGGCCCCGTGTCTGGAACCCAGAAAATTCTGACTGAAGAATTTTCAGTGACGGAGAGCCTGGGTGTCGGAGAGGAGACAGCGTCGAATGAGGGGGGCGAATGGGGGAATGGAGGGGGAAGGCAAGGAGGAGAGGGGCCTCCAGGAGACCCTTGTTCAGGGTCAGGGAGACTCAGGTCCCCATCGGGTGTGTGTGTGCATGTGGGACGTACACCGCTGTCAGGTGTGTGTGCTTGTGGGGTGTAGGCCTGTTTTGGGGAGGGTGTGAGATGCTCCCCCCTTACACTGTGCTGACACTGGGGTTCGCTCCCTGCTTCCTGTCGTCCTCGGGCCACAGGACGAAGCACGTTTTCTTAGGAGCAGCCACGGCGCCGGGGCCCTTTGCAGCTGCAGTGGGTACAGCGAGTCCATCAGCCTTGGGACGCAAAGCAAAGCCTCTCATTTCGCTACACTGTGGGCCAAACAGAGTTTTAAAAAAGAAAGAAAGGAAAATCAACACAGATGTTCAGAACTGGGTCAGAAGGCGGACCGTGTGAGACGCGCCTCTGATCCTGGGGGGATGAGTCACCCCGCAAAGGCCCTGGTCCAGGGACAAGAGGTAACTGCCTTGGAATTTTCGGGACCACTGCCTCCACAATAGAATTTCCAAGACCCTGGGTGGGAGGAAAACAGCCCAAAGGTAACAGGCGGTAAGGAGCAGTGTAGTCGATGTTGACGGTCACTGATTTGATGCTAAGTTGTGTGCGTGTGGACAGTCCCGGGTTCACTCACCCGTTCACCCAGCGATTTGTTCAGGGTCTCCACGCAGCACACGTGGCTCAGTCCCCTCGTCCACGTCCACGGGGACAGGACGGGGACAGCACGGGGTCAGGGGGCATGAGTCTCTGCGTCCACAGAGCCCATGTCCCAGCAGGGAGCTCAGACCCACGTGCCACCAGGAGAAATCTGGGGTGGACGGGGGAGTTTCAGAGAAAGTGACCTGGCATCTGGGGTGTCGCAGCGGAGCAGAGGCTGTGGGAAGGAGGGGGACGCCGGGCCCCACAGCCCCGAGTCGGGGCCGGGGACCCTGAGAAAGAAGTAGCCTCGACGGCTGGCCAAGGTGAGGACAGAGCTGGCAGAAGGGCCTGGAAGGGAGGCTGGGCTGCACAGGGGAGTCTGAAGGTCAGGCCTTGTTCCCTCCGAGCTGAGATCAAAGCTTTCCTCCAGAAGGTGCGCCTCTGTCCCCGGGCCTCGGGGATGAGTGTCCTCGAGGGACACACCAGGATGGCCATCCGGATGCCCGGGAACCCCTGTCCTCGCCTGGCCTTCCAGGCCCCTCACAGCGAGCACAGGGCAGTCTTCCTGAAAGGCTAGCTTTGCATTTCGGGTTTAAAGGGACGAATTAGCCATGAAAGCGAAGTGTGAAAAGGAGCGCGCGTTTGTAGTTCACCGCCGTGTGCTGCCCGTGCTTTTGTAAAGGGCCCTGCACTTCCGCTCAGTTCTGAGGGGGCAGGGTCCCCGTCACCCTCCACTCGTTACAGACCGATTCCCGTCTGAACCGGAACCAGAACCAGCCCGACTACGAGTTCGTATTGACCCACGCAGGAGTGTGTTTGTGGCTACAGGACAGATGACCTGGTCCTGGACTCCCTGTGCGTAGATGGAGCCCGTCGGGGATTTCAGAGCGTGTGCACACGACTCAGCTCCCAACAGAGAGGAGTTATGGGGATCTACTTCAATACAGCAGAATCACAGGAGTGCAAACTGGCCTTCTTTCTAAGGTCCTGTGGCTGAGCCACATTGGTCAGTAAACTCAGTCGCAGATAAGGAAGTGTCGCCTGACCCACACTTGCAAATCCTCCAGCAGGGAAGCGGCCGCCGAGTCCTGCTGGGACTGGGTTGACCAGGGCCCCGACCACCTGGTGGCGTGGGGATTTGTTCCGCGGGTGGCCCCTGCGGGCTCCAGAATTTCTCCCCAAAGCCCATGCCCTCTAAGCCTTCAGTACGTCCTGCCTGGCGACACACGTCACTGCGAGTGTATCCTTTTCGGAGCAGTGTCCTGGCCCTGCCAGCTTTTTATGACCAAGCGATCCCAGAGGCTCGCACACACTGGCCTGGTCGAGGGCCTGAGCCAGCACGTCTGCCTGTGAGGCTCAGGGCCGTTGGCATTGCTCTGGCTCCAGGCCAGTGCCCCAGACCCTGCCCTCCGCCCCTCCTTCCCAGGCCGGGGAAAGCAGAGGGGCTGTAAGTTAGCTCCGGCATTCACAGTACTCCACGGGGTAGGAACTCAAAAGTGTCTCCTACAGCTCTGCGCACCTACAGTCCAAGACAACCAGCTGCCTGAGAGCTGAGGGCTGCAGGTACAAACAGTCCGGAGGGTTAGGATGGTTGCTAAGGGCGACCCCTCAGTCATGTCTCTGAGGAGATGGTCTGCAATGGATGATGAGCTTGCAAATGCTTCAAAAATAAAAAACTACACAGTATTTTAGAAATCCCGAGAAATTCAGACACTAAATATAATTGGCACTGCGCTTCAGAAAGGTGACAGAAGAAAAAGCTTTTGATTTTCCTTTATTTCCTCATTATTGAAAAGGTCATGGATGAGCTGAGTACAGATGAAAGCTTCTTGGAACAAATTAATCACCTGTTGTTTGTGAAATTCTCAGGGTCTGAATCTTAATCTCATTATTTACATTTTTACGTTATCTTCTCTAAATGTTTTATTTCCTATTATATTAACGAATAACCAATGGGCTGGAATTTGTAGAGCATTTAATATGAATTACTTTATTTGATGAATAGAGTTTAATGTTAAAAGTAATCAGGGAGATTTTTTAACTTTTACCTAAAACAGTTATGATAAAATGTCATACTTATGGTAATTCCCTTTATTAATATTGTCTCCATTTCTCCTGGGAGTTACTATAACAAAATGGTTAAAGAAATCCCGGATTTCATCAAGAAAAAGACCAACAAACCAACTGAAAAATGGGCAGGGGATGTGAATATTATGGCTCACGGGAAAGAAATCATGAGAAACCACTCATCCTCATGGTAACACAAGGAACACAGACTCACCTGCAAAATGGGCAAAGATTCAAGAACATTTAACAACACGTTCTGTTGGTGAGGCTGTAAGAAAATTACTTATTTTCCTGCATTTACTCAAATTGCAGGAAAGTGTGCAAATTGGTCAGTTAATATAGAGGGGATTCGTCAATACTAAGAACATCATACAAATGCTTATCTTTTGATGGGAAAAGATGGGCATCAGGGTTATTCTTGGCAACGTTGTGCATGTAGCAAAAACTGCAACAACCAAGGTTCCGTGGATGGACTGGTTACCTGGGCTGGGGCAGGTCCATCGGGCGCATGCGCACGCGTAAAAGACGAGAGACATTTATGAACCGAGGAAGAAGGTCCGGCAGGGAGATCCCTAACCGGGGACACAGGCGTGCGCAGCACCTGCGGTTTGTGTAACAAGGGGAGGAACCTAGGAACATATTCGCACGCTCTTGCATTGACATCTACAGCTCAAAAAGGATGCTCCAGAAACTAGTAGAAGTTGTGCCTGCAGGTAGGAGTTGGGGTCCAGGGTGGTCAGAGACAAAGCAGGAGACTGGGGGTGGGGGTAGACTTGGCCTTTTTAGATGGTTTTGATTTTCGAGCCGGGTGAATATATTACCTACGTAAATGAGAAATTAAAGAAATAAAGCATGAACTCCAGAGTTAGCAGGCGTGTGGCCTTGGCAGCGTAGGCTTCCTGTGGTGCATTTCCTCACGTGTAAAATGGGGATGGTGACAGTAGCACCTAATCCATAGGTTACGATGGAAAGCAGAAAGTACTTGGAGAGCACTGGTGCGGGTGTCTGGCACACGTAGCATATAGTATGCGTTTGCCGTGATTGTCTCTTACCCAGTGGTTCACTGCGAGAGGGCAGTGGTTTGAAGGAAACGTGCATTCTAAGAAGATTAGGGTTTAGAACACCGGTTATTAGGTTTTGAAAAGGTTTTAGAAATGGATTTTATTGAGCAGAATTAATCTTGATTTTGAGAACTAAATTTTAGCTGTGACTTTACAGAGGAAGTATATGGATAACTGTTGCATTCCAGGTACAACGGCTGTGCCTCAGACAAGGAGGACAACCTCCCTGATGAGGCCGTGGCTGGGATGTCCCTGCCCAAGGCGTGGCACAGCGTTTTAGGTGCTTCCTGCGAAGCGCGAAGGTGAGAGGAGAACAGCTCAGAGGGAGACGCCCCAGCCTCTGTTTATACGATCTTGAGACATCAGCCCTGCCCGGAACAGGCGGCTTCGGTGAAAGGCTTGAGGACCCGGCATGGCCAGAGGCATCTGGAGCTGTGCGGAGCACCGACCACGCCACGATGAACGGGATGTGGTCCATACCTGGACACAGAGGCAGGTGCCCGTCTCAGGAGCCTGAGCCACCCGGAACCGAGCCATGGGCTTGGGGCGGAGGATCAGTGATGGCTCCACAGATGAGCCAGCTCTGCATCTGGTTCGTGTGGAGGATTTGCCCCTGGCACGGAAAGAGCAGCCTTCGTGTCAGGGGCTGTGAGTCGCTCACAGATTCACTGTTCTCTGGGAGACTCAAGTCCTTTGCCTGTCAAATGGGATCATAATCCACCTCCGGGGGGGGGGCAGCCAGGACACAGCCTAGCACACAGCAGGCGCTCAACAGATGACTTCACTCATGTTCCCGTCCCCGGATGCGCCTGAACGGGGGCTCTCGATAGATACATTTATAATGACTTCATGAGGGAAGACACAACAGCAGAGAAAGTAGCAGGTGCAAGAAGTCAGGTGTCTTTCGAGGTCCTGGGTCACGGGGTCAGGCAGACGTGCATGTTCACGTGTGTGCACGTGTGTGCAGCGGGTGTGTGATGTGTATTTGTGTGTCTGGTGTGTGCGTGTGTTACACTTGCGTGTCCGTGCTCACACCGCACACGCGTGGGGAGAGAAGCAAGGGTGGGACCATTGACGAAGGGCTTTGTTGAAAGACGTGTGAAAAGCTGATCCTGCCATCAGCTTGCTCTGGGATCTGGGGAGAAACCATCCGTAAAATCACTTGTTGTAATGCCAAAATATTTACTTTTGGAAGAAGAGAGAAGAGAAGGCCTGACAGGAGGCACTGGGGTTGGTTCTGGTCTAAAAGGGCCATAAATCTTCAGGCTGTGGAACTAGTGCGGCCTGGGATTTAATCACTGTATGGATTTATGCTCTGCCTCTTCCTGTGAGACCCGGGGCGCTGTGGGGCAGAGGTGACCCCGCGAGACACCTGCATCTTCTGTGTCTTCCTGTTGGGAAGCTGCCGCCCCGTCAGCAGCTGTGCAGGGACCGCGGGCTCCTCCCCGTTTCCACGACTTTCCCACCGCGCGGGAAGCGCTCAGATGGCTGCGCGTTTTGGAGGGGGGTTGAGTCAGTCCTTGGATACATTTTAGAGAGAAGAGCGGCCGAAGGTGAGGAGAGCTGAGTCATTCCTGGCTTTCGAGCACGAGTCTCAGGAAAGCTCTCTGGTTCCAGAAATGTGGTGGATAAATAATCTGAAATCTGTCCAGCTGCGACTATCTTGAAGTGCTAGGAACACATTAGCAAACGTTCTCTTAAACGTGGAGCTGAGCTTGTGAGAAAGGCTGGGGTGCTTCCAGGGATCAGAGGGGGCTGGGTCGGGGACTGGCAGGGGCATCGGGATCCCGGGCAAGGGCCTGGGGCCCCAGAGTAATCGAGGGGCTCTGACTGCAAACCACCTTTGCGAGACCAGGAAGGATGGACCCCAAAGAACAGGAGCAACGAAGGAGTCTGTCCTCCCCGTAGAGAGAGGCAGCGCCCGGGCCTGGGTCTTCCCTGGGAATTCCCGGCAGGGGCCCCGCACCCCGGGGAGGAGGCCCAGGTAGATTCCAAAGACACAGAAGCTGGAATCGAGGCGTTAGGAGAGACAAACATCAGGGTAAAGGAGTGCTATAAGAGATTTTTTTAAGTCGCTAAATAACAGGGAAATACTCAATTTTGAGATGGATTCAGGCCAGTAACGTCATGTAATTTCTATAAAGCAGAAGCTGACGGGCTTCCAAGGAGAAAGTGGAGCCCCCAGCTCGCACCACGCCTGGTTACAGGCTCTGGGGCAGGTGCTTCACAGCAGTTCTCGGCTCACCCCAAGGGGCTCGAACGGCAGCACTGGACTGGTCGTTGTTGAAGGAATTGGTAAGTGATGCTGAAAAAAGTCAGGACTCTAGCTTCCCTGCAGACACCTCCCCATGGGTGGGAGCTGGCAGATCACAGCCCCCTTGCTGGGCGGGCCCATCCCCAGAGGCCGAGCACCCCGTCCCGGGGTTCCTGCTGCAAGTGGGAAGTTTGTCCAGGAAATTCAAGCACCCGAAGGTGCCAGTAATCCTATGGTTCTGTGGCTTAGCCGAGTTTGGGATAATCCTTGGCGTTGCCCCACACGCAATTCAGGGACAGTCAGGGACAATTTGGGCCTTGCGGGCCCCATGTGTTGTGGCAGAGTGGGCAGTGACATGGTGTCCACATGGGGCCTGCCCACGTGCTGAGCGGGGTCGGCCCCTCCACTGTATCTGGGGATTCTGCATCCCCGAGTTGGAGAAGCCCGTTCTGGCCCAACACCCATGGGACACGGCCTGACACTGACCACGTGGCCACAGCCCCGAGTGCAGACGGCAACCAAAGCGAAGAACTGTTGTCACACGAGCCACATTCTCCAGCAAACGCCCCATCAACTAAGAACTGACCACGGCAAAGCCCACGCCCACCACCACGTGGGGACAGTCCAGTCTGTGCTTTCTTCAGGCTCTTCCCGTCGTGGCTGGTCCCGCAGGTCCGAGTGTCGCAGGACACAGGAGGCAAAGTGGACACTCTTGTCTCGACACGTCCACCTTTAAAGGGAACAGTGCTTGAGGTGTGTGGTTAATCGTGCGATATTTAGGGCTACGCTTTCAGGTTAAAGAGTTTCCCCTTGATTCCTATTTTCCTAAGAGTTTTAATGAAACAGTGTTGAAATTTATCCAACGCTGTGGTCTGAGATGCTGGGTGGAGGTGTGAGGAGATGTTACTTCATTCTCTATCCTTTTCAGGACAATCACATCTTTCATAATTAAAAAAACATGCTTTTCACAGAAAGCAGCAGCTCAGACACCCTTAGCAACAGCAGTGGGTGTGGGACACCAGCCCCACACAATGCTTTCAGACGATTTATGTCGAGTCTGAAATTTATTCAGAAAAAAGGAAACATGAGCCCATATTTCGTTGGACCATATTTGATGATAATATGGGTCATATATTCATATAACGTAAAAAGTGCTCCTACATGACTGGACATGTGTCCCCTAACTATTAGTTTGGGGCCAATGCCATGATCAGTAGGTTTCTACTTTGCTGTTTCACTACCTTGAGAGTTGATGAGGCCTTGATGATGTTCACAGCACATGTATGCTGCCCTGTATGACATGGATAATAACTCTTGTATTTAAATGAAATAAAAATATTAACATTATTTCTAACACGTCAGCTCTGCTCGCAGAACAGGGGTAGAGCCTTTAGACTGTGAAGTCACATCATCTGGGTTGAAATGCCAGCTTACTGGCCCTGCGCTTACTGGCCCCACGCTTACTGGCCCCGCGCCTCGGACACTTGCTTCGTGTCTCCGGGCATCTATTTTTTCATGCTTAAAATGGGACTAACAATGGCGCCCACCTCCTAACACTGTTGCGGGGATCGCGGCCAACGAATGTGCCGAGTGCCTGCAGGCACCTGACAGTGAACAAAGGGTATCCCTGGACTTCAAGGGCGCCATCAAGTTCTTTGTTTACATGATCTCCACTAAGCCTTCAGTGTTACGAGATGCCCCACTATTATAACTAGTTTACAGATGAGGTAATTGAGGCTTGGAGACATGAAAATTGTTTTAAAGGTTGTGGTTGTTTAATCTTTGCCTTATTAAAGCTGTTGCTCATGTATGCCATCTGCTTGACGTTACATTCCTGATTAGAAACACGGTCCTCGATTTTATCATTGTTCCCATGAGAAAATATTATCCACCTTGCAATGATTTACTGTGGTGGTGTTTTGGGACACAGACGAAAGCAAAACACGAATGGAAATGAAATGAAAAATGCACTAGATAGAATAAAATAAACCAAAATAAAACAGAGTGGAAGGAATTGCAAAGCCACACGTGACAGCAGGAAGAACGATGAGCTGTGGGTTGCGGCCCCTGGTTCTGCTCCTGGCCTCTGTCGCCACCCGCACGACGACAGGCCCTGGGGTAGGACCCGGAGACCCAGCTCCTGTGGCTTCATTTCTCTGACCTGCCACCTTGGTGGATCGAAGCCAGCGATCTCCAGGTTCGCCTCCTGGTCTGGTGTTCTCTTTATCAGAACCTGTGCGTGTTCACAGTTTCAGAGACAGTCAGGTGTTAACTGAACAAGCGTCAATGCTCAAAAAGTCTACAGGCTGACATGGGGAATTTACTGCTCAGAGGCACCTACAACTTTCTAAGGCTTTTGCTCTGTCTTGTCTCCATGTGTTTGTTTTACATGATGTGGACGTTGGGGGAAAGATTTACCTTTTTTGGAAGGATAAGAACATGTTACTTTTGTTACAATAGCTAATACTCCCCTCCATGAAGCCCTGCCCTCACACTACACAATTTGGAAAACATTTGTAGCAGATGGCAAGGCAAATCCAGATGAAGCTCATTATTCAATCAGATTAAGCTCTTTCCTTGGCTGATGACATGGACTGTCCGGAGTCCCAATCTGTTGTAACTTTAATCAGTTTGGACCCCCTTGGTTTTAAAGTATCTGTGTCAGAAACAGTCACATTTAGGAAAAGATTTGAAATCTCTCCAAGTCCAAATGTGAAATGCTTTAACCAAGGTCCATCGGGAAGTAACATCTGGCAAGAGTCAGGGCAGCAGAGAAGGTGTTCAGAGATCTCGGTTCTGCTAGCAGAGCATCTTCACCGGGGCCCGGGGCAACCGAAGCTGCCAAGTCTGTCTCGTGTACCCCAACTGTAGACAGAGGCTCAGGGCTGCCTGCACCCCCGGGGGGCGAGGGGGTGGTGGTGAACCAGCTGCCGCGTGGGTGTGCTTGGCGGTGCTAAGTGCTGGGGGATCACAGAGACTCACCCTCCCAATCCCCTGAGCTCAGGCTTCTCAGCACCGGCCGAGGAGCTGGGAATCTCTCCCTCACAGTTTGCAAATGGCAGAGCTGTTATCAGGCAAACTCTTTCACCAGACCGGTTCACACTGGTATCTGCTATTTAAAAAAATAGTTAAACACTTGAGCAATCGCCGTGTCTGAGGGTTCGGCCAGTAATCTCTCACGATAATAGAGGCAAATATTGTTCCTTTTCCCCTTTTGCTCCGTTCCCTCTGCCCTGGTCCCCTAGAGTTTCACAGTCTGGAAAGTCTGAAGCAGAAACGCAAGGCGATGACCTTTGACAGCTCAGGGGCCACGCTGGGCAGCTTCCTGGGAGATGCTCAGGCTGAGGGTCCTGGGGTGGGAAGCGGAGGCCTGGGCGGCTGGGCCGGGGGCCGCTTGTTGCCACAGACGCGCTCTGACCTACTGCCCAGACCCTGCATCTTCCTGCCTCCAAGGCTTATTCAGACTCAGTGACGATGCCCCCCCCACCCCCCGTGTTGTGTGCCTTTAGCAGGAACAGTGTTTTACCCAGACCTCCCTCGAGGGCCACCTCACTGCCTTCAAAACTTTTCTCAAGTGTTTTTCTTTCCGGGGAACTGTAGCTTCCTACAACCTCTGTCCCCAGCTACCTCCTCAGTGGGGGCTGCAGGTGCTGCTCCCCAGTGACACAGGAGTGACAGACCTCGGGCAAGTCCCCGTGTGTACCTGCTAAACACCCCGCCCTCCGCTTCAGCTGGTTTCATTCCATCCCCGAATGTGTTAATTAAGTGGTCCTCTCAATTGCACTGATGTCTTGTTGGAACATTTTAAAATTTGGCTAAAATATCTCCTGATCCTTTGAAGAAACATCCTCCCAAGAGCTGAAAGTGAAAGGCTTTCTTCTCCCTGTTTTCTAGTTGCTCCATTACTCATCTCTGCTTCAGATCTGCTTACAGCGCGATGTTCTGCTTGGCTCCCGCCCTGTGGAAGGGGCCCTTTAACTGCCTTTGCAGAGTTACCAGGAGCATTAGTACGACTGCGAGCTCCTGGGAGCAGGGAAGGGGTGACCTTTGTGACGTTTTGGTTTCACGTCCTGCGCAGAGCAGAGAAGGGGGCCGTGGGGAGGTCGTGGCGAGGTGGTCCCGGCGTCCCCCCTCCCCTGGCCTCGGCCACTGTGGCATAGTTGAGCGGACGCTGCACCCGCCCCAGAAAAGCACGAGATCCCGAGAGGGGCCTGGGAATAAACTCACGGCTTATCTGAGAAAGCCGTCAGTGTTGACCAAGGGAAGGGCTCTGATAACAGTTTCTTAACTCCAAACCCGCCACTCCCGTAAACGTCCAGCCTGAAGCAGGCTTGGTCGCAAAGAAGAAAGTTCCAGAACACTTGCAGGCATCCTGACGCTTTGACTCAGCGTGGGTCGAGAACAGGGCCCGCAACCTTTCCTCTGAGAAGGATCTGAGAGCAAATGTCGTCTTTTCTCTGTTGAGGCTGCTCATCCCTTTGCTGTAGCAAAGCAGCCACAGACAAGACGCAGACACACCACGTGGGTGTTCTGTAAAGACGTTACAGAAGCAGTGACTGTGGGGCCGCATCTGGCCCGGGGCCGTGGCTGGCCGGCTCCCGGCCCACGAGAGCCAGAGTACTCGGGGTTCTGCCTCTTCCCGGGGACTTTGCCCCCCAGCCAGGTTCCTGGATGGGACAGGCCGGGGAGGCCCGCTCTCTGCCCTTTTCCCAGCCCCTGCCCATGCTCCTCCGCACTGAATCCACTGCTCCTCTTTCCCCGGGGTCCTCAGAGCACGGGTGGGCTGGCCAGGCCGGGCCGGGCTCCACGCCCACAGAAGGGCCCTGTCTTTCGGGTGACCCGAGCGGCTGAACTAGTCACTGAAATGCCCCTATTCTCCTCCAAGCCTAGATTTCACGGGATGCACTTCTGAAACGTGAGGCATGCCCTCCACAAACCAGATCCCAGGTCTCCCGGGTACCAACGAGCATATTCGAATCTTACACAAATGTGCTAATGCAGTGATCTGAATTAGGGATGCACGGGAAAGAGAAATAGTTACTAACTGATTCTAAACCTCAGCTCACGTTGATTATCTGCATGCGCGTTTTTAGTTGGTAAGCGATGTGTTTGGAAGTTGACATCGTTTTCACACCACCTTTGCTCTATCGCATGTTCAGGACACCAGGAGGCAAAGGGACATGAACTCTGACTCTGCACGTGTCCTCCCGACAGGGGAGCAGAGGGAAGCCCCCTCCGCCACGTAGCAGCCTTGGGAGAACTACTGAAGAGAGACGCTTGGAACAAGCAACGTCCAAGTTCCTCCTCTGCGGGCGCATCCGTGTGAGGGGTAAAATCCCCCCGGGCGTGTGTGAACTGCAGACACTGGGTGGGGGTGGGCGTCCTCCGGGACCAGCAGGAAGCCGTCAGGCTCCTCTCCCCTCCCTCCTGCGCTGGCCTGTTCCCTCCCGTCTGACCTGGACGTGCCCACAGTGTCCACGTTCCTTGCAAACCAGCCTCCTCCGCTTACCTGTCAGTGTGGAGGTTCCCAGTGGCCACCCCTGGAAAAGAGGCTCATCCCAGCATCCCCGCATCTCAGGAAGGCCCTAAGAAGTCGTTATTAACCGGCCCCTGGATGGAACTATGGTGTCTGTGGCCACACGTCATGTTCTGGGGGGAGAAAGCGATTGGCCGGTCCTGAGCCGGCATCCACCATCATCCAGCCAGTGTGGGAACAGTGGGGACCATCCTGAGATCAGTGGGGCCGTTTTCAGAGGAGGTCTGGGCACCCCAAACCGTGCCTCTCCAGAGCATCCTCTCGCCTATACACCCGGTTCCTGAAACAACAATGTATCCAGGTAACCAGTGACCTCGGTCACGTCAGAGCCCGTACAATGTACTGGGTCCCTGGTTCCGTTCAAGGGGAGGGATCCTCAGACCCCGTGTGCTGGGTGCTGTCCCAGCAGGGGGTGGGGCGCTCTGGGCCCCTCCAGGTCCAGCTCAACCCGGCGCCCGCGCTCTGTCACTGAGTCACAAAGGTGCAGGGTGGGGCTTTGACTGGCTGAAGATAACTTGCCTGCTCCTATCACGTAAGTTTAAACATTGCCATAATCACCTTCTCCACCAGAAAGCTTGGCCAGAAAGAAACGCTTCAGCCCTCAAGGCTCCACCCTGCCCTGGGTGACCCTCTGTCCTGTGTGCCGGGGACCATCCCAGTCTTAGCACTAAGAGCCCCACATCAGTGGCAAGCCGGACAGCTGGTCACCCTGCCTACATCCAGCCTCAGCCACACACGGTGTAGCTGTGAGTGGCCGGTCCGCTTCTCCTCCAGGTGTGGGAACCAGAGCCAAGTGTGATCCTGGAAGCAGCCTCAGGGCCACAGGTTCCCGAGGGGGGCTGGCTGTCCCCCTGCCTCTTTCCTCAGCAGGGGCAGCTCCTTCTCTGCTTCCCAGAGGCCGGGCCCTGCAAGGACTTAGATTCTGGGCACCAGGCCTGAGGTCTGCCCCCCTGGCCGGGCACTGGTGCTCACAGGACCCCCCTCCCGGGGTTAGAACTGGGGTGCTGCCCCAAACAGCCAGCCGACCCCCAGAGGCGCCTGAGGGTCTGGAGGGGATACTGGGGTCACAGCCTCCACCACTGACGTCACCATATGGGGGACACCCCCGGGACCTGGTTTTATAAGAAAATGTACTCATTTCCCCCTCCAGGGAAAGCGTGTATCCCGAGACACAGGACTTGTCTTTCTTTTAATAAATGGGTGTATTCTCAGGGCCAAGGACAGTGCATAGCACTTAGGAGGCTCTTAATGAGTGAGCGCAGATGGGTTAGAGGGCCCTAGTCCGTCCAGGCCTGTCCCAGCCCCCTGGTGACTGGAGGGCAAGCCCGCGTCTGCAGGGTTCTTGGGGTCGTGACTCTCCTGCCTCTGGCCCAGGGTGACTCCAGACTGTCCTGCCAGGGGACGGCAGTGCCCTCCTCTTGGAAAGCCTAGGGGAGAGGTGCCTGAAAGCACTGCTCTGCAGGTCCGCTCCGACTGGGGCGGTTAGACGCGGCTTCCGGGTGACACCCCACTCTTCCGCTCCGTGCGCTCCGCTGCCTGAAGCTGGGGGCTCCTATGGTGACACCTGCCACCAGACACAGCTACTCCCCCTTCTCAGCACACAGGTTACCGAGCACCTGCTGTGTGCAGGCCGTCTGAGCCCTGAGATGTCGCCTGGACCCCGCGAGCCCATCGACAGCCTTCTGGTCAAGGCCCAGCTCACGTCGCTTCCCGGCTGGGAAAGAGCCCGGCCCCTCCAAAACCCAAGGTGCCTGTCCACGCTGCTCGTGGATGTGCCCGAGAGCCCACGTGCCGGACCCAGCGGGTGGCCTCTGGTGGCTCTGACGGAGCACACGGCCCCAGAGTGCATCTGTTTGCCTGGGTTTCCTGTGCCCTTTTTAGAGGAAGAAACAGAAATGTTATGGTGAACAGGCTTCCTTAACCCCGGGGCAGTGTGGGGGCGGGCGCCCAGGAAGGGGGAAAGTCCTGGGGGCTGGGCCGCTGTTCCCACGGATCCTGAGGCCTGGTGCCCGTCAGGCGGACCAGGCGGCAGCTGTGTTCCGGCTCTGGGTCTGGCTCTTGCCCCTAAGCCTGGTGCTCTCTGGAGCCCGGCTGCTGCCTGCTGCCCCTGGGCTGTCTGGGGGGCTTGATTTCTTGGGGTGTCACCAGCTGCACAAGGAGGCAGCTTTGGGGCCAGGGGTGCCGGGGTGTGGACTCCCAGTGCAAAGGTGGCACAGTCCTGGGGGGCCATCCTGAGCACACTGCACGGCTGCCAGCATCTGAAGGATAAGCCCAGAGCGAGGGTGGGGGCCTGGGGACCAGTTTCATCGGGCTGTGTGGGCCCCGGGAGACGAGGTGGGAACCCCAGAGAGGAGAGCCTGCAGGCGGGAGGCCTGGGCTCGACGCACCCTTTGGACGGCAGAGCAGATGCTCCGGGACCCTGCAGACCACGCCCCACCCCGGCTCCCAAACTTCTGAGCGGGTCCCTGGGAGGCCCAGCTGTGAGGGGGGTGTCCCAGGGCTGAGGTGCCTGTCCCTGTCACTGTCCACACTGGCCCCTCCATGTGACATGTGACAGAGGGACTTGAGCCAACAGATCTGAGCGATTTATCTTTTGAAAAATGGAAAAGAGGGAAAACGCAAGTCACCACCACTGGGCACAGGGACACTGGCGCTCGTTACGTTTGTCTCTGGTTTATCATCACAGACGGGGCCGCCGAGGCTCCACCAGGTCAGCGTCCAGGTCCTGCGTGACTGGGGAGAGTCCTGCTCTCATCTTTCTGGGACCAGAGACAGGTCAGTGTCACCACCCAAGAACATTGGCCACCGAAGGGAAGGAGGCCGCGTCTAGAGGCTCCTATGAGGACACGGTATTTAAAATTCCCTGCAAATTGCCGCATAAACACCCAGAAACTAGCCTTTCAGTTCAGCGCTGGATGTTGGGAAATGCAGTGCAAGCACCTTCGTTCACTTTTGAGACACTCTGTGCCCAGGTGGGAGGTGGGCTGCGGTCTGACTGAGCACGTGGACACACGCGTGCCCCCAGAGGGAGGGACCGTGGCTGCCAGGCCCTCGGGCGGGGTGGGTGGTCTGCTTGCTCCCTCCCATCCTCACGTGTGATGCGTCCAGCGCGTGTGCCTCCATGTAAGCCACGTGGTGATGTGGCTGTGACCACAGACACGCCACGAAGCCCTTCCGTGCAAGAACACGGAACAACGGCTTCGCTTGTGAGTAGAATTCTGCACTGGAGAAAGAAACCCTCCCAGGAGGAGGGGGTGCTCTGGGCTGGGGAGGCGGGTGGGACGCCTCCTCAGGACCAGGTGGAGCCCTTTCCAGAGCGTTCCGCACACAGACCACTACGGCTAAGTAAACAGGAGAACGCAGGAAGGCATGTTCTGTCCCAAAGGGCCAACTTTGGGGTTCCTGGGTTTCGCTGTCAGCTCAAGTTAGTAGTGTTTTCAGGGAAGTTATGACGGAGACATCTTCCTCTGTGAGTCTGTCTGTCTGTCTTTGTTTCACCTTCAGGACGTTTTCCTTCTGCTCGTCCAGCTTCACCAGCTACTGACCCTGACAGACAGAGGATAGAGAGAGAGTCAGCCACACACGCACACACACACCCCCCAAAACTGGATGCACACGCCGTGGGTAGTGAGGGATTTTCCCCAAAGTTGCTGCATCTTCCACAGCCCCACGCTTGTCTGTCCTTCCGGCTGTAGACGACACGTCTGTCTCCTCTGCCCTCTGGCTGGACGAGCAGGGGCTTTAGGCCGACATTGCTCTGGACCAGCCTTGAGCTTCCTGCCAGAGGAGCCCAGCCTGCCTGCCCTCTGTGGCCGAGTGAGTGTCTCCCACGTGGATGGGACCCTGGAATCAGACTCCTGCCCCGGCATCTTACAGCATGTCACTAAGCGATGGGGAAATCATTTATTTAAGCTGCGAAGTGAGGTGCCGGTGTGAGGGTCCAGCTGCTGTCTGTGTAGCGTCTTTACTTCCCTGGCACTTGGGAACCTCGCAGGGCTCTCACGCTCTGCCTGAGCCACAGGGCTCCTGCCCTGTCCCCGCAGTACAGCACTGTGCACATCACCGTCCTGACCGAATCCACCTCCGGGAACAGTGGCCGGGAGATGCCCTGCTGTGTCCATGTCCATGACGGGTGCTTGGCCTCGGCCAGGACCAGACTCAGGACTCAGGGCGGGCTCTCCCTGGTCACCTGGGAGGAACTTACCCTGTTAGCTTATGGCTTTAAGGGCTTTCGCTGTGCTTTTTACCGCTGAATGCATTTTTAAGATAACAGGCTAGCCTGCATTTAGAGAGCTTTCTGAGGGTGGCTGTGTAAATTAAGGGAGATAAATCATTGTAAGTTATCATTTAACGGCTCTGGAAGGAGCCTGGCCTCTGCTGGGATGGCAGGCCCAGGCCTGTCCCCTTGGAGCTAACTGCCTGCCTGGGAAGCATCAGATCAGGAGGCGTGAAGAGGTGCTTTGGAACATGTATTTTCTTCAGACTCCCCTTTGCCCTGTAGTTTGTTCCACTCCACGTGAAACGCTGGGGGACGCCCAGGGCCGGGAAGCAGAGGCCACGTCTGCAGGCTGAGAACATGCTGCCGTCCCCTGGCTCCCTGTCCATCCAGGTGATGGTGGCGGCGAGAGCAGCTCCTCTGAACCTGGAATTTGCTATTTCCTTGAGAAAGTTGACGGGGTAGCTCCCTGCACCCTCGCTGTGTGAATGGGGCTGGTGGCCCCCTGGCCACCACCTCGGGTGGTCCTGACCCGGTGGTGTCATTGTTTGCTCCTGTCTCTTTGGTGTCAATCTTATCTCCCCAGTTTCCTTGAGGATAAGAGTCATGAGGAACTCTTGTGGATTATTTAGCAAGTCCTCTGAAGGTGCTCTGTGGTGAATCGATGGGTGACCAGACATCGATAAAACCCGTATCTTTGTGTTTCTGGTCAAGATTTTGTCCACTCAGTGCAGATGTGGAATCACCCCTGGACGGGAAGCCACCAGGGGGCTGGAATTCCTGCACGCTCTGGTCACTCCTCAATTAAGGACGGACTCAGAGTCAGACTCTAGGGGGTGCCCGACCTCGTGGGGGCCTCGGGCGAGCGTGTCACCAACTGGCGACCCCGCTCCCATCCTAACTAGGGCGTAACCATGGGAAGTGCCTCACCAGGGCCCGGCCCAAAGTGGGTGCACTGCATGCTGGGAGCTGTAGCACTGGATGCTGGGAGTTGTAGGGTTGTCATCCTGCCACCCCATCTTCTCTTTCTTTTTCATTCTGAAGGCTGCTTACACAACCCCACCCAGCAATTTCCTCTCCGTTTACCTGCCTTTATCTCTAGCAACTTGTTCCCATCCGTTGAGCCAAGGAGCAGCCTCCTCTCACAGGGCTCTGCCCACAGCCTCCCTGGTCCCTCTCCTGCAGGGACACCACAAATGGGCATGGCTCCCGTTTGATCCTCTCCTTGGTTTGAACCTGTTTTCAGATAGTCTCCCAGCAGACGTCTGTGCTTCGTCACTTCCTTTGCCCCCCCTTTGGCCTCCCACCCATCCTCCGTCTGACTGCCCAGGGACACTCCCGGGCAGTGGCTGCCACCTGTAAGCCAACATCAGCTCACAGTGTGCGACTGAAAAGACAAGTCAGATAAGCTGCCAACGCACTTAAGGCCAGAGAACGTCCGGGATTCGGGCAGCTGGCTCTCCCGGAAGCCAGAGGCCAGGCCGCTCGGGGTCTGTATTGAGGGCGGGACGGAGGGAGGTAGTGGAGGTGGCATTGGCAGGTATGACCGGCTCTCCAGTCGCCACCACCCCACGTGGGCCTCCCTGCCCAGGACCTGGAAGCATCAGCTCTGTGACAGAGCGAGGAAAGCTGAGCGTGAAGGTGGAGAAGCTCAGGCTGGGTTCGGAGCGTGAGCGCTGCCCGACTGCGCACTGGCCCCCAGCCTGGACCCGCTTCCTTTACGGGGTGACTGAGAGCAAGTGGCCGGAGCGCGGACAAAAGTGCTTGGTGACATGGGCTGCCCTCGTGGGTCCCCGCGTGGTCGCACCAGCGTCTGTCCTTACGCCCCCTTCTCTGACCCCTGCGTGTCACAACTCTGCTCACGGGTCTTGGAGGCCGAGCCGCTCTTGCCGTGCGGGTGGCCCGCTGGGAGGAGGGTGAGGCCCGCGAAGGACCGGCCTTCCTGCTGCAGGGCTCGCGGTGGCTCCTGCACGTCGGCCCTTGCCGCCAGCTCCCACTGCAAAGGGACTCCCACACCCACATGCCGCCGCAGCTGGCACGGCCCCAGCATCAACAGAGGGTGCGTTTGCCTTGTTAATCACCGATATGAAAACACACGGCCTCTGTCTCTGTTGTTCTGTGCCTCGTTCACACCCTGTATAATTTTATACTGTTCCTACAGCCCTGACATGCCCTAAGCTACAACGCTGACTTATAAAGTGTGTTATCTG
Source organism: Monodon monoceros (assembly GCF_005190385.1). NCBI lineage: Eukaryota > Metazoa > Chordata > Mammalia > Artiodactyla > Monodontidae > Monodon > Monodon monoceros. Next base: position 1,659,161 of record NW_021703780.1, on the reverse strand, counting down.
CTCTCCGTGTCTGCACGGAGCTCCCGGAGAGCTGCCCGGGCGGTGACTCAGGATGGGAGAGCGGTGCAGCGGAAGGTCAGATGCGGGTGAGGGCCAGTGACTTAGGGGCTTCTGCCGGACCACATGTGGGTCTGATCCTCTTGTGGATTTCTGTGGGAGCCACTCATGCCAATTTCTAGCTAAATCCCTGCCTTTGTTTCCTAAGTCAGATAAATTCCATTAGAATTAGGTGATTCTATGTCTCTTTTATAAGGCAAGCCCTTTACACGGGAGTCATTATGACAGCACACTTGACAAAAACACACGTGGTCTGGAGACAGTCCCTGCAGAGCTGGAACTCCTGCAAACGGGAACGTTTGTTGGTGAAAAGGCAGCTACGTCACCACGAGCACACAAGGTCCTTGAGAAAAAGTCCAGCGTGAAGGGTCTCTGAGCATGCGTGTATCAGTGTAGGAGTCAAATGTCGGCTGAAGAAAATAAAACCATGTGACGTATGTGCAAAAAAGTTTTAAAAGTTCTTAAGTTTAAAAATGCAGCAAAATTTGCTAAATTTCTAATTGAAACTAATGTTTGTAACTTCTCTTTGAGTTAAAGGTTTTAGTGATAACTCATTTCCTTAATTGCAAGTCATGTTTCACCCGCCCATTTAACACGTTTGAGTTACGTCTGGACCAGCACCGTCTGAGAGGTGGCTGGTGCTCACGGAACGCATTTCCCAGCCACTGTGCAGGTGTCCTGGGCCTGGAAAATGGGAGCAAATGTGCCCTGGGTCCTTTCCAGGCTGAGGCAGCTCAGGCTCCTGGGCCAGCCCTTCATCTCCTCTCCCGTGACCTCGGGGGTCGTGCCCTCCAGGTAGCATCACTGTCAGAGGAAGGAACTGTGATGTGGAAAAGGAATAAACTGCTATCATGTTGGTAAGGCTTGGGGGCTTATTTGTTACTGCAGCATAGCTGAGTCAGTCCTATCTAATACACACATTTAAGGTAAAGAGAATTTTTCTACATGCTTTTGAGGACCACAGATTGGAGAGGAAAGTATTCTGTCAACATCAGAATAGTGTTCAAATTAAAACTTCTGCCCTTCCTTTTGCTTCCATTTTCTATTTTATGTGAAAATATGCACTGGAGGGGACCAAGGAGGCAGCCAGTGTGGTGGGGTCAGGACACTTGTTCCTCAGCCCACGAGGTCATTGGTTTTACATCCAAATCTGGAGGGTGAGAGGGTTAGGGTGGGGATCTGGGTGGGGGGTTTGTCTGTAAGCCATCCCCACCCCCTACTGACAACTCTTCTCTAGAACAATCACTGCTTTCAAGAGTTTCCCATCTACCACTGAAACTAAAATAAACAGAATTTATATCTCAGGAATTCTATGACAATGATTATAAAATGTTTCATATTGTAATATTAGCTTTTATAATGATTATAAAATGTTTCAGATTTAATATTAGCTTTCTCAGTGGAAAAATATGTATTTTAAAGGTAAAAGCATCTAATTACAGATAAAGATAGAGGTATAGAAATATAAAAGAACTGATAAAAGAACTGATGAAGTGGGGCTAGTGGAGTCACAGGGGAAGAGTTAGGAGGGGTCCTTCTCAGCCACCCCCAGACCCACTGCCTTCCTGGGGCCGACATGGAACCTCTTTCTCTTTAGCCCTTTCTGAGTCTGGGTCTCTGGAGAAAAAGAAAAGAAAAAAGCGTGTCTCCACTGAGTAGTGAAATGGGAAAACTGAACAGGAAACGGAGAGAGAGAAACCAGTGTCACCTCCTCCCACCAAAGCATCGGGAGGAAAACACCTTTCTTTCTATTACGATGGGTCGGGCCTGGCCTGGCCTTTCCTTCTTTGAACACTTATAGCAACAAAGGCAATTCTCTGCTGCATGGAGGAGATTTTGTTTTGTTTTCTGTGCATGGTTCACAAAAGCAAGGTTTTGGTTTTTTTTTAAATTATGGTCAGATACACATTTTAACCATTTTTAAGCGACAGTTCAGTGGTGTTAAGTGCACTCATAATGTGGGGCAGCCATCCCCACCATCCGTCTCCAAAGCTTTTTCATCTTGCAGAGCTGAAACTCTAACCCCATTAAACACAAAATCCCCACCCTTACCAGCCCCTGGAAACCACAGTCCTACTTTCTGCCTCTGTGACTCTGACTCCTTCATGGACCTCATATTAGTGGAGTCCTGCTTTTCTGGACGATTTGTCCTTCTGTGACTGGATTCGTTCATGAGCATCATGTCCTCAAGGTTCGCCCTTGTTGTAGCCTCTGCCAGGATTTCCTTCCTTTTTAAGGCTGAGTAATATTCTATTGTGTGGATGGACCACACTTTGTTTATCCGTCATCTGTTGTTGGACACTTGGGTAGTTTCCACCTTTAGCTGCTGTGAACCCAGGTCCACAAATCTCTCCTCAAGACCCTGCTTTCAGTTCTTTGGGGTCTCTGCCCAGGAGTGGGGTCACCATATCACACGGTGCTTCTACGTTTTTGAGAGACCTCCAGACCGTTTTCCACAGCAGCTGCACCGTCTCACTTCCCACCGTCCGTGCACCAGGTTCCGAAGGGTTTTAGCTTTATCTGCTTCTTGTCCCCTGGGTCAGCAGCTCAGGGCGGCAAACACTCTGCCCTCACGTTATTCAAACCAAGAGGCTGTGTGCACTGCTGTCAGGCTGCGCTCTGTCCGCGCCCAGCACCGCTGGGCGGCCCCACGGTTAGGCGTCCTGCTCGGACGTGCTCACCACACAGCATCTTCCTCTGTGGACAGGAGCCTCAGAGTGTGAGCTGGACGGAGACCACGGAGGAAGGAGGCCAGTACAGAGGCCCCGGCCTCAGACCTCGGCGCTGCCTGTGAGGGACCTGCAGGCGAGGGGAGCTCACGCTGGCTTGCAAGCTGCTGGGGTACCAACGACCGTGGGCCCCTTCGGGACTGCACGTGCCTCAGACAAGCAGGAAAGGAAAGAAAGCACACCAAGAAAATCTCCATCTTGTTTATTAAAACAAAAGCACAGCCTTCCAGGAGACTTAATACTCTAGCAATGGGGGTTAGCGTTTTCTGAAGGCAAATGAGAGAGCCCCACCCTGAACCCAGCACTTGGGCAAGTCCGAGGCGCGCCGGACATCCCCTCGTGGCACCTCGGGAGGAGTGGGCAGCCACGTACCCCGCAGGCTCGAGCCCACGGTCTCAGGCACAGAGCCCCCTCCCGCTCCGCCTTCCCACCTGCTGGCCTGTCCCTGAAGCCCACCTCCTCCCGGGGGATGTGGGGATGGAGGCTGGGCCGGGATGGGCGTAGCCTATGTTTTAATTCTTCAAGTTGCTGCTCCACTCGTGGGCTTACGTGCCGACGTTGCCGAAAGCAGTCGAGTCCCTGCTGGCTGGGTAACTCCTCACATGGCAGGAGTGTCGGTGGCCGTCAGGTCCAGCAAGGCCAGTGCTGGCCCGCGAAAGTGGCCGTTAGCTGGAAGGCCCAGGAGCAGGCTTTCAGTGGAGGTTGGTTGCACACTGTGATTGTCTGGAGCTTTCAAGTATTCAGATTTCCGGGCCACACTCAAGACCAATTTAAAAAAAAAAAAAAGATCTCTGAGCTCAGAACCCAGGCATCCATATTTTTGAAAACTCCAGGGTGAGTGAATGCACGTGGCGGTCTAAGGGTTGTTGCTCTGAGACTGCAGTCACGTACCACCTGGTGATGCCTTCCAAGGCGTGCTGTGATTTTCACTTAAGGAGAAGTAGTAAATGACTTTTCCTTAAAAAATGTACATCTTTGCAATGACAGAACTGGATGGATACAGACAAAATGTTAGCAAGAGTGATCTTTACATAGCAGTGTGGGCTGGTGGTTGATTTTCTTCTGTTTTGGTTTGCTTCTTTATATATTCAAAAGCTCCTCAGCAGTGAACCTCTAGTCATTGGGAATAAAAATAATACTTATGAATAACTAATTTCAGATTTGCTCATGAAGGAAAGACCATGTCATTTGAAGGCAGGAGCGTCGTCCTAGGATCTGGAGGGACCAGTGTGACATGGGTCCCCTGCAGTCGGGTGTGGATGCCCCCTAACCCCCGTATTGACCCGTGTGGGAGAACGGTGGGCTCACCACCCTAAACACCAGGTGAGGACCCCCAGCGTGGCGGGGCCCCTGCTTCCAAATTTGGCCGTGACCTCCCGGGTGACCCAAGGGAGGTCGTGGCCCCAACCTCCTTGCCAGTCCCTCCCCAGGGAGCGTTTGCTGGGATGACATTCGAAAGTGTTTCCTAAGGAAGGGTCGGTTATGAGACTGAAGACACTTGGCACCTGCTGAGACATCACAGATCCGTGTCCTGAGGCCCCAGGAGACCCCGCTGCTTTGCCCTTGGCTTTCAAGGGTATCGAGGCGGACTCCACATCAGCCTCGTCCTCCACAACGACCCTCTGCAGCCGACACGGGATTCCTGGTCTCTCCTCTTACCCCATAACTGCCTGCCTTCCCGTGTTGAGTACGTGAGGTCATGGAAGCAGCCTCTCTGGGCCGCCACACTCCAGGATGCACGTCTACACATTTCGCTTTCCCAGAGCGAGGGCAATGTATCAGGAATCCTGGATGCCAGTGAGCAGGGCCCCGGGTGGGCTGGGCGCACCAGGCCAGGAGGGGCAGCTCCTAAGGGCGGAGAGGAAGGGGGGCTGGAGACGTTAAATGGAATATTGGACCCAGTGTTGAGATGAAGGTTGGCACGGAGACGGGCTCTTCCCCAACTGTTCCAGCTCCCACTGGATGGGGCTGGGGGAGAGAGGAAGGAGGCCGCATCCGGGCCTTGTCTGCACCTGGGTTTTGCAACCTGGGCACTGAGGAGGCCACAGAGCTGGAGCCCTTCACAAAAGGGCAGGGCAGCACCCCGATCCGTGGGATCAGAGGGCTGATTGTCAAAGGCAAATGAGCTTGATTTGAAGGCCTCCTCCAGCTGCGGAACAGGGAAGGATGCACATCCCGGGGGGCGGGGTGGGGGGTTCAAAGCCAAGTTAAAATTAAGTCCTGTCAGGATAACCCCTTACCCACCGCCAGACACCCTGACACGGCAGGGACACGGAAGAGAATTACCTGAACCTCCCCGGCATGTCTGTTCCCTACTGCCCCCCCATCTCACAGGCCAGCCCTCGTCAACCGGGGGCAAGGTTGGCAGTTGACACCGGCCACATCTGGGGACAGGCTCGATCATCACAGTGGGAGGAGGGGTTACTGCCGCCAGTGGGTTCAGCTCAGCATCCTGCAGGGCACGGGCGGTCCCCACGGTGGAGAATCACGGGGCTCAAAGTGTCCCAAGTGCCAGCCGAGCGTCCCTCCACGGAAGGAATCAGAAGAGCAGCATTCGTGTCCCTGATGTGTCTTCTGAGAAGTTTTGCTGTTTGCTGACGCCTCCGGGGAGTTTCACCATCACGTCCACCACCCCACACTCTACACTGAGTCTCCCAGGGCCTCAGAAGCATCTCCTGAGTCTCTTACAAGCCTTCTTACGGGGCTTTACATCTCCGATGTCATTATTCTTCCTTTATTACCTTCATGATCTATGTTTTTCTCTTCCGTCTGATCTCATTTTCCCTCTATAAATTCTGTCATTTATTTTCTCATTTTTCTTCTGCTCCTTATGATTAGAAATCAAACCCAAACTCACAGTAAAACACCCCAGGCTCCTGAAACAGAGTTGAGAGGAATGTCGCGACTGGAGCAGGGAATGTAAGACTCGTATCTAAAATTAAGTGTCACATGATCACAGCTGTGGTGGGTGACTGACTGCAATAGGAGACATTTTACTTTTCTTGTTGCTGCTAAGTCAGCAATCAAATCACTTTCCATGTAAGGCCACCAAGGGCAAAGGGACTTTTTGCCACAATTGAGACTTGATTCCTTGAGTGGGGAGGGGAGGGGTTTCTCTCAGGATCACACGTCACTGGAGAGTTGTGAATAACTGTTTAAATTGGGGGCAAAAACGTAAAGTTTTAAAAACTCAGAAAGTGCATAAGGATTTGTGTGAGGTTCTCTCAATTCCATCAATAAAGTCACCACGAAGGACTTCATGAAGACTGCAGTGCTCAGGTCAGGGGTGGGTTTCAAAAGAATGAACATCTGGGTTATAATCCAGCTCACAGCCCAGGACGCGCCAGTTTGTGGAGACAGAGGCAGTATAGGTTCGAGACACATGCATGTGAAGGGGTAGATTTGTCCATCAGTGACGACATTCAGATACAAAAGCGACACACCCTTGAGAAAATGTTCTGAAACCCAACACAACTCCCTGTGTTTGGGGACTGTCTGAGCTCGACTTCACCTCAAGTCCACAAAGGCCTTCATTCTTCTCCCAACACAAAGGGGTCACGTGGCAACAGCACAAGCACGGCGCACAGTGTCCAGGTGGGTGTGGACTGGGCTGTCCGTGTGCTCGCAGAAGGCACCACCAACTCCCGCCAGCATCTGGGCGTGACGGTGGTGGGGAGACGCCGGAAGCGACCAGGAGGCTGAGGGAGGGGAAAGCTCCATCTCTTTCGCTTGCATGTGGCCGTGGACGACCAAGGACACTGATGGGAGTGCGTGGCCGTGGCAGTGACTGAGTCTGTGTCTGTGTTTTCAGACGGAGGCCTCACTTAGGAGCAAAGGCAGGCCAAGACTTCCCGATGCCCGGCCTAAAAAAATACACAGAAAGCCTGGCTTGACCTACAAGGCGGTCGTGAATGATTGGCTCTGTCCCCTCCGGGCACTCACGGTGACCACCTGGGCACCCAACGGCACAGACGCTCCGGGTGGGTCGCCCAGATCAGCACTCGGGCGACTGAACCAACTGCTGCTCTCCTCGCAGGCTGAGCGGTCACTTGGTTTCTCACTTTCTTTGTCTCTTTCTTCTTTCAAAATGTCCATGAAATTCCATCCTCCATTGTCACAGAAGGCTGGGGAGCATGAACGGCAAGGATATTGCAAAAGGACACCATTAAAAACATGGGAGGGGAGTCTGCGGGAGAATGGGTACGTGTATATGTATGTCTGGGTCCCTTTGCTGTGCACCTGACACTATCACAGCATTGTTAATCGGCTACACTCCAAAATAAAATAAAAAGTTAAAAAAAAAAAGAAAGAATCTTCTGGAACCCCACCCCCCAGACTTAAAATCTCTCATCTTAAAAATCTATGAAAAGGGACTTCCTGGCGGTCCAGTGGTTAGGGACTTCACCTTCCAATGCAGGGGGTGAGGGTTCGATCCCTGGTCAGGGAGCTAAGATCCCACAGGACTTGTGGCCAAAAAACCAAAACATGAAACAGAAGCAGTATTGTAACAAATTCAAAAAAGACTTTAAAAATGGTCCACATCAAAAAAAAACCTTAAAAAAAAATCTATGAAAAGATAGGTTTCACAGCCAAGTGCAGAGGCATGAATAGAGTCCGAGCTTCAACACAGAGCGCCGCAGCGTCCCGGCCCGGAGGTGAGGGGGGTGGGTGTGGGGCTCGGGCGTCACCCGGGCGTGAAGTCATCCCCCAGGGATGTGGAGTCAGGCATTTTAGGTATTTCTTTTTTTCTATTCACAAAAGAGACACTTTATTTTTTCGTCCAGTTTTATTGAGATATAATTGACAGACAGCTCTGTATAAGGTGTAGTAGAGTGTGACGGTCTGACTTACCACATCGTGGAGCGGTCATCACGGTAAGTTTAGGGAACATCCGTCATCTCATGTAGATGCAAAATCAAAGATATAGAAAACAATGCGCATCTTTCTTTGTGCTGAGAACTCTTAGGAGTTACTGTCTGCAGAGTACTGTCTTTGTTCCAGCCTGCCCATGTCGGTCAGAACGCGGATCAGACCGCGGTGCCCCTCCGCTCAAAACCTTCCACGTCCTGCCTTCTCACCAGCACAAACTCCAGCATCCTTACAGGACCAACAAGGGCCTTCCTCGGAGATGCTCACTCAGTCTTGGCTGCAGGTAAGAGCACCTGAAGGGCTTTCAGGAACAATGAACCCTGGCTCCGACCACAGCTGAGTCACCATTTCCAGCAGCCAGGCCTGGGAATCAGCATCTTTTACAAAAGCCCCACAGTCATAGACTCTAACCATCGAGAGCACACGGAAACTGTCAGCTCTGTTCACTGCTGAGTCTCCAGAGCATACAGCAGGCGCTCAATAAAAGCTTATCAAATGAACATGTCAAATGAAATTGTACACATCCTTGGGATGGAGAGTAAAGATAATGCTTATTTTGCTAAACCCTGGAACTGAGCATTTGGGGCTCAAAATGTTGGAATTTTATTCAAATCCTCTACATATTTTCCTGTCCTTAGTTTTGAATTCCTTGACTCTAAGGCCTAAAAGCTTTAAGTCTACTCAGCTGCTAGGTACCCAACACAAACACCTGGTGTTCCCAAGCACCAACAGAAGTCAACATTCATTTTCTTTCACAGTCCCCCAAGGTTTTAGTTTTTTTTTTAATTGAAGTATATTTTCCAGGGTTTTGAAAAATGAAAGATCAACCCTTGTCTACCATTTTGTTGCTGTCCTGAGTTCCTTTCATGATCCAGTTCATGCAAACTTACAAAAAGCACGGAAAACATGCTTTTCGCGATAATAACGCTAATACTGTATTGATGACGTTTTGTAGCAAGCACAGCACAAGGACTTTTGCACAGATGATCTGTAATTTGAAAAAGCGAAACAAAACGATCATGTACGTCACCTCAGTTTTAAAGGTGGAGAAACTGAGCTTCGAGTATTTGGAAATAGCTTCCTTCCTATCTCCAGGAGGCCAGTATTTGCCCAGAGCCCGCGTGGTCAGCGCCAGCTGCCCCCTGAGCCGGCAAGTGGGCCACAAAGACCTTGCGCTTCTTCCCGCACCGACACCTTCCGACCCCAGCAGTGGGTGAGTGAGCCGGGCTCCCACGTCTAATGGGGCTTCTGCTTGGTGGTGTTTGTCAACAGGCCAGAGGCCCAGGAGGAGCAAACAGGGAGAAGATGCTGAGCGTCAGACTTGGAGGGGCGCCAGGCAGAGCAGCCCAGAGACGCTGCCCTGGAGACGCGCTGAGCCCATCCCGAGGGGCCGATGACCCTGGACGCACCTCTGGCCTCAGCAGCGGCCCCGCCCCCATCCCTGAACCCACAGGCCTCAGCCACCCGGACAACAGGAAACGGGTCACGGGAGGCTTGCTCGTCAGCCTGCGGGTCTCCGGCCGTGTCATCGGAGGGTCTAGAGGGCAGGCCGGTCACGGCCGCGGCCCTGCGGGCTTGGAGAACAGTCTCTTTGAAGGTGAGGGAAGTTTAATTATTTTGGAAAGCTGGCCGAGGGCCAGGGCGCAAGGATGTTTTCTTTCTTTTGTGGGAGGGCAGGAGGGGACTTGCTATTGTGGTGCCTGGAGGCGACGCCACAGCTCCTCGAGCTGCCGGCTGGGTGGGGGAAAGGGGGGGCTGGGGGAAGGCCATGGCCGCCTTGTGCCCTCTTCCAGGTGGAGGGGGATGGGGCGGGCCGAGCCAGGACAGGGCTGTCCTGCAGGAGAGGCTGGAATAGTCAGTGTGCAGCCTGGCTGGCTTCAGGGAGGGGCCGTGTGTGCGCGCCTGTGTATGTGTGTGTGCCTGTGTATATGTGTGCGTGTGTGTGTGTGCCTGTGTATGTGTGTGTACATGTATGCGTTGTGTGCCTGTGTATGTGTGTGCCTGTGTGTGTGCACGTGCGTCTGTGTGTGTGCCTGTGTACGTGTGTGTGCCTGTGTATGTGTGTGCCTTGTGTGTGCATGTGCGTCTCTGTGTGTGCCTGTGTACGTGTGTGTGCCTGTGTACGTGTGTGTGCCTGTGTATGTGTGTGCCTTGTGTGTGCACGTGCGTCTGTGTGTGTGCCTGTGTACGTGTGTGTGCCTGTGTATGTGTGTGCATGTGTATGTGTGTGTGCATGAAACAAGGGAAGGCAGAAACAGAAACCTGTTGTAACAACTTGCTTGTGAGAGCAACTGTCAGGATTTTAGCAAAATGATTAAAGTGGTTGCTGAACAAGCTGGGCGGAAACTCTGCCAGGAGGCAGCTGTGAAAGTGCAGGGCGCCCCGTAGGTGCCACGCCCGCCAGGCCCACTCCCCAGGCTCCGTCTATTGAGTGGCTGGGAAACTGGAGACGGGACGTCCCAGAGTTCGGCTCCCTGGCTTCTGTCCCTTCCCTCAACCCCAGGCAGACACCCGTCCCGCTTCTCTATGAGAAGGGCTGTCAGGAAACGGTGGACACACTTGCAAGTGCACAGGGGTTTGCAGTGGTAGAGAAGGATGCTCCCGGTTACACCGGCTCGAAGGCAGTGACTCCACTTGACACAACTGAGGCCGAACAGATCACATTCCACGGTCACTGGCTTCCGATGGGAAAACAGAAGGGGGAGAGGCCGGGGCCCCAGACTGGGGTGGGGCTGCCTGGCACACGGACAGCTGCTGGGGGGACAAGCGGGTGACATAACTGACAAGGAGACGGGGGAGGGGGCTGCACCCCAGACAAACACACCACAAATCTTGGCCCTTCGGTCCAGGCCTCTGCGATCAGGGTTACCGCAGAGAACGCTCCGGAGCGCGCAGCCCGCGGGAAGCCCAGGGTTTGTCTGCTCTTCCCGGGAGCGCTCCTGGCATTGGGGGCTGCCCTGCACGAGCTCTGCCCACCCCACCCGGCAGGACAGACCGCGGGCCCCGCGTGGTGTCACCAGGTTGCACAGATGGGCCTCCCCAGCAGCCTGAGGTGATCCGCCAGGAGGGGCAGCATGGACCCGGAGCTTCGGGCTCGCCGGTTCCAGCCCAGACTAAGCCCGGACAAGACCCCTCCGTGCTCTAGGCTGCCCTGCAGAAACCCAACCCTCTCAAGTGTTCTTCGGGTATTGTTCATCTGAAGACCGGTCAGATAGCTGATACAGGTGCAATCTGTTTTCTAATTAATGTCATTTATTTCCTTGGGGCTTTGAGCAGAAGGGCTTGGGCATTTTGGTAACAAAATTCTGTCTGTTGATCGACCGATGGATCTAGGTAGATAGATAAATAGAGAGCACACATATATGTAATCTCTCTCTCTCCCCATATATATATATACACACACACATTACATTTGCCAGTTTTTAGTCCAAGATTTCATGTAGAAACAGTTGGTTAAAACTTGTAACATTTTTCTCAAAAAGCAAAGTCAGATGGTGATAAAGGTTCAGATTAACCCATAACACCCTGGTTAATCTACAAAGCAATTGATTTTGAATACTGACAGTACTATTTATCCTAACCAGTGATTGGTGCTAATGACACCCATTCATGGTAAGCTCTTTTAGAGAAATAGGGAAGGAATTCATGTTCATTCAACTTGGCTACGTGAAGGGTACTTTCAATCCTTAACCTCATAAATTCCCCCATATCCTATGCTGTCGTCACATTCTCCCATTTCCAAAGTGGAGACTCACTACTCCTACAGGAGACTAGGACCTAAGCTCTGCGGTTCATGCCACAAACACCCTCCTTGGCAGGACTGAGGGCCCTCCCCTTCTCAGCACCCTGGCCACAGGCTGGGCCACATTCTCCCCAGGGGATGCCAGGGTCAGGCAGGAGAGGGACAGGGACATGGCAGCCACGCACACAGAAGCTGGGCCGGCCATTCTGCAGGACGTAGAAAATGAACCAACCTGGTTTGTCCCTGTTCTAAGTCCACATGGAAAGAACCCATTCCCTGCTCTCTGTTGACATGGCCTCAATTTGGCCACCAAATAAAATTATCCTCATCATTTGAGTATTTTCCTGGAATTCTGCAGAGAAAATACACCATCTTCATTTGGAGCCGTACAAGCAAATGTTTCTGTGCCCCTCCCCCGTGAACCCGTGGAAATGCCCACAGGGGATACAAAGATACAACCTTCCAGGTTCAGTGACCCTGACGCCTTGTGTGACAGCATCAATGGACACAGACTTCCTTACCCTTCCTCACCGCTGTGCCCTGGAGGCCCTTGCCCACAGCTAGGTCAGAAGCCTGATAAGCAAAGTGGAGGAAAGAGAGGAACCAGCCCCTTCCCGGCCCCCTCTCCCCTGCCCCCAACCCCTGAGGCAGCCCCCACCCACCCGGCTGGGGGAAGGGCTGGAGATTTAATGGAACATCAAGTCCAGAGTTCTGTTTACCGTTAGGACCGAGCATTGTAGTTGCCTAATTAAGTTTGCTTTTATATCTTACAGTATTGGTGGGATTTTCTATTAAACAGTGAACAGAATGTCATGGAGATGCCTGACGTTTCACCAGGGGAAGGGGGGGCCACTACCATTAAACTTCTATGAACAGCCTAAAGTGGGTAGAAGAGGGACAAAAATAAAAGTTGCTTTTATGATTATCTCCCCAAGTCTTAGTTTTCAATGTACCAGTTACACCGTCACCGAAATGCTTCTTTGTCTTTCAAGTTCATTTACAATCATTTCACTAAATAAGATGGAGCAGATGCAGAAAACCGGCCGGGGAAATGGCCGTCAGTGCTTGCAAAGCACGCGTCCAGAGGAGCAGGTCCATCCCTCTCTCCTTCGTGGACTGTCCCCCGGCCTCACTTGAGGAGTCGTGCAGAGCCTCTGCCGCCCTCCACTCCTTCCTGCCTCTACGGGAAGCGTTTCTCTAGATGCTTAGCCCTGACTTTTGCTCTGAATCCACGCGACGCTCAGCCCTCTGCTTCCTCCATCTCGGGCGGCCTCACGCCGCGGGCGGTGGGAAGGAAATCAGTTTCTGCCATATTCTGTGGGTCAAAGGAGGCTTGTTTATCTGCCAGTAAAGTCAACAGCCCGCTGACTTCCTGCCAGGACGGCAGGCATTCTCAGACAAGAAAGCCCGCAGATCAAAGCCTGGGTTGCCGGCAGTTGTTCTAAAAATATGCTAATGGGGCACCTGGTACCTTCTTTCCCCTGTAGACCCACCTCCGGGAGGGAGCGGGCAGGTCTGGGCTGCACCTCCCTGCCTGGATCACAGGGACCACTGGTCTCCCAGTCTGGGAACCTCGGAGTGGAGGACACGGCCGGCCCGAGAAGCATCCCCCGAGACCCCACCACCCTGTCCCAGCCCGGGACCCAAGACCACCCTGCACAGGAGGTGTGCTGACTGGGTTCCCAAGGAATTGTCTCCAGTAGGCTTTAGCTGTTTGGACAAGATGGGTTCAGAGCAGTGATCCTCCGTGAGGCCGGCCCACTCAGTCCACCTCCTAGTTGATAAGGCTGAAGCCGTGGTCCTGTAGCACCTTGGCTTCATCCTGTCGGGACCCTGACGCACCTGTGATCCACTGTTTACTATCCATCTTCCCAGACAGATGTCGGGGAAGGGAGGCTCTCGCCCTGGTCCGTCCTTGGCATCCCTGTACCAGCCGCTCAGTTGTACTCAATTTGCACCGAATAAATGACATTAGAAACGGTGTTACACGCTCAGGACGGCTCGCTCACGGTGGCTGTTTGTCATTCAGCAAGCGGCCAGGGGTAAGAAATGAGTTTAGGACGCAGGTTTCGGGATTCCTGTCCCGGTTTTCTGGGCTAATCCTCCCCATGTTCCACACCTAGCAGTTCTCTCCCAAGGAAGGTACCTGCTTCACGGCTTAGCACTGGCAACCGGACATGTCTCCAGGTTATCATACGAAGAAGTGGATGGACCAGAGCGTTTCTACTAAACAGCATCCTGCATTTCCTCGCTGTGTATACGATACAAAATGCTGCAAGCGGCATGGGAAGGCAAAATGCCGACACAGCTGTACGTATCACGGGACAGCTACGCTCCCAAGAGAACCACACAGCGTGGGAGGGGTTTGCTTAAATGCAGCTGGGACCAAAGGATGCCCCAGAGACACAAGTGTTTTGGTAAAAGACCGAATGCCAAAGAACCCAGAGGAAAAAACAGATCCTCACACGGTTCCCTTCACATAGCTGGCCTCAGCGTGCTGACCTGCCCAGCAGAAGGAGACCTTTGGTGGAAAAGCAAAGGCACATCTGCTGGGGCCTCTTTCTTGAATCTTTCATTTGTGAAAGTAGCTTTTTTTTCTTACTTAGCAACTGAACTGGTTTGGCTCAGACGAAATGACTTTTTTCAACGCTGACGACACAGGCGTCATTGGCTGACCAGTGAAGCCCACCTCTCAGGGATGGGAAGGAGAGGCCGTGGGCCAGACACTTTAAAACACGTGCTATTTAATGCTCAAAATATTCTTGTGAGCTCTTTAAAAACTCATTTTCTCCATTTTACAGTAATGGAAGTAGATTCAGGAAGCGGAAGTGGTTGACCCCGGTAGCAGATAGGGGTTTGAACCCTGCCCACAGCATCCAAACCAGCCCCGCTTTGCCCAGGACGCAAGAATTACGCGCTTTCTAGTATCAGGTAAACGCTGGGCCCGTAAAGCTTCTGTTCATCACCCTGAGGAAAAGCTATACCAACTCTGAAATCCTCGTGGGTTATTTATACTTTGATACATATTTCATGTTTTTTTAAAAAATAACAAAGTGTGCTTTTAAGAAATTACATAAATATCCTGTTACATTTCTTGCTAGGTTGAAAGTTCCTGTCTGGTCTTGTGTTCCCCTGCTGCTAATTTCCCATATAAACCTTCCTTCCTACATTTGTTTGCCCAGATCTTTGATTATTTAGGCTTTCAGACCCATTTCAGCTAAGCCAAGAAAGCATCATTGTCTTACACCATATTTTTGTTTTATCATTTAGACACATCACTTTAACTCATTTTCAATCAAGATTTTCATCCCTGATACGAGTCAGAACTTTAGTGTAAACCTTAAAGGAACTGGAAAGACAATTCTCAAGAAAGCCCCAGTTAATGACCCATCCTAACTTCCGGAAAGTCGGAAAGAATAATCAAAACCATCTTTAATGAGGATCACCTACCACAGTCATCGTAAAAAGAAACAACAGACAAGACCTGACCATGGCTCTGAGGACCCTGACAAGGCCGCTGAATGTCACGTGGTGAGATTTGTTCAGTAGTGATGGAATTTAAAAAGCAAGAAGTTATTTGCACATCCATGTTCACAGCAGCATTATTAACAATATCCAATGCTGGGATGTGTCCATCAGTGGGTGAATGGATAAACAAATGTGGTCTATCCACACAATGGAATATAATACGATTTGTCCTTAGAAAGGAAGGAAATTCGGACACAGGCTACAGCATGGATGACCCTTGAGGGCATCATGCTCAGTGACATAACCAATTGCAAACAGGCCTGTATCGTATGATTCCACTTATGCGAGGTCCCTAGAATCATCAAATTCAGAGACAGAGGGTGGTTTCCAGGGGCTGGGGGAGAGGAATGGGGGTTAGTGTTTAATGGGGACAGAGTTTCAGTTTTACAAGGTGAAAAGAGTTCTGAGGATGGCGGTGGTGACGGTTGCACAATACCCCGAATGTACTTAATGCCACTAACCTGCACACTTAAAAATGGTTGAGAGGAGACCGTTCAGAGCTGGACTCCAGCCATCTCTCTCTCTCTCTCTTCTTTTAATCATCCTGTCCTTTTGATCACAGCACCTTCCCTGCAGACAGACCACTTAGAGTCCCCCTACGGCTTGAGAAATGCCGAGTGAAGCCAGGAGCAGCAGCTGTCCTGAAAGTGAGGGGCTAGGGCTTGCAGCACAAGGGTGTGTGGGGTGGGATGCCCACACTGCCCTCCCCCTCCCAGGGGACGGGATGACTTGCAGCGGGCCAGGTGGAGCCGCCCTCGGGAATCCAGTGTCTCCTGTGGCCAGAGTGCTGAGCAAACGCAGCAGCACAGGCCGCATGGGTGGCGGCTCACGGGTCCAGGCTCGTCCTTTGCTCCTCAGCCCCACCCCTTGGCTTGGTTTCCCAGGGATTGTTTTTCTTCCTGGAACTCGGGTTATGCACACAGGCGTCCAGTAGGTCAGATGCCAACTTCAGGTTACCCACCTGTCCCCCATGTGGACGGCACAAGGCCCGTCACCCCGAGTTCTGGTCAGGCCTGGACGTTGGGCACTTAACTTCTATTCTCACCAGGAGGAATTCAGACAAGGAGGTCTGCTTTACCTGTCTCCATAGGTGTGAAAGCAGTTTAGCTTCTTCCATAGACGTTAAGCCTCCTGGGAAGGGAGCGGGGATGCTGACAGCTGTGCTGAAGAAGGGTTTCAGAGTCTGGGACCTAGGGGTTTCTCACGCAGGTAAAAGGGAACCACATATGTCTCGGTGTGGGGGGGATAGAATGTTTTATATGCACATGCATACACGTGCACACATGTGCACACACACGTGCACATGCATACACACAGACACGGTCACACGCGTACACACACGCACACATGCAAATACATGCATGCGCGCGCACGCGCGTACATTTATGCGCGCATACACACGTGTGCGCGCGTGCACACTTACAATGCAACACGTGCACACACATGCGTGTGTGCGTGCATCACATATGCGCACATACACAGCACACCTAATACAAATACTTGTATACACATTTGCACGCATACACATATGCACACGTACATACACATGTGTGCATACACATGCATACCTACAACTCGACACATGCACATGCATACGTGTGTGCATGCACACACGCGCACATACATCTGTACACAATACAAATACATGTATACACATGTGCGCGCTTGCACGCATACATACACGCACATGTACATACACACAGGTACATATATACGCACATGCCTGCGCTACACATAGTACACAATGCATATTTGCACATATGCTCATATACCTACATGCATACACACATACCTACATATATGCTTCGAGGACTAGTAGATATCAGGTGTTGTTTATAGCTCTTAAAACCTAAGTCTGAACTCAGGAAAACAATTGTTTAGTCAGTTGGTTAAATATCATTGGAAAAAACTGTGTTGAAACTCATGGGTGAAAAGCACTTAAGAAAATACTCTTGTGAATGAACTAACTGAACAGGAAACAGTTAAAAGCAGAGACGTCCAGGGTCCAGTCAGGGGCAGCTGGGCCTCAGCTCAGGGCTGTCTGCGCACATTGTGCGGGAGGTTCTCCAGTCCCTTCTCCCATCTTGGTCACTGGCCATGGTCTCTTCCTTCAGAACCACACTGACACTGGGCTCAGTTCACATACAGAGAGACCAGGCGTGTCCCCCAGGTACATCTGAATCCAGCTCCCAACTGCCAACTCCGACCCTCCTTAACTGAGAACCACAGCCCAGCTCTGCCCCAAGAAACTAACGGCTCAGAAATGAAGTAGTGGACCAAGCACGTGACATTTGAATACAAGTTTCAGTGCTTTGTTCTTTAGACAAAACCCTCGACTCTGAGCCCCGCACAGCCTGGCCTTAGGACCGCCATCCTCTCCTTTGCATTCCCCACCCTCCCCCATTGTGGACGTGACTTCCTGGTGGCCAGGCCTCTGCGGGCCACCTGGTGTGTTGCTCCAGCTCTTATACTCGACATTGCATCCGGGGACACAGAATACTCCCTGCCGATTGATTGATTAACACGTCTGCTAGTCAGTGACTACTTCCTACAAGCCAGGCGGTGTCCGGGGCCAGTTACACCATTTTCCTCATTTTCTGCTCAGAACTGCCCTGCGGGCCTGGTGTTAGCAGACGAGGAAACTGAGCTCGGGGGGACTCTATCTGCCCAAGGGCCAGCAGTCAGAGCTTGGCAACATCTGGGCCGCCCCCTCTTTTGCTTGCCCTTCTGAAACTGCACAGAAATTGCAGACATGATTTGGCTCCTAGCCCAAGCACCCCTGAGATGGGTGGGGGTCTGGGAGGGGGTTGTCAGAGCAGCTTCTAATGTGCTCTCTACCCTCCTAACTTATCAATATCTTGATTTCCAGGCACTGTGTGCTTTTGTGGTTTTTGAACCATGTCCCTGGAACATTTGGGCTGTGAGATGTGCTTCAGTGGTTCTGCAAACATCCTCTTCCAATTTAATTTTGAAAAATAGATTTTTAACTGTTTGAAAGCCAAGGGAAAGAGCAAGCGTCCTCAGATGTAATGGCTGGGCTTCTAGTTTAAGTCCTTTTTTTAAAAAAAGCCTTTTAAAATTTGCTTTCTCCCAATACCTATATTTAAAATTGAACTTGGTATCTACAAATTGGTGATTAACAAGTGCAACCCTGCATCGATCTTGTTTTAAGTGGAGGCCCATGGATTCCTCAGCCTGAGTGGCCCACGGGCATCCTCTCTACTAAAGGGCAGGATAAGCCCAGGGCACCTGCTCGGGCAGGAATTCTTCAGTTCATAATCGTTCCCTGATAATAGCTGAACCCAGCACCACGTGTTCTCCTGAGGTCCTGGTACAAGGTACCATTTAAGTGCAGTTTGGAATGTTTTTTTGTTTCACTATGATATATAGGACAGAATTATTATAAACGTGGAGAGACTGGGGTATTTCCATTCTAATATTTATAAGTGGTACTTTTTCATCATTTTTTATTTTTAAAATATTTTAAAATTTTTGCTTAAAATTAGAAACAGATTATTATTAAAAGCTAAAAATATTTTTTAAAATTGAAAATGAATGTGGAAGATTAACCAGACTCCAGATCAATAACACATCACACCACATAGCACTGCTGTTCCAGCTGTGTCCACGCTGCCAGAGCAGGACGTAAAACCAACGTGACGAGAAATGAGGAATAAGCTACAACGTATTTTTCATGAGGAGTCACCTTCCAAGATGATCAAATCGCTCAAGTTCTTACTATTTTATGGAGTTTTAGAAAATAGCTCTATGAGTCCTGCCAACATGAAACATCATTTGAAGTTATCAGGTCAAAAAAAAACTCTAAGTTTTTTCAGCATAAATCGAATAACTCAAAGTCATACGAAATCTATGAACAATTGACCCTTGAACCATGTTGGGGTCAGAGGCACTTACCTCTGTGCAGCCAAAAATCTGCCTGTAACTTTGACGCCACACAAACTTAACTGCTAATAACCCACTGTTGGCCTGAAGCCTTACTGATCACATAAACAGTCGGTTAGCACATATTTTGTGCTATATGTATTATCTACTGTGTTCTTACAACAAAGAAAATGTTAAGAAAATTATAAGGAAGAGAAAATACATTTACAGTACGTACATGTATTTACTGAAGAAAATCTACGCGTAAGTGGACAGTTCAAAGTTGTGCTGTTCAAAGGTCAACCGTATACACGATATTTAAATGTGACAGTGAACATACGCTTAGAACGTCATCTGAAGTGAAGTTAGCACATCATGTATGAAGCACAGTCCTCGAGCCCAAAGCTAATCGCACGTCACGCCGTCACGCCACTGATGTTTGATCAAGTCTGTTGACAAGCAGATGGCTACAAAAATGCAGCCAATTGTACTGGTGTCACCAGCTGTCAAAGCCG
Source organism: Monodon monoceros (assembly GCF_005190385.1). Lineage (NCBI taxonomy): Eukaryota > Metazoa > Chordata > Mammalia > Artiodactyla > Monodontidae > Monodon > Monodon monoceros. Next base: position 1,639,839 of record NW_021703780.1, on the reverse strand, counting down.
TGAGGCTGGTCATCTTACGTCTCCCTGCTGCTTACCCTGCACTGGCGCCCGGCCAGCCCACCTCCAAATCAAGGGCAGATTCCTCCACCCCTCTTCTCTGCCCCCCTGAAGCCCCCTGGAGAAGCCACCTTGACCTATTTCCAGTTCTCTCGAGGCTGAGAAGCCAGGATGATATTTTTAAACTGAAAGTCCTTCCATAGCCTCACGCTGAACTTAGAACCGGATCCTTTCCCCTGGCCCGGGACTCCTGGCCTGGTCCAGCTCATCTCTCTCCTTCCCTATCCTGCTACATTCCCAAGGCCTCCATCCCTAGAACACCCCTTACTGTTCCTCGGCCTGGGGTCCACACCTGCGTGCCCTGTGCCTAGAGCTGCTTCTCCGGAACCTTCACGCGTAGCTTCCCTGCATCCTCCACGTGGAACTAAACATCGCCTCCCAGAGCGGCCGTCTGTGGGTCCTGCATGTAAGTAAGATGTTACCACCCCAGTGCCTCCGCCCAGCATCTCCTTCATTCCTTCCAGGCACTGTTTATAATCTGCTCTGGCTTATTTCTTTCTTGCTTCTGTACTGCCTGCCTCTCCCCCATGGACTGTAAGCCCTATTAGGGCTGGAAAAGGGTTAGAGTCCCGTTTATCACGGTGTCCTCAGAACCCTCAGTGCCTGGAATGTAAGAAATGCAATTTTCACCACAGCCCAGAGCACACACTTGTATTATGTGTGATTCGTGGCTATTTTCTATTCTGTTGTGTTCTGTTGTACTTCATTTTCTCAAAAAGCTATTTGTGACCCAACGAGCTTTGAAACTCACCAATGGGTCCCAACACGGCACTTGAAAACGATGCAATGCAAACTCTAGAAAAGATGTTCACTGTTCTTGATTTGTCTGGACGATGGGATTATATAAAATCTGTACAGCTCAGCTGCTTAAGATGACGGGTTTGGCAAAACTTTCAGTTATTCTTTGAAATAGTGAGACTCAGGCAGCGAAAATGTAATTTGCATGTTTGTGGGATTCTCGTGCAGTACATGAGAGGGACTTTTATTATTATGTAAACAAGGACAAGAGAGGGAGAACTTTTCATGTATTAGATCATTTTTAATAGAGCATCAAATAAACCCAGTAGATTTAAAATCCCATGGCCTGACGGCTAAATCGGTGGCTCAAAGAAGCACAGAAGTCACCACACTGATGACGGATCCAAACCTCCCAGAGCCCACAGGGTCTGCCAGTCTTACGAAGGAATTTTTTTTTTTTTTTTTGCGGTACACAAGCCTTTCACTGCTGTGGCCTCTCCCGTTGCGGAGCACAGGCTCCAGACACGCAGGCTCAGTGGCCATGGCTCACGGGCCCAGCCGCTCCGCGGCATGTGGGATCTTCCCGGACCGGGGCACAAACCCGTGTCCCCTGCATCGGCAGGCGGACTCCCAGCCACTGCGCCACAAGGGAAGCCCACGAATATTTTTTATTGGCTTCATTTCATACATTTTAAAACTAACTTTGAAATAAGGAATAAAAATTATTTAAAAAAGTAAACATTATGACAATAAAATTGACCCAGAAATGTATCGAAAGACAAACCTCTCCTTGATCCCCCTTTGAAGTGTCTATCCTTTCAGAGATATTTTATGCATGTTTCCCTCTCTTTAAAAAAATAAATGATACACACTGTTAAATCATGCTCTTTTAGGAACCTTTGCAGTGGGTTTGGGGCATGGCTCCATGTCTGTCCGTGTGAGGTTTCTCCCTGTTTATTTCACGGTCCATGTTCTCTGCGAGCACCCATTTATTTAACCGCTCTCACATGGGACATGCATATTTTCTCCAAACATTTGCTGCCAGACAATGATGCAATGAATAATAAGCTTGTCCAGACCTCATGGAACATAGGGACGCGGATTCCTGTGGGGTGACTCCCCAGAAGTGGAGTTGCTGGGTCAGAGGGCGGGTGAGTTACAGCTGTGATGGGGTTTCAGGCGCCCACTGTTGAGGGTGTCCCGGACCGCATGCCCACCTGCAGCAGACCTTTCCTGTATCCACACGCACAATACAGGGAACGTTTTCAGGCTTCCCGACGTTTGCCAGTCTGACAGGTGAAAACAAGCAGCTCAGCGTGATTTACGTAGAGGGTGAAGGAGTGACGGCGAGGATGCTTTGTGCCGCGTGAGCCCCTGGTGAGGAGGCAGGAGAGGGGCCGCACGGCGAGGAGAGGGGCCATACCGGATGCCAGCTGCCCACCTTGACCTTGGGCTTCGTCTCCAGGACTGTGAAAAACAAGTATGCCTGTCGTTTAAGCTGTGCCATCAGTGGGGTTTTGTTACAACAGCCCAAGCTGACTGCGCATATTTGAAAGGCATTTTTCCATCAAATGACACTGGGTAACCGGCAGGGCAATCTGCTCAGGGCTTCCTTCTCAGCCAAGAGTTTGTCCACTTGGAAATGTAGTTGTTCAGCCTGACACAGACGTTCAGTACTTGGACTTCAAGCCTCCAGACCAGGCTGATCCGAGTTCCCTGAGAGTCTAAGCCTAGCTGTTAAATTTTTTAAAAAGGATTCAATTGTAGGGAATTATCTGTATGTAACAGGAGTTTCTAGGTTCTGTGAAACCAAAATAAATACAGAAATAAGCTATAAGCTGGAGGCTAAAGTTGACATAAAACTGTAAAAACTCCATCTACCCCGATTTCAAATTTTCTGGCCGCCAAAATCATCCTCCCTGTCGTTCATTTACTCTTTCAGTAATTTTTTTTTAAACTTTGGGTTTAAGAAACAAATGTAATTTTCTAGATTCCCCGATGTTACATATGAGGACATAAGAGCACTGAAGTTTCCTCCCGGCTCTTTCCAGCTGCATTTCCAGATATTTAAGCTACATTAGAATTACTTTTACTGTATGAAGAATTATAATACTTATGTTCTCCTATGTCACTTTAATTCTCTCAGTTTTTCACCTTATCTTTCCTCATTCCTTGATAATTTTTTTTTCACCAGACCTGCTATTAAGTTTTAAACACTGACAGAGTTAATTAAAACAATTCAACACCGCTACACTCCTAGGAGAACCGCCAAAATCCGGACACCTGACAGCACCAAAAGCTGGGGAAGACAATGGAGCGGCAGGGACGCATTCTTGCTGACGGGAGTGTGAAGCAGTGCAGCAACTCTGGAAGACAAGTTGGTGGGTTCTCACGAAACTAAATGTGCTCTTACCAGGTGACGCACCAGTCACGCTTCTTGATATTTATCCAAAGGAGTTGAAATCTCATGTCCACACGAAATCCTGCACATGGATATTGATAGCAGTGTTATTTGCAATGGCCCAAACTTAGTAGCAACCAAGATGTCCTTCAGCAGGTGAATGGATCAATGAACTGTGGTCCATCCAGACAATGGTACGTTACTCAGCACTAAAAAGCAATGAGCTATCAATTCATGAAAAGCCGTGGAGGAACCTTAAATGCATATGACTAAATGAAAGAAGCCAATCTGAAAAGGCTCCAGATCGTATGATCTCAACTATATGACATTCCCAAAAAAGTCACACTATGGAGACAGTAGAAAGACCAGGGGCTGCCAGGGGTTGGGGGTGGAGAAGAGGGAGGGGTGAATGGGGGAGCACAGAGGGCTTTTAGGTCAGTGAGACTGCTGTGTCTGATATTGTAATAATGCATACCTGTCATTATACATGCATCCAAAGCCATGCAACGTAAAACCCCAAGAGTGGACCTTAGGTAAAGTATGGGTTTGGGTGATTATGGTGTGTCGATATAGCTCATCCTTGGTGAAAATGTTGACAGCAGGGAGACTGCACGGGCTGGAGGCAAGCACCTGTAGGAAGTTTCTGCACCTTCTTCTTGATTTCTTCTGAGCCTAAAACTGTTCTAAAAAGTACAGTCTTTGGAAAATTGACAGTTGGTCTGATCCTATTAAATAGGTACATTTGATCCTCCTTGTAAATGTATATATGACACCTACACGTGTTCTTTCATTTTGCTCCTTCTGAATCCCTGCGTGTTTTATTTTAATTCCTCTCTCAGTAAATACAATCACCAAGTAATTTTCCAAAAATGTTTTGGGCTATTATATGCCTAAGTTTTTATATGATGAAGTAAAATTTAACTGTGTAGAAATTACCAGTCACACTTAGGCCACGCTTTTCCCCTTTGGAACCCTTGAGCATTTTCACTTCCTCTTGAAGCATCAAGTGTTCCTGTAAGAGAAGTTTGAGGTTCATCTTCACAAGTGCCTGTCTTTTTGCTGGATGTTTACTCTTTATCCTTAAGTCTCCATAACTTTACCAAGATATGGCTCAGTGTTTATATTTCGGTGTCATTACTTTTTCCTGGTACAACGTGTGCCCTTTGCACCTTCAGTTGCAGGTCTTATGTTCATTTTAGAAATGTTTCATTCTATCATATTTGAGTGCTTTTACTTTCCTGTTTATTCTCTTCAGTCTTCAGGCACCAATTATACTCAGTTTAGTTCTTTTCTGTCTGGCTTTATATAGTTTTCATTTTATCTTTTTTCACTAGCTCTTTTTATTTCCCTTAGTCTGGGTGATTTTCTCATACTACTGACTGTGTTCAGGGGTGTATATTCCAGTGTTTTCTAAACTATCCATTTTTTTCCCGTTAGCAGTTATATTGTTATCCTCAGTTGCCTTTCTGGGTTCTGCAATCTCCTTTTATATTCTCTGTATCTCTTTTTTAGGGTATTTCTCAACCAACTGCCCCCAAAATCTATTTATTCTTCAATTTATTTGAGAGAATGGAGAAGTATTTTCCTAAAATTTTCTTTTATTGCCTGCAATGATTCTTCTTTTTAAGTGTATTCTTCTTTGCTCTTTGCTTCTAATTTTCCTTTCCTTCTACTTAAAAATGTGCCATGTTTATGCACATCCTTTTGTATTCTTTTGGCTTATTACTCATATTTTATTGGGATGATTTTATCTGGATCCGCTATTTGCTTGAACACAGGGTGGAGAGGCCAGAGTGTTAGCTGGAGCAGCCACCAGCTACCAATCAGCTCTATTGTCACCAAATACTTTTCTACAAAACCTACCACTTGGGGACACAGGTCCTTTCTGACATTTAGGGGCTTCACTTTATTGAGGTAAAATTGTCCCCAGGCAGTAGCTGGGCAGCGGGGCCCAGAGATGCCTCATGGCTCAGTGTCGTGTTTGTGACTTTTCTCTGTTCACAGGACAATGGTTAGAAATTTCTTATTTCTGGCTGTTTTTCCAGATCGAGAAGCCCAGGCCACAGAGGTGGCCCCACCGCTTATCTCATACATCTACGGGCTCACCCTTTGCTTTTAATACAGGATCATCAAGCCCCGGGGGCCACTTGCTTCCAGGGAGGCTGCAGGCCCAGACAGCATACCTCACTCTGGGGGAGCTCACTCCAGATTTGCTTGCAGCTGAGGGGGCCCAAAATCTAAACAGCCAACTGTCTCCCAGAGCTACCGAGCCCAAGTGCAAACCCAGCTTCAATGTGACCACCAACCATTGTCTCTGTCTCTCGGCTTTGCATCTCTGCAGGTGCTCACTTGTCAGGTGGGCCCTCCCTTGGTGGTCTCAAGGGGCTGGCTGAACGTTCCGGCCACATAAGTCTCATTTATCCCAGCAGAAAAAAAAAAAGAAACTTCCTTCCAACAGACCAACCAAAGTGCTAGGGTTGAGTCTACTGGGTCCTGGTGGATCTCACTTGGGTCCCGTGCCTGTTCCTGAACAAATAACCTCGGCTGAGGGGCCCCCATGAGCTATGGGAAGGCCGGCTGGTCACTGGCGGCTGGAACAGAGCCCAGGCCAGGGTCCAGCACCCATCACACACCTGATATGCCACTGCCACTGCCCGTTAGGAGCCAGGCTGGGGCAGCAGGAAAGTCAGGCTCACGTTGGCTATTGGTGACAGTGAGAGCCCACCTGCGGGAGGGCTGATCAGGGGTCAGTGCTGTGCCCAGCACTGCCCATGTGTCCTTTCACTCCGTCCTCACGTCCCCCATCAGCAGGCACTATGCTTATTTCCATCTTACTGACCAAGGCCCTGGGGCTGGTCCAAGTGCATCACTTCCCAGGCATGGTCCTGGGCCCGCCAGAGGTGACGGGGGGCGGCTGCATTTTGCGGCTGTGGCCCTGACCGTTCATCTCATGCCCGCTCTCCTCGGCAGCAGGACCCTTTCCCGCAACACAGTGGCTGGGGCAGAGGCGGGGGACTCGCTCGGGAAGGGCTCTGCCTGCTGGACGGCAGGCAAGCTTGGCGGGAGGTGAGCCCTGAGGCCTCCACGGAGGAATTTTGAAGGCTGTTTTAATGCTTTTGGTCTCTTCTTTGTTCATTCGTTGTTTGTTCTCCTGTGATGTTTTAGTGAAATTTCTTTTGAAAATCCCAAGCTTTCTCAGCTGTGCAAAGACGAACAAAGAGAGGGCCTTGGAGCCGTGTCCTTCCCGGGCAGGTGCTCCTGGGGGCCACGGCCGCGGGGGCCCGGTGGGGGCGCTCAGGTCCCGCCCAGGTGTCTGCGGGGCTCGTCCTTTCCCACAGAGAGCCACCGAGTCCTTCGCCATCCACCAAACGGAGGTTTACGAACAAGTATTCCAGGAAGGGAGCCGATTTACCCCTGAGAAGGACCCAAGTCCACTCCGCTCCTCCCTGTACCCCTCTCAGCCTCGGTCCCCAGCCCTTAGGGATGAGCCTGCCCTGTGGGGTCACCTGCGTGACCCCGAGGCCCCTGAGCTTTCAAAGCAGACAGGAAGGAGTGACAGTGACCCCACAGGGCAGAGGGGACGGCTGAAAGTGGACACGAGACGCCTTGTAGCCACAACCTCGTCCAAACGCTGGTGTTCGTGTCCAGCGTCAGAGGACGTGGCGCGTTCCCATTGGGTCAGGGGGCGGGTCAGGGGGAGGGTCAGGGCGCTGCCCATCTGAACGAGGAGGGATGGGGTGCGCGGACTCTGAACGCTCAGCCGGGGTGGGGGCGGCTGATGGTGGTCTGGCAGCAGTAGGATCCTGGGGGCAGTAGGATCCTCACCGCTCGTGAGGTGGAGCCCGGTCACTCCTCCTGTGCACATCCCCCATCATATTGGGAACCAGGCATTGGGGGCGCGCATCCATGGGAACCAGCAAGTGCCACTGGTCGGACTCCTTTGATGGGAGGGCTGGCTTCCCAGCACTCTCCCGGGGGGCAGGCTATGGAAGAGGGGGGCTGTCTTAATTACTGTTGAAGCAATAAGGGAGCTCTGATGGAGAAGGTACAGTTTAATTATCCATTTACGCAGGACACATCGATGGCAACGGAAGATTCTCCAGTTAGCGTTGGCAATCAGTGATCACAGGCGTTCCGCTGCCGTTATAAACTCTTTTGTTTTTAGGACTGAAAAGTATGTTTATTTTTTTCTTAGTCTAAAGCATGTTTCCTATGTGGCATTGTTGGTTTTGGGAAAATGCTATGAACTTATTATTAAAAATAAAATCCACAGAGAAATAAAATCCATAGAGAAATAAAATTAGATTTTAAAAAAAAATCTGAAAATGGGAGAGGCCAAAATCAGATCAACCAAAACACAACTGATAATGAGTTAAATGGGAATGGAGTTGATCCCATAATTTAGTCAAAGCACCCTCAGAAATATCTCTTGTCACCCAAAGCCGTGGAGACTGGAAAGCAGGAGGTCACAATTCGCGTGACGAATGGTGGGTTTGGAGCCATAGCTCAAGGGACCCGGCCCACAGGGAGTTTTAGAGGCTCTTAGAGCAGAATGCTCCTAGAATGGGAAAGGATGTGCACTGACAGGGTGCAGCTCAACATCTACAATAGCCTTGAAAAGGAGGGAGCAAGGAGCAGGGGCTGAGGACAGTCTCCCCAGCAGAAAGTCCGTCTTCTTTTCTCAGTTCCCAGACCCCCGAATTCTCGCGTTTGAACCCCATTGTCTAGAGGCAATTGTCCTCTGAGGGAGGGACCCCCTGGCACTGAGGCAGGAACGTGAGATTCCCCAGTCTGAGGAAGATGGTTAACACTCTACTGTTGGGTCCAACTAAGTAATGTTTGAGTTCCTTTCCAAGTGTAAATACGTGTAATGCTAAATAATACATGTACGCTTTGAAAGCTTAAAATCATGTACTCGTGTGCACAATAAAGAATAAGAAATTAATCTTTTCCTGATTCAGAGTTTAAGGTAATAGCTAATGCTACTAAATTTAACGCTTTGAATATAAATGTCAGTATGGGAACTACTTCAGGAATAAACTGGAAAATGGAAATGTTTTGTAGAAATTCACATATGCAATTTACAGGCAGGCACCAAACATTCTGGCAAAGTCTGAGAAGCATTGCTCACACACAGGAACCCAGGTGACCGTGAGAAGTCAATGCGGGGCTCATTCAGGAACATTCCAACTGTTCTCGTAAATGTGGATGTTAGTGTGAGGTACACACAGACGTGAATCACCATACTTTCAGAGAATATGAATTTCTTTGATGAATAGCATACTTTCATGGTAACCCCAAGAACGGATTTGTTCTTCCCACTCTAAATGTGGGAGAATTTTGAGTGGAATTTCTTGGGGAAATGCAGACAAGCAGACCACATAAATTGCCCTGATGTATCAAGTGTTTATGTGTATTATTTGAGGCCGTAACTGAAACAGGATGGGTTGAGCTCTGGGCCGTGCAGGTGGAAACACTTAGAGGGAACCCTATCCCCTCTCACACACGCATCCTGAGGGAGAGATGAGGACGCTCACCAAAGAATAAAGGGCCTTTAGATTTTACCCACAAAGCAAAGCCAGACATCTCTAGTTGGGGTGGGATACTCCCTGGACCCTCCCTGTGACTGAGGGGTCTGCCCGAGGGCTACCTCCAGGGGGGTTCTGAGCTTCCCAGCAGAAGGGCTGCACATGGGACAGGCCCTCCCAACTTGTCCTGAAAACGGAAGCTGTAAGCTCCCGTCCCAACAAGGCTGGTACCAACGACTCTGACTTTGAATAAGAAACTCAGAATCGCTTTTGGCCACAGTGTTCAATGTTCCTAGTCTAAACTTTGCAGGGTTCAACTAATATACATTTCCTTTAAATGAAACAGTCTGCACCTTCACTGCGACTGTAATTCTTCCAGGATATGGTAGGAGATTTGCTTCATTCTCGGGTGTCTTTTCTTGCTCTTTTCTGCTTAGTTGATGATTTCTACTTTTAAAAAAAAAAAAAAACTTTTTTTTAAATTAATTTATTTTTGGCTGTGCTGGGTCTTCGTTTCTATGCGTGGGCTTTCTCTAGTTGCAGCGAGCTGGGGCCACTCTTCATCGCAGTGCGCGGGCCTCTCACTATCGCGGCCTCTCTTGTTGCGGAGCACAGGCTCCAGACGCGCGGGCTCAGTAGTTGTGGCTCACGGGCCTAGTTGCTCCGTGGCATGTGGGATCTTCCCAGACCAGGGCTTGAACTCGTGTCCCCTGCATTGGCAGGCAGATTCTCAGTAGAAGGCCTCTACTGTTTTTTGAAAACTGGAGGAAAGAGTTACAGGCTCGGGCCCCATTCCTCCACAACACACTGACTTTCAAGTTAACGGTAAAATGAGGCCAGCATTTAGCGCTCAGTGAGCACTAAGTGCACACAGAGAGTGTGCTGGGCATCTTCCCCTATCATCCCATTAAATCCTCACAACAGCCTGCGGGTAAACGTCTTCGCGCTGCTTCCTTCTTTTTCAAATGAGAACCGAGGTCTCCAGGAAGTTGAGCGATTTCCCTGAGCTTCCAGAGCCAGTGAGTAGTAACCCTGGGGTTCAGGTTCACAGGCGCCATGTTCTCTGATTCTCACCCTAGCTGCACGGAACCTCCCGGGGAAGGAAACGGTTGCCCAGCCCTGTGCACCACCCTGGTGCACACACACGTGGGAGAGCCCACTGCTGGACCTGCAGGTCCCCCGAGATGCGGGCATCCACTCACCGGGCACCGCCCTCCCCGGACTTTGTGACTCAGACCAACTACCCAGCTCGTCTGCTCCTCAGGCATTTCAAACCCACGCCCCAGTTAATATGTCCCCTTTTCTGAACCAGAACCACAGGGTTCACTTCCGCCTGTGAGTGTGTTGAGTGTTCATCACGGGACATGCTTGCCATCGAGGAGGGTCCCGGGTGCCCACGGGCCCCGCCCTCTGGGCGACAACCCTGCCTGAGAACCGGAGCCAGTGACTTGTGCTGATGAAATCGTTCCGTAGTCAACCCGCGTCTTGATCTAAGTTTCGTCGGGTCCTACCCTCCTGCAGAGGGAGTGACGGGGGCAGAGCTCCCTGTGTGCCAGGCCCTGCTCCATGGACCCAGGCACTCATTCCTCATCTTCACAACCCCCGCGTCTCCTGATGCCCCCACCTTACAGATGGGGAGGCCGAGACACACAGTGACTGGGTACAAGTCACACAGCAAGCGTGGTGAGCGGAGCAGGATTCAAACCCAGATCAGCGGGCCCCAGAGGCTGTAGTTGTGTCCAGACCCCCACTCCCCACCCAGGGGAAGGAATGCACCACACGTTTCTACACCTGCCACAAAATTAGAAAGCCAGGTGAGCGGTGAGAAAAAAATCACCAGTCATTTCTCTACCCACTATTTTTTTTCTTTTTTTATTGTAGCACAGTTGATTTACAATATTATATTAGTTTCAGGTGTACAACATAGTGATTTAATATTTTTATAGAATATACCCCATATAAAGTTATTATAAAATATTGGCTTTATTCCCTGGGCTGTATAGTACATCTTTGTATCATTCACTTTATACCTAGTAGTTTGTACCTCTTAATCACTTACCCCATCTTGCCCCTCCCGTCATCTCCACTGGTAACCGCTAGCTTGTTCTCTGTATCTGTGAGTCTGTTTCTGTTTTGTTATATTCATTCATTTGTTTTATTTTTAGATTCCACATATAAGTGATATCATACAGCATTTGTCTTTCTCTGACTTGTATCACTAAGCATAATACCCTCCAAGTCCACCCTTGTTGCTGCAAATGGCAGAATTTTATTCTTTTTTATGGCTGAGTAATATTCCATTGTATATATACATCACGTCTTCTTTATCCATTCCTCTGATGGTGGACACTTAGGTTGCTTCCCTATCTTGGCTATTGTAAATAGAGCTGCAGTGAACACATGGGTGCATGTATCTTTTTGAATTAGTGTTTTTGTTTTCTTTGGATATATACCCAGGAGTGGAATTGCTGGGTCATATGGTAGTTCTATTTTTAATTTTTTGAGGGACCTCCAAACTGTTTTCCATAGTGGCTGCATCAATTTACTCTCCTGCCAATAGTGCATGAGGGCTCCCTTTTCCTCACACCCTCACCAGCATCTGTTATTTCTTATCTTTTTGACAGTAGCCATTCTGACAGGTGTGAGGTGGTGTCTCATTGTGGTTTGGATTTGCATTTCCCTGATGTAATTGCTGTAGGTAGTATGGAAACTTTAACAATATTAGTTCTTCCAATCCATGAGCACAGTATATTTTTCCACTTATTCATATCATCTTTAATTTCTCTTGACTATGTCTTGGAATTTTCAAAGTATAGGTTTTTCATCTCCTTGGTTAAATTTATTCCTAGGTATTTTATTCTTTTTGATTTGATTGTAAATGAGATTGTTTTCTGGATTTCTCTTTCTGAGAGTTCTTTGTTAGTGTAAGGAATGCAACATATATCTATATATTAATCTTATATTCTGCTAATTTACTGAATTCATTTATTAGTTCTATTAGTTTTTTTTAAATTTATTTTTATTTTATTTATTTTTGGCTGCGTTGGGTCTTTGTTGCTGCACATGGGCTTTCTCTAGTTGCTGTGAGCAGGGGCTACTCTTCATTGAGGTGCGTGGGCTTCTCATTGCGGTGACTTCTCTTGTTGTGGAGCACGGGCTCTAGGCACACGGGCTTCAGTAGTTGTGGCATGTGGGCTTCAGTAGTTGTGGCTCTCAGACTCTAGAGCGCAGGCTCAGTAGTTGTGGCACATGGGCTTAGTTGCTCCGCAGCATGTGGGATCTTCCCAGACCAGGGCTCAAACCCGTGTCCCCTGCATTGGCAGGCAGATTCTTAACCACTGCACCACCAGGGAAGCCCAGTTCTATTAGTTTTTTGTATAACTATATAACTGTATGACTATACAGTATCATGTCATCTGCAAGTAGTGACAGTTTTACTTCTTCCATTCCAATTTGGATGCCTTTTATTATTATTTTTCTTATCTGATTGCTGTAACTAGGACTTCCAATGCTATGTTAAAAAGAAATGGCGAGAGTGGGCATCCTTGTCTTGTTTCTGATCTTAGAAGAAAAGATTTCAGCTTTTCACCATTGAGAATGATGTTCACTGTGGGCTTGTCATAAAAGGCCTTTATTATACTGAAGTATGTTCCCTCTATGCCCACTTTGTTGAGTTTTTTAAATCATGAAATGACCTATGAGATGATCATGTGATATTTTATTCTTTAGTTTACTAATATGGTGTATCACATTTGATTTGTGGATGATTGATTTGTGGCTATTGAACCATCCTTGCATCCCTGGGATAAATCCCACTTGATCATGATGTATGATCATTTTTATGTATTGTTGCATTCAGTTTGCTAATATTTTGTTGAGGATTTTTGCATCTGTATTCATCGGAGATATTAGCCTATAATTTTCTTTTTTCGTTGTGTCTTTGGTTTTGGTGTCAGGGTAATGCTGGCCTTCTAGAATGAGTTTGGGGGTGTTCCTTCCTCTTCAGTTTTCTGCAATAGTTTGAGAAGGAGCAATACTAACTCTTCTCTAAATGTTTGGTAGAATTCCCCTGTGAAGCTATCCAACCCTGGACTTTTGTTTGTTGGGAGTTTTTTGATTACTGACTTAGTAACCAGTCTATTCAGATTTTCTATTTCTTCCTGATTCAGTCTTAAAATAGTGTATATTTCTAGGATTTTATCCATTTATTCTAGGTTGTCCAGGTTGTTGCGCATGGGATCCTCCAGGACTTTTATTCAAAGGAAACTTGAAAACTCAATCGCTATAACGATGGTTTGTCCTGATAGCCTTTTGATCAGAGGAATTTTCCAGGACAGTCAGAAACAGGGAGTAAATAGGAACGAGGCAAACAAATGTGACAACCGTGTGTCTGTTTGGTCCCTTTATTTATGTTCTGTCTTCTGTCTTTAGATTAATTTCCACATCAGAAGCGGTGGAGGCAGTGGCTGTGCTGGTCTTTAATTAAGCGTGTGCACGTGCATGCGTGTGCGTGTGCGTGTGAGTGTGTGTGTATGTGCATGTGTGCACTTTTCCTGATGGTAAGCTGAAGAGAAAGAATTTCATCACATAAACAATAAACAAGGTTCCCCACGGTTCTAAACACCAAACAGTCACCGACACTCCATCTTGCCACATGTCCCCTGGGTTTCATGTCACAGTTACAGACTGTCCTTGGGAGAGTCCAGCTCACCAGGGTCAGGCTGGTTTACTCACTTCTCCGTCCTTCCTCCTCCATGCTCTTGAAGGGGGTCAGGGGATCACGGCCAAAGCAGCTCAGGTTCCATGTCGAGTGCGCAGACCCAGAATCCACTCCAGAGGCAAAAGGCTGGTTTTGTGCCTCGTGGGCCTCTCAGCCGAGAAGTCCATGCTATCTTCAAGTCCTCATTGGAGACACCTAGCTGGGAGGTCCAGGAAGGCCCTGGGGCCACACCTCAGGTGTTTGAGGGGCCTGAACTCGTTTCCAGAAGACTCACCTAGCCCTGGCTCGTGTTAATTTATTGTACTCTTGGCAAATCACTTAGCCTTGTTAGATCTGTTTTCTACTTACTTCACAGGATTATTTTAGGAGCTGAAAGCTCCAAGCAGACCCCAAAGCTTGGCTTGCCCATGCTGAAACATCTCTATAATCACAAACCTTCTGAATGGCCTCCGGTGAGTTGCACTGTCTCCAAGGACTGACGTCCGAGTGCAGAGTATCACGAACACCCTTAAAATGAGGCCAGAAAATCTGAAATTGGTGTCTCCTTTGTTTAGGTTTGTGGTGTTAAGTAAGTAAAAGCAGGCTGATGAATTGATCTCTGGGTGGGTTTACTTCACTGATCAGCTCCCACCAACACTCTGCTCGTTAAAAACACGCAGGATGAGCTGCCAGGAGAAGCACGGGAAGTCTAATGGGAAACATGAGAATAAAGGCTCTGAAACACACTTAACTGGAAAACACCCCCCGGAGTCAGTACCACACGTGGAAGCGAAAACACTGAGTGAAGAATATTTATTACAAAATGTGAAGGCATGTAAAAAATCTGTCTTGTAGAGGCAGGAAAACCATCTCAGGCAAACATGATCTTGCGAGGAAATGTTTTTATAAGGCAGGTTGCGAGTCTGTTACAGCTTTACATGGCCTAATGGTTAAATATATCAAAGGGAAAAATCATAAATATAGTATGATTTCATAAGCTTTAACTGAAGTCCAGTTTTCATGTCAAGCCCATAATGGGTTCTCAGAAGAGAATGGGTGAAGGTGAAATTTCAAGAGGAAAGAAAGGTCTAAATTTACCAAGATGCAAAAAGGGAGGAAAGGGACAGTTCTTGCAGGGCTCTTGAAAATCTCAGTTCACAGAAAGTACCTTGAGCTGACAGTTGCACAAATGAAAGGAAAAAGTTCAAAGTCAGACCAGATAAGTAGGATTTGGAAAGTGAGACCAGAGGTCACAGTGAGATGGAGCGGGGGCCGCCTCACCAGGAACACATCATTTTTATGTGGGTCCCACCGCCTGAGAGGGTGAGAGAGGTCGGCTCTGTATGGGAGGCCAGGGCACACGCCTCTTGTTGGGCATGTGAGTGTTCTGGAAGTGCAGATCCTCTTCCCCCAACATGACCACCAAGGAGGAGGGCCGCGCCTCTTGGGTGGGCGGCCTTGTGCCACACCACACAGCCTCAGGGGCAAAATTACACAGCTACCCTGTCTCAACTGCTCCCGTGGAGAAAGCTTGGAAAGCTTTTCCTTAGAGAGGGCCTGGGGAAGACTGTACTATTGGGGTCATTTCATGAGGGAAGCAGGAAAATGAATAAGCCCAGGGACACTGCCTGCCACCCTCAAGGAAAATCTTGCCAACTAGGTTCATCTTTGGTGCCCACAAAGCCACCTTCACAGCAAGCAGAGTCCCTAGATCAAATAGATAACATCTCTTACCTGTCCCGTCTTTCAAATTATATAGATGCCCTCGTGACTCATAAAGTCCAAACTCTTTTATAATTATGATTAAAGTCACAATAACTTAGAGTCACGCATTAGACAATCAACGCATTCTGAAAGTTACAGATACACACATAGGAAGACGCCCCTGAACTTTCTGGGCTTTAAAAGCAAAGGTGTTAAACTCACACTGGTTGGGAGCATGTGCTCCAGAGCATAACATCCCAGAGGGAGCGATCTCTTTCCTCTCCTCATAATGGGAAATGTGCTTGGAGAGCCAGCTGGACTCTGCCTTGTGTGGGAACAACCACTGATAACTGGCCCCAGGGACCGCCGAGAGCTCTCCTTGGAGGACTGCAGACTCAGAGAGATGGGCTCTGAAGCATCTAGTGGGCAGAAAATCATACCCGAAGGCAAACGAGTTTTTTAAAGAAAAATGTAGACGGCAATAACAGCAAGGAAGGAGCTTTGGGACAGAGGACAGATGTGGGGCGGGGCAGAGCTGGATACAAGTAGAAAGTGCAGGCATCTGGCTGAGAACCGCTCCCAACAGGAGCAGCGACAGGCAGCCTGGCTCACCACGCCTCCTCCAGGTGGGGAGCCGGTCCACGAAGGTGTTCACTTCCTCACCCCTGGAACCCATGACGCTACTTTAGCAGGAAAAGAGGGAATCTGCAGGTGGAATGGGAGACTATTCTGGATTATCCAGGCAGGCCCAGTGTGGTCACCTGGGTCCTTAACAGCAGAACCCTTTCTTGGCTGTGCTCGGAGACAGAGATGACGTCTCCCAGCTTTGGAGAAAGGGGGCCACAAGCCGACGACTGTGGGCGCCTCTAGGAGCTGGAAAAGGCAAAGCGTGGGTCCTCCCTGGAGCCTCCACAAGGGAGTCCAGCCCTGCTGACATAGTGATTTTGGCCCAGTGATACCACCTGGACCTGTGACCCGCTGAACTCTAAGGTAATAGGTTTGTGTTATCTTCAGCCGCTTAGGTTTTGGTGTTTAGTTACGGCAACAATAGGAAACGGATGAAAGCCTTCACCCCACCTGCATCACCAGCTGGGGAGCTGGGGGAACTGACTCTTGAGGGCAGTGCTTGGCCTGGTCCTTGGGGCCCAGGACGCCCAGAACTTTCTTTGCTGTGTGGACCTGAGGACTGGAGTCTTCACAGAATGAATTCAGAGGGCCGGGGCGGGGCAGGGGCCAGAACCGCCGATACTCACAGAAAGCAGAAAGGCCATCTGACAAGTGGCCGTAAGAGGGGCCTGTAGGAAGCCTGCCCAAGCAAGAGAGCTCCCAAGTGGTAACTCCAGCATCTCTTTAGGAATTAAGCCAATTACTGAGGGGAAGTTGTTTAAGAGGAAAGTATATTCTTTGCAAGAAAAGAAATTAGAATAAAGTAGCAAAATAGGATGGAACTGGGCCATTTTCAGGTCACTAAAACTAATTCACTGGATTTCTTTTTAATGCCACCCATTCAACCCATTTAAAGGAGGAATCTTTTCACAGTGCCTGCACAGATAAAGATGGGACCAAATGCCCTGGTTTTCCCTGGGAAGCATATGCTCCTTTGATCTGCATGCTTACTGTGTACTAAATTCGCAAATTGCAGCTCATTTGCTCTAAGCTCCAGAAACTGGGGTTATTTGTAGGACAGAGACGCATATAAATCATGCTTGGGTGTTGGGCCTCGACTCGGCCGGGAGAGCTTTGGGGCTGGTGTGACCGTCGAAGCCTGGGAGCACGGAGGCCCAGAAGCTCATCCACTGATGCCGGTTCACAAAGCTGGTGCCACATGCAGGAGAAAAGTCCGCAGGTGTCAAGCAGGAACCGACTGTGATGGTGGCGATGACGTTTGGTGGCTCCCCCTTGAGCACACAGCAGAGGGACTGGGACCCCAGGGCCGCAGGAGACGGGTTTCCTGCGACTCCGGGCGAGTGTGGGTCTGGAGCAGCGGTCAAAACAAAACCAAACCAACAGTGGGAGGGGGGGCCGCCTCCAGGAGCCCCAGGCTGGGAAGCAGCTCCGAGGACTTCAGGGG
Source organism: Monodon monoceros (assembly GCF_005190385.1). Taxonomy (NCBI): domain Eukaryota; kingdom Metazoa; phylum Chordata; class Mammalia; order Artiodactyla; family Monodontidae; genus Monodon; species Monodon monoceros. The sequence goes on along the minus strand of NW_021703780.1, from coordinate 1,622,641 downwards.
CCCGGAATGTGCCCGAAAGGAGGGGCGCCTAGGCAGGTGGCTGCGAGCGTGGAGAGCAGGGTGCAGCTGAGGGAGCCGGCGGCTTTGACCGGCGTCTGCAGCCAGGCAAGGAGAGGAATGGATTAGGCCGGCTGGCCCGTGCCCCCCACCCCAGCCCTCTCACCTCTCTGCCGCAGGGGACTGACTTTCCAACTGCAGACTACCTGTCAGAACATTCACAGCCGGGGACACGCCGAGCCACGACGTCACGTGTCCCCCGCTGTGTGCAGGGGGGCGGGGGGCGCCGTAGGACAACGGATTATACACCCAGGCTAAGCCCCTGCAGAGGGCTCAACGTCACTAGTCATCAGGGGAATGCAAATCAAAACCCCAGCGGTTAGGATGGCTGTTACCCACAAAAGAAATAGGCATTGGTGAGGGTGTGGAGAAGCTGGGACCCTCGTGCACAGTTTGTGGGAAAGTAAATTGTGCAGCCTCCACGCAAAACCGGAAGGAGGTCCTCAAAAACTTAAGCAGAGGGCTTCCCTGGTGGCGCAGTTGTTGAGAGTCTGCCTGCCGATGCAGGGGACGCGGGTTCGTGCCCCGGTCTGGGAAGATCCCACATGCCGCGGAGCGGCTGGGCCCGTGAGCCATGGCCACTGAGCCTGCGCGTCCGGAGCCTGTGCTCCGCAGCGGGAGAGGCCACAGCAGGGAGAGGCCCTCGTACGGCAAAAAAAAAAAAAAAAAAAAAAAAAATCTAAGGCAAAAAAGTAACACCTGAAATAATGCTTTTGATATAATGGGTGCCTAGTAAATTTTTAAAAATATTATTTCTCTCAAGACAAATATTAAATGATATCACTTTTATATGGAGTCTAAAAAATAATACAGAACAGGAACAGGCTCACAGACATAGAAAACAAATTTATAGTTACCAAAGGGGAGGTGAGGAGGGATAAATTAGGAGCATGGGATTAACAGATGCACAGTACTATACATAAAATAAACAACAAGGACTCACTCTGTATAGTACGGAGAATTATATTCAATATCTTATAATAACTTTAATGGAACGTAATCTAAAGAAGTATATATATACATACATATACATATATGTACCTGAATCACTTTGCTATACCCCTGAGACTAACACAATAGTAAATCAACTATACTTCAATAAAATTAAAAAATGTATATTATGTCTCTCTTGCAGAGTCGAAGGTTTGCAAGTTAGTCTCGGCCAGTGGCAGAGAAAAGTACCAGAGACATTGTACAATTGGAAAAATAAATACATAAGTTTCAGTAGTTCTACCTTTCTAGTTTCTTCCTTTGGCCTGGAGGCATTGTTTTAAAGAAAACTTTGTCTTTTAGGCAGCAGCTTAGGTGAGGGGTAAGGGGTGAGCTGGCTGGTGGGCAGAAGGTTGGTAACGAGTGTTGGGAGCCCAGGGAGCTAGTGGCTCTTCTACTCTTGATTTTTTCTTCTTTCTTTGTCCTTCCCCATCTTTGGGTCTCCCTTCTCCTTGTTTAACTTGACAGGCAAAGTGACAAAGTTCAAGGCTTTCTCTCTTTCAGTGACATTTTTCAAGGTGGAGCCTCTCATCCAGCATGCAGTCGTGGCTGAGTTTTGCTCAAAAGCCCCCTTCTTCCCAGTCATCTTGTATCTGCTCATCATATCCCTGACCCAAAAGGATACGCAGTTCAAGGTGCTGTACCATGCAACTTCCTCTATTCATCCATTTTCACAGAATCAAGGCACATAGAGAAAAGCAAGACTGTCAGATTTGTCTCAGATCCTGTGCGTGATTTTATTCTGACTCAGAGCTTGTATTTACTTCCACGGCTGGAAATCCCGCCTGGGGCCAAGTGAGATGTTTACCACATTTTCCCACATTTTAGAGCGAGTTCTCTAACGTGGGTTATGTAAGGCAAACTTTGGGGTGAACCTGGAAATAACGAATATTCGTGGCCTCTAGAATCACTGTGTCTTGGAATGCTCAGGAGTTGAACTCAAATTCCATCGACATGGGGGAGACCCCCACTTTTCTGAAAATGATGTGGGCTCCGCGACCATGGTTGCTGGGTTTCAGGTTTCACTGTCCTCTTACAGATAAAGTCTCTTCAATAACTCCTGGATTATTGAGAACACAGCTCGCCCTTTAAATTCTTGGCCGTGTGTCCTGGTCCCTAGACCCGATCAATGCTTGTTTGGGTTTCACCGTGGAGTTTATGCTAGAACATTCCATGGCACGCATAGTGGGGGTCCCAGTGAACACCAGAAGGTTCTGAGGGAGGTGGGACTGGCCGCGCCAACCAGCTGCCTCTCAGGTGCTTATGACAGTGTCATTGGTCTGGAACCGAACTGACTGGAAACCTCACATGAAGACAGGCTTTCTTCTTCCCAATTTTTTTCAAGATTTTCAGCAGTAGAGATCACCTCAGAAGGTGGTGACCTCAGAAGTCTGTGTGTTTTCAAAGCTTCAAGTGACCCCTGAACACCAGAACTTTCAGGAAGCCCTGGTGGTCCTTCCTGAAGCATCTTCCCTGCCAGGAACGTGGAGCAGGGCCCTGTGATCAAGTCCAGTGCAGTGAAGGAAACCGAGTCTGCTTCTAGCAAAAGGCGTCTCCCCACCTCCAGGAGTCTAGTTACTTGAATCAGATTTTTGCACAACCAAATTTCAGGGCAGCAAAGAATCTGAGCAGCCCTGGGAGGGGTTCCTAAGTGACACTGCCACCCTCCAGGTGAGATGCAGTCCCCAGCTCTGCAGAGCGATGACCTGGGCACCGGTCCCCCACCCAAATTCCACTTTCTCTATTCCCAGCCCTAGTCCTACAGGATATATTCGTCTTTTGTTGAGAAGAATGTTTGTGGTTTTTGTTGTTAAGAACTGTTTTGGAATTCTTTCCCCAGTTCCGATGATAGGCTGGGGTGGGAATCAGTAAGAAGGTTAAGAGAGAACCTGGATTGTTCAGCGAGAGAGACTCAGAGACACGGAGCTGGGAGGGCAGACGCCTGGGGAGGACAGGAGGCTGTGGAAACGCAGGCTGTGCCTCGCTCCTTTCACACAGACCCAGAAAGGGCCTCTCCGGAGCCTGAGTGCCAGCGCACTCCCCCTGCAGGGGGTCGGCTCTTGGTCTAGAGCGGCCACACGGGACCTGACCACATCCAGCCCAGAGTGGAGACCAGCCATCTCTCCCATGGGGTCCCCTCAGAACCACACAGAGACTGTACTCCCAAAAAGACATGCGATCAAAACCACACACTTTCTAGATGAGAGGTGATTTGGGTTTTGCTTGTTTGTTTTATAAGAGGATGGAAGCAGGATGCCCTCAGGGGTCAGAGGACAGGTAAACGACACGCCTGACAGCCCCCCGCGTCCGTCGCACAGTAGCCCAAGCGGCCCAGTTGCCACAAAGCCTCCTTTTGGAGCAGTAATTGATGAAAATTATTTTTAATAATTTCAAAAGTAAATTTCTGTCAAACAGAGACACAGTGACAGAAATGTGGGGACCGACCAGGAGGGCACAGGATGGGGGTCTGTGTGTCCCGGGGGCCCCGGCAGACCCGCCAGGCGTGGCCCCTTCCCTCCAGGGCCCTCGTGGGCACAGCTCTGAAAACATTCACATGTTTTTGAAAAGTGTAACTGTTCAGTTCAGGAGCAAACATGTAGACCCATGTAGTCTCCCAATGTAAGTGGCTTAGAATCCCTACCATTATTGGCGAGTGCTTGTTTCTGGAAAGTAAATAAGATGAGAGCTAAGAGCTGGTGATCAAAGGGACGCAGCATTATTTATAGTTTCCTACAGTGGCAGGGGCTGGCAGGCTCATTACTGCTGCACAGAAATCAAGACCATACGATTAGAGATACTTTCTTTGATCGTTTCTCTAAAGCAATCCCATTGTCAGTGGAGGGCTTCCCAGAAAGGCAGTGTAAACTAGGCCAGAAAGCACAGCACAAAGGACATTCACTCAGCTTTACTCCAAACAGACTTCAAAAACTCCTGCGAACAAATGTTTCCGCCTCAGCTGTGCACCAGGTCTGGGTCGCCGGCCCGGGCTCGTGTTCCAGGGCCAGGGCTTCACCAAAGGGTGCAGTGGGGCATCTCCTGGGTTTCCACTTCAAGAAATACATGCAATGTGAGAAGCTGAGGTCTCACTGTGGAAACAATCTCGTCTCTCCACCGCGGACGTCATCGATTGAATCGTTCGGCTTCCATCCAATCTCCTTGGCGCTGTCGCCTGGTGACAAAACGCAGACAGTGCTGGTGTCCACACGGCACATCGGGCGTGTCCCAGGAGGCACTGCTGTCCACACGTCACCCGCCAACAGTGACTAGAGGCTGACATGAGGCCGGATTCCGAGCCAACAGGACAAAGCTGCAGGGGGCTTGGAGGCCTGCAGACCTGCGCATCCGCGAGTGCGGGTTTTGCGGACGCTGTCTCACCTGCGCCCAGAGCAGACTCCAGGTGAAGCGAGAAGGATGCAGCGGGACAGATGCAGCGGAACAGAAGGGGATCCATCACTGATACTGTTGGGCATCAAATTAATCTTTTTTTTAACATTCCAATTTATCTAAATTTGTGGATATGTAAATGTCTAATTTCAATCTCTTCCCATAAGATAGTGACATAAGCCCTGAAAAGGAAAAGAAAAAAAAAACTGCTAAGAAAACTTGAGACTTTACGCCATTAACTGTCTCTGTGAGATGTATCTTTCACATAAAATAGTAAATATAATATCCATGTTCTATTTAAATAGTAATAAAAATACCCATGTATCTTCCAAAGGACTTAAGAAATGGAATATCCCCAGTGATGTAGATGAAGCTTCTTTGAACTTTCTCTTTCCACACCGCCCTCCAACCCAATTTACTGCCATCCGAAATATTTTGATGATCATTTCCTTGCTTTCCTGATAGATAGTTGGATAGGTAGATGGTTAGATAGATAATAGATAGATAGATGTAATATAGATATTACATATGAACACGTACGTACACATAGCGTAGCTCTACATTTTTGTCTGCTTTTCCTCTGCACTTTATTTAACTGGAATTTTATGTTGTGCATTTTTCCGTGACTTTCTTTTTCACTGAAGTGCTGTGAAACGCATCCGTGTTGCATTCACCAAGCAGCTCAGTGTCGACCGTCGCTGCGGCAGGTCCCAGCCTCTTGCTGACTGTGCTGTTTCTGTAAACCGCAGGTCCCCAGCTGTTCCAGAGCTGCGCGGGTGTGAGTGCTAACGTGTCTTGGTTCACCGGCCATGGTTCCTCTGGGAATAGAGCTGCTGCCGCACGGGGGGTAAGTGCGTTCAAGTTCACCAGGTCATCCCAGATCTTTTCCAAGCGCCTGCCTATTCACGCCCCGCACATGAGGCAGTGCACGGAGCTGGGCCCACACACCCTTCCTCTGCCCCCGGCCCCACCTGACTCAGCTCTGGCCAGTCTGGCCAAAGCACAGTGGGTTCTCTGGGGGCCATTTGCCCGGCCTTTGCCAACCAGGTGAAGCATCTTTCTCATGATGGTGGGCTATACATGTTTCCTCCTCCTCTGTTAAGTGTTTCGTCCAGGATTTTGCCCAATTTTTTATTGGGTTGTTTGTCTTTTTGTTGTAAATTCTTTGTGTGTTCTGTACACAAATTCTTTATTATTTTTATGTAATAAAAATAATTTAATTTTATCCCAGTTTTTATCTTTCTTTTCATCCTTTTTATTGTCTTTTGAGCAACATACATAATTTAATCAATTAAGTTAAAATTAAATTCTTAAATTTTCATGTGATCCAATTTATCAAGTGTTTTCTTTAACATTTGTGCATTTTTGTCTTTTATAATAAATTTGTCCCTGTTCTAGGTTTGCAAAGGTATTTTCCTATATAATCATCTAAACAATGTATATGCTTGTCTTTCATATTTATTTGTTCTACCTGGAACTGATTTTTCAAATGGTGTGAGATAGAAATTCACCTTCGTTCTTTTCCATATGTATAACCAGCAGCGCTGACTTTTCAGCTTTGGTTGGACTTGATAATCACTGACGTGGATGGAAGGACTGAAATGATGCGTTCCCTCAACAGCCACCTCACCTCCACACCCTAGAGAGGCCACTCTTGGTGATTCGTCTGTAAATGGCCAGGACATCTTTATGTAAATACAAGAAACCATGAATATACGGTCCCAATTTTCCTTCTTAGCGCAGCTCTCATGAGTCTGCTTTCTGAAAATTAGTGGCAGAGCTGGAGAGGGTCCCCTTCTCTGCCGGAACTGCTGTGTTGTAGGGGGCAACCCTGTGAGGGGGGGGCCGGGGCCAGGTTCAATCCCACCCAAGCCCCTGGGCTTTGCAGAGCCAAAGGCCAGAAAGAAGGAGGGTGAACTCCAGAAACCTGCGAGCCTTGACAGCACCTGCACGTCCCCGGGAGGAAACACCACCCACGAGGTCAGGCTGCTCAGGACATGGGCAGGGAGCCACCCTAGCCTGCACAGGGTGGGTGCTGGGCTCCCGCCAGGTGGGGACACACCATCCACGCGGCTGGGTGAAGCTCCAGAGGATGTTGAGTTGAGGACGGGCCCACGTCAGCCCGAAACATGGAAGGTTCTGGACCCACCGCACCCGAGCCCGAGGAACGTGACAGCTCCAGACAGACGGACCTGCCTTTTCCAGACGGCAGAGCTCAGCACCCAGCGGCACGGGGCTCCCCGGGTCCAGCTTCATGTGAGGACTTGCGGGGACACCGGAGCAGGAGACCCGCCGTGGGACCCGCCGCCCAGGCTCCCGGACCTTAGATAAAAAGCATCCTCCACGCGTTTCACTGAGGTCTTTCTCTGACTTCTACTCAGGGAAAGTCGACATCCTCACGATGACACGTTTTTCACCCACGATCACAGCATCTCTTACCATTTGCTCAACGTTTTTGTACTTTCAGAACCGTTACGCAGTTTTCCTCAAGTAGGTTTTGCACATCTCTTGCTGGGGTTACTCCCTGGCATTTTGCTGTCTTTAGTGCTGTCATAAGTGGAGCCCCTTTATTTCCACGTTGGACTCTGCATTGTTTGTATCTGTGATGTGCGTTATCAGTTGTCTTTGGACGGGCATGCAGCTCACACCCCTGGAACAGTCCCCTCAGTAAAGTGTCTTAAAGCAGCAGTTCTAATCTGCTCATTGTAAAGAAAATCCCTTAGGTTTCCAGAAAGAAAATTACTACAAAGAAATGAGAATTAGATGGACTTCAAAACACTGAGGAGGAACGGCTTTGACTCCAGACTCTGTGCCCAGTGGGACTGCCATTTGAGAATAAAAATACAATAAAGACATTTACACAGGCAGGACCCAGGAAGCCAAGGCCACCACGAACTTCCTGAGACCCTCCTCTGACCCAGCACAAGCTTTCCCCTCGTCAGGTACGTGTGCCATCACTTTGCACCGAATGTCCTGCCTCATCCCCCAGCCTCCTCCTGCAAATGTCTGTTTTCTCCCCGAGACTCCATCCACGTGTCCTGTGAGGGGCCTCCTTGGGCAGGGGTGGGGCCCCTCCCGGTCCTCAGTGCCCTGTCCTCCCCGGCCTGCACAGCTGCCCGCTCTCCCTCCCTCCCTCACCCCTGCCTGTGTAGAGCAGCTTCTCTGAGAGATGGGACATGGGTGATGCTGAACCAATGGAGAAAAACTCCTCGAGTCCTCTGCCCATTTCTGAGTTGGGTTGGTTGTCTTTTTGTTGTTGAGTCGTGGAGCTCTTTGTATATGCTGGATAGTAAACCCTGGTCAGATGTATGATCTGCAAAATTTTCCTCCCACTCTGTAGGTTGTCTTTTCACTTTACTGATAATGTCCTTTAATATAAAAAATTACTTAATTTGTCTATTTTTTTTCTTTTGTCGCCTGTGCTTTTGGTTTCTCTGAACACTTTAAATATTTCACTTCTCTCTCTTCTTGCCTGTGTGCCTTCAGATGTAATTCTTACCTGGCACTTTCTCTCTCCCTCCTCCTCCTGGAGTTCCCACGATGAGCGTGTTGGTCCTTTTGATGGTTTCCTCAGGTGCGTTAGGCTCTGTTCACTTTTCTTCACTCTTTCTTTCTTTCTCTTCCTCAGACTCAATAATTTCCACTGTCCTATCTTCAAGTTTGCTGAGTCTTTCTTCTCCCTCAGACCTGCTTTTGAAGCTCTGTGGTGAATCTTTCATTTCCGTTATTGTACTTTTTTACAATTTCAGAACCTTTTTGATGTCTATTTAGGATTTCAGTTTCTTTATTGATGTTTTCATTTTGTTCAGACATTACTTCCTCGACTTTCCCCACATCCTCCATTAGTTCTTTGAGCATCTTTATGACAGCTGTTTTAAGTTTTTATCTAGTATATCTCCCATTTTTGTTTCTCAGGGATCATTTCTGTTGATTTATTTTTTCCTTTATATCAGCCATACTTTCCTGCTTCTTTGTATGCCTTGTGATTTTTTTGTTGAAGATTGGCCATTTGAACTGAATGATGTGGTAACTGTAAATTGGACCCTACTCCCTGCCTCGGGGATTGCTGGGGTTTGTTGTCATTTTGTTTATTGTTTTATGGTGTGTGTCTGTGTGTCTGTGTGTCTGTGTGTCTGTGCAGGCTCTCTTTATACTGAGGACCAAGCTGAGGTGTAAAAAGTTCTTCTCAGGTATCTTCTGAGCCTTTCACTATTTAATTTTCCCCATGTACACTCTTGTTTTTTAATGTTTTTTAATGGACTAGTCTTTTATGTCTGGCCCCCAAAAGGGGAAAAAGGGGAAAATAAAGGGGGAGAGTGTCATCCTTTTAAAATTATTTAACTGTTTATAATAGCATTATTCATAATAGCCAAAAGGTGGAAATAAACTAAAACGTCCAACAACTGATGAATAGATGAACAACCTGTGGCATATCCACAAGATGAAATGTACTTTACCATACAAAGGAATAAAGTACTGGGACTTTCTACAACATGGGTGAACCTCAGGAACATTATGCTGAGTGAAGAAGTGACTCACAAGAGACCACGTATTATATGATTCATCCACAAGAATGTCCAGATTGGGGAAGTTTATAGACTCAGAAATCTGCAGAGTAAAAATGTTGTTTAGGGCTGTAGGGGAGGCATGAGGGGCTAAAAGAGTATAACTGAGGGGTGTAGGGTTCCTTTCCGAGGTGATGAAAATGTTCTGAAATAGACTGTGTGTCTGTGGATACATTAAAAACCATTGAAATCACACACTTGAAGTGGGCGAATTGTATAGTATGTGAATTAGATCTCAGAAAGGCTGTTTACCAACAAAAAAAGGATGATGGAGACGCGATAGTGTGTATCACTCCTGCTAGAAGCTTGACAGTGGACGGATGAGGGCAGTGTCTTAAGAAGAGAGAAAGCCAAAACCAAAATTGTCCTGATGGAAGAGGCTGTGGAATGTGTCTAGGCAGGAAGGGAGGAGCCAGGGGAAAGGACACTACAGAGAGTGGTGACAACTGAAACCTCAGAACAGATGGAAAGTGATGAGCTCCTGGGGGAAAGCATCACTGCTCTCCCTTGGGCCAGGTGCTCAGGAGGTGAGAGCTTGTGGAAAAGGCAGAGATGGGGCCCAGACCCCCATCCGTCCAAGAAAGGACCTGAGACCCGACACGGAAAGGCAGGTCCCAGCCGCCCCGCTGTCACCTCCGCTGCAGGACCCTGTCCCTTCACCTGGTAACTTTAGAAGGAGCGGGGAGGGCCGGGGCTGATAAAACTGTGTGAGTCAATGTCACGAAAAGCAGATGGAGCGGGTGGTTAGCAGGAGACTGAAGGTCGGCAGCTGGTTTGAGTTTTATCTGCTCTTGCCAGGTGGGAAGGCGTGCACTTTTTACATCTTCACTAGGAAACCTAGAACTTCTGTCCACAGATCACTCACACCGCTTCTGGTGCTGGCCGGGCACAAGTGGGACCCTGACCCGAGGCTGCGGCTGCATTTAACTCTGCACTTGATGAGACAGCTCGAGTGTATTCAGCTCTCCAAAGAGTCAAACAATTAAAGCCCCAAGAAACACCGACACGCTGCCTGGAGTATAAACATTCAGGACGCCCAGACCCTGATGCCAAGTGTTTGTGAAGCCCTGGGTCGTTGTGTTTTTGACCCAGGAGGGACTAGAGGAGCAGTGTGAAATCTCAGCCATGGGTGTTGTCTCCACAGGGAGCTGGACGTCAGCTATAAAACGTGAATGATGCTGAGGTCTATGAAACGCCCTCCTCCATAAGGTGAGGCGATTGCTGTCATTCCCACCTGGCCCCGAGGTGCTGCTCTCCTTAAAATGAAGTGAAGCTGCACGGCACATCTAATCAGATTTCCCCTGCCAGCCGCACGCCACTCCCAAGCTGTCTTCATAAGCTCGTGTTACCTGCAGAAGTTTGCCTAAGGCTTTGGGGAAGTCACTGAATCATGATTCTTCAGTGTTTGAACATGTTTTGTATGTTTAAAAAACATCAAAATATTGAATTAAGCAAAGCTACTAGGGTGACTGTAACTTGGGAAGAGCCAGGTAAACTGTCACAGACGAGGGAGACCGAGATACGGAGGGGGGTGGGTGGCACCAAAAAGTCCCGCCCAGATTTCGGGTTAAAATGCACGCAGGTACCTGCGCACACAGGCAAAAGCCCGGGGCGAGTAGGGGCAAGACCCTCAGTTGTGGGCTCTTCTACTGGTGAGTCACGTGAGTCTGCCCCCAACCTGCCGGAGGGAGCAGAGGGTCTGTGGTCTGTGGCGAGATGCCACAGGCTTTTTAGAAACCCTTTCCCTCAGCTTTTCTTTATGGTTAAATTCTCTCTCTTTTTTAAAAACTAGACTTCGCTTCTTAAGAAGTTTTGGGTTCACGGCAAAAAGGAGCAGAAAACACAGCGGGTCCCATAAACCGCCCCCCTGAGAGCCTCCGCGTCCTCAGTGTCCCCAGAACCTGCACTGACACGCAGTTCAGAGCCATAAGCCCTTGTTCGAAGTTCTCTCACCACACAACCTTAGAGCTCTCTAAGGGCAAACAAAAAAATTGAGCCTCTGGAGAAGTTCTGTAAGTTATCCAACGAAATGGGAAAACAGAGCTCACACTTACGGAGCACCTGTCGCGTGCCTGTCGCTCACATGTGTGACTGCATTGTCTCCTCAAGTTGGTAATCTCCCCTCCTTTGGACATTTTTATGCACTTTCCAGATGACAAAATTGAGACCTAAGAAACCAAGGCCAGAGTCCTATTTCCAGTAAGATTAACAATGGACTCTCTGCTGTGGGAGCCACCACTCCCCGTGTGACACCTGGCCGGTTCCTCGTGGTCACAAAGGAAGCAGCGTCCACTGCCCACCGGAGGAGCTTCTTCTCGGGGCCGTTCTGAATCCCCTCTCCTTTAATCCTGCTCCGTCCTCGGAGGGACTGAGGCTGGCTGGTCACCATCTGACCTAAAACATTTCACTTAAGACTTTCGTTTTGTGGCCGTGACTGAAGGTTCCCAATTTCTGTCGTCTTCGTTAGAACTACTGCTTCCTAAGCCTTGAGACTTGATTTTTCTCCACTGCACCTTTCAATGCGAGGCGGGCAGCCTGTGAAACGCAGAGGATAGACATTGAACAGAGAGATTAGCGTTCCATCCCGACTTCTATCATTTCTAAGCCGTGTGAAACTGAGCAAGTGACTTTCTCTCTTTCTCTCGGCCTTGGTGCCCTCACTTCTGAAATAATGACAATGGTCCCAATGGTACCCAACCCCCGGGGTGCTTGTGAGGATGAAACATGAAGCCTGTACAGCCCCTGGCCACGCACGTGTGCTACCAAGTGGGGCATGATTAAGTGATGCCTACCTCGGTCGTTGCCCAGCAAAGATTCCCAGTTGGTTCTCTGAGACACAGTTTGTATTATCGGCAAGGTCCTGATCAGCAGCCCTCCAGGTGCACACTGTGTGTGGTCGCCCAGGACACGCTGAGAGCCCCGCTCTGGAGCCAGGCCTGAACATCCAGTGTACCGCGTGGTCTACACCGCGGCAGGCTCTGGATTTGCAGGAGATTTTGACCCTCTCCGGCTCTGAATCCCACACCCAGCCCATCTCAGCCTACGCAGTGCAGCCTTGGTATCTGCGCTTTACAAGCTGTGCAGGTGTTTCCAACGCAGGGAGGCATGGCTGTAAGGATCTCAGCGCCTCTTCAGAAACCATTCAGGGACAGCGCTCAGTCCCACACGGGAGGACACCTGGCAGAGGGGCCAGGGCTGGGAGGGAGAATTCCCATTGTGACATCCTTTTGCAACTTTTTAAATTGTATGAATGAATTTTAAAAATAAGTGATTAAAATTTAAAAACAGACCTTTTCTATTTTTACACGTGGGACTTTGGAAATTTTCACTGGTGCACAAGAGATCACCCCAAATCATGAGATTTGTTGGATGCAGAGCTGAGCTCAAGGCACTTTTCTGCATTCGAGATTTTCAAGGGATTCTGGAGCATTTTGCAGAATTTGGTTCATATGTCACTTAAACATGGAAAACTCTTTATGAAGCTTTTGTGTAAAAAGGCAAACTGTTTGCTGCTGCAGGGGGCGTGCAGGGGGCCCTTTAACCCCTCGTCCCAGCGGTGGGAGCCCCAGGGCAGGTCCCAGCACCAGGAAGGCTTGTAAGAGGGTGGGAAAGAGCCTTCACGAAGACTCAGAAATCACTTCCAGGGGCTGATCACCGAAACTGGCACGTGACAACAAAGTTCTCCCTATTCTCTAAAAATGAAACCCTTTAAAAGATTTTTAAGAAGGGAAGAGAAAATGCGATTTTTTCCTAATTTGTCACGGAACACATCCAGTCAAAAAATCAAGCAAGGTATTGAACAATTAACTAAAGACTGAACAAGGCTTTGAGAATTTGAAATGTACTTCTGAGTAGTTCGAATGACCAATACCCCTGTCAGTGCTCTGTGGTCCCCTGTGACTGGTCAGCAGAGCGAGAGGTCCCCAGGCTCTGGTCTTCTGGCTCCTCTGCGTCTGCTTCAGCCTGAATTCTTACAGTGTGTTCAGTTTTAACCATTTATCACCTGAGTCTTTGGCTCCCAAACCTCCTGAATGCTCACAGCTTAGAATCGCTGGTTCACATGAATGGCTTACACAACCATGTGTGCTAAGTATTCTTAGGTGAAAATATCACATCCTAACTTTCACTAACGCTCGGGAACATCCTTTCAGCGCAACTTTCTCCTGGTTTCCTTTCTTCTTCTTCTTTCAATATTAAATCTTTTGTTAAATACTTGTTTGACTAAAGGATGAACAAAAACAAATAATTCCACCATGTTGTTGGTTACAAATCTTTAAAAAAATCTTTTCATCAGTGTTGTGTGCATTTAAATACCATTTGTGTATTTTTCATAAATACTAAAAAAAAAAAAAAAAAAAAAAGGAACAAGCAAGCTCCTTTTGGCCACTCACCCTACTTACTTCCCCTGCTGTGTTCCTTCAGGTGCCCGATCACAGGTACCCTATGCTGGCCTTACCTAACTGAGCAAAGCCATTCAAAAGATTCACACGCAACCCCCAAATGCTACACAACATGGAAGGGTTTTGGCTTTTATTGGAACTCTCAATACAAGGTAAATTTCAGCAGATTAAATACGGCTGCCTGAGTTTAGAACACTGGGTCTCTACTTTCTTGATTTCCCTGAGCTGCCATCTGAGATTTAGTCTTTAAATTGGAAGCCCTCTAAAGAGCTGGCTACCTTTGGGAACAGGATGGGGGAAATATGGAGGAATTAGCATAATGCTGGAGTGTTTTGCAGGGCAAAGTAGGCAGGTAATCGCCTTGTGGATCAGCAACTTCGTTAAGAGTGAAGAACGCAGTGAATATATTTTCTGAACTCAAACCTCTGACATAAGATTTGACATTACAGCTATACTTACGGGGATATTGCAGGCCAAGTACAGAGAATAATTTTGTAAGTTGATAAAATAAGCTGCTTATAATGATGACCCTCAGAGAGGGCTCCTAAGTACAGAAGTAGAAAAGAGATTTATTTTTGTACAGCGTATCACTTTATACCTTTCAGACTGTGTGATATGTCCTAGTAATTACCTTCTTAAAAATAAATATTTTTCAAAAAATTATAAAATGTGATTTTGCTCAGCTCTATGCAAATAAATTCAAGAAACTTAATGAAATGAAATGCATGGTTTTCCTGGAACATATAAAATACTAAAACTGACCTCGGAAGAGTAGAAACTCTAAATAGACCACAAAAGAAAAGAGCTAATTCCCCAAAGAGCAGCGGTCCTTCACAACGGGATGCAGAAGACGCATGCCCTGCTAACTCAGAGCCACAAAATGAGACACACAAGGTCTGAAGGACACAGAGGTGCCTGCCGAGCCCTCTGGGAGGGGGGGATGGATGGTGCAGCTGAGGACAGAAGAGTTTTCCAGAAGCCGCTCTGGGCCACGGAATTTCACCACACGCACCATCTGGTCGGGGTCGCGTGGTTTTCCTTTTACTCTTCCCACATACTAGGCACCATGCTAACTGGGTCATACATATCATCTCTTTTAATCCACACTGGACGTCTCGGAGAGGAACTCTCGTGACCCCAGCTGCGATCTTGGGACTGTTTACTTTCTAGTCAACGTTCTTCAGGATATCTTAATTGATGAACTGTGAGGTTTCTAATATAAATTTCTAGTACATCTTTTCATGTATGTATAAATTTCTACTGGGAAATTAATCTATATGCCAAAAATAAACTGAGGGTTGAAAATAAAAGTAGACATATGCTATTTCTTGGTCTCGGAGCTGAAATGGTGTGAAGCAAACTACTCACACTGAAGATTCAAGTTAAAACATTCTAATTTCACAGCCCAAATGAACATACTGAATTTCATTCTTTTTTTTTTAAATATAAGAATATGGGAAATTAAATTACTTTTAGGTATAGTATTTATCTCGACACTTCAGATAAGAAAAACAAATGACTTATTGGGCTCACTTTTTTAATTGATAGACTTTATTTTTAAAGAGTTTTAGGTTTACAGAAAATTGAGAAGGAAGTACAGACGGTTCTCATGGACCCACACCCCACAGCTCCCCGTTTGTGGACATCTTGCATTAGACGGTACGCTTGTCACAGTTGATGGACCAATACTGATACACTGGGATTCGCTCTGTGTGGCACAGTCGAAGAGTTTTGACCAATGCGTGATACCATGTATCTCCCCATCACAGCATCACACAGAAGGATCACTTCTCTGCCCTGAAAATCCCTGTGTCCCACCTGTTCATCCTTTCTCCTCGCCCCAAACTCACGAGAACCACTGGTCTTTCCACTGTCTCCATAGTTTTGCCTTTTCCTGAATGTCATGTAGATGGAATCACACAGTGCCTAGGCTTCTCAAACTGGCTTCTTTCACCTAGTAATATGCATTTCAGGTTCTTCCATGTCTTTTCATTGCTTGATAGCTTGTTTCTTTTTATTCTTGAATTGGAGTCTGTTGTCTGGATGTACTGCTGTTTGTTTATCCATTCATCTACTGAAGGACATCTTGTTTGCTTCCAAATTTTGTCACTTATGAATAAGCTGCTGTAAACATCTATGTGCAGGTGTTTGTGTGGACGTAAGTTTTCAGCTCATTTGGGTCAATACCAACTGTGTGTTGCTAGTGATGCTATTGGCTAGGAATGCCCTGGGGCACTCACCTGGGTCTAGTTGGGATGCCTAGGGTTTCGCGGTGGGGATTAGGGCACAGGAAAGGAGAGGTGGGGTAACTCAGCTGTCAGAGATCTAGGTTGGCTTTCTAAAAGGGGAACTTCACCGGTGGGGTGGCCTGGCTCCTTAGCTGGTTGTTTTGCTAGTGGCTGTGTCATCGGCTGCCAAAGTGTTTAATCCAGTTGGATGTCTTTGCAATGGATGCCTCGGAGATCAAAAGCTTAATGTGGGCACTTATGCTGCAAGAGGGGTTGCTGGGTTGTACAGAAAAATCATGTACTCATCGTGGCGCCACTTCACATTCCCACCGGCGGTGGATGAGAGCTCCTGCTACTCCACATCTTTGTCAGCATTTGGCATTTTCTGTGTTTTGATTTTAGTCATTCTCACGAGAGTGTACTGTTTCAGTTGTAATTCTCTAACGACGTATGATGTGGAGCATCTTTTCACGTGCTTACTTGCCATCTGTAAACCTTATTGGTGAGGTATCTGTCCAGTTCTTTTGCCCATTTTTAAATCAGGTTGTTCGTTTTCTTATTGTTGGGTTTTAAGAATCCTTTACGTATTTTGGATTTTCATGCTTTTAACACTCTCTTTTGTAGAGCAGAAGTTTTTAACTTTAATGAAGTCCCACTTATCAGTTTTTTCTTTCATGGATCAAGCTTTTGATGTCCTACATTTTCAGACATCATTGCCAAACCCAACTTCACCTACATTTCTCCTTTGTCATCTTTTGAGATTTCTACAGTTCTGTACGCACCTTTCAGTCTATAATCCATTGTGAATTAATTTTTGTGAAGGAGTACAGCTTGTGTCTAGATTCATTTTTTTGCATGTGGATGTCCAGATGTTCTAGCACCATTTCTTGAAAACACCTATCATTTGTCCATTTTATTGTCTTTGATTATTTGTCAACGATCACTTGACTATATTTGTGTGAGTCTATTTCTGGCTTCTATTCTGCTCCATTATTCCATTTCTTTATTTTTTCACCAATACAACACAATATTGATTATGGTAGCTTTATGAAGTTGGTTACCTAACTTTTCTTCAAGCTTCTTTATTGGTTACTCTTTCTTTATGAAGTTGGGTAACTAACTTGGTTTTAAGAATTTATTTAAATTCTATTATTTTTCCCTCTTGCTGATCATGACATCCAGGGCACAGAATGAATGAAAATCTTCATTCATAGGGAAACAATTATACTTCATCGTCAAAATTGTGGGGACAGAAATTTTTAAGGAGAAAATGCTTTTAAAAATAAGTTTATTGTATGAAGAAAACCCAGATGACTATTCTAGTGGGAAAGGTCTTAATTCTGTAGAGGTTTTGGTCATAGTTTTGAGGTAGAATGCAGATGTCCTTCTAGAAAGTATTCATTAGAATTGAGTTCCACAGTCTGGGATGATTAAGATTTTCACCAATTATCCAAGGATCTAAAAGCTCCCCCATTTCATGTCATTTCCCTCCCCAACACCAGAAAGCCAACTTTATGTGTCTAAGTGAGCTTTCTGAGGGTGATGACACAGTGTGAAGGTTTGGTCTTAGGTGTCAGACACGCCACCTGGACCTCAGCCCCATCTCCAGCATCTACAGACGATGAGTCTGGAAAGACATCCTCGCCCTCATCAGCCTCATAGCCTCCATGTGATGGGTGTGCATTAAGCACCAGACTCTCCAGATGAAGAGCCCAGGCACACCCCAGCCCTGGACCAGTTTACAACCTAGCAGGGGGACGGCCAGAGCAAAGGCAGAGGCTGATACAAAGCAGGCGCCCTGGAGTAGGAAGTAGAGACTTTATGGGGACTGATCAAGAACAGTGGTTCTCAAGCTCATTAGAATCACCCGGGGAGCTTTAAAAAAAAAACAAAAAAGCATTATCCAGGCCATGATGCCAGACTAATTGCAGCAGGGTGTCTGGGTGGGGTCTGGCACTAGGAAGTGTAGACACCGAGGAGATTCCAGGGCACAGCCGAGTCCCAGGACAGTGGCACGGGGTCAGAGGTTTGTCCCCATTGATGGTAACAGCATTGAGGAAATCCAGATAAAGGATGCTTTCTGTGACACAACGGCCACACGACAGGAGAGCCATTCTGCTGTCACCTAAACGTGGGATGCTATGGCCATTGAGCTCGCCTCACCAGGCATGGTCTCACTTACCGGGAGGGGTGGCAGTCAGGGTTTCATGGTGCCTGTGGCCTCGTGGGCCCTCCACACACGGACACGGGAGGGCTGAGGAGCGTCACAGAGACCCCTGCCCAGCCTTGTGTCAGGAAGGCCCAGGCGAGCCCAGTCTGCACCCCAGAGCGGGTTGGCCCTATTCCCATCAAACCATGGGCTCCAAAACCACTTTTACAGGGAAGGCCAGGTTTCTCAGCACCTTCCTAGGGGATCCCTTCTTCCCCTCTTTTCCTGTGGTTTGATATGTTATTTGCTCTGCTCTGCTCTGAGTTGAACTGTGCCCCCATTCATATGTTGGAAGCACCATCCCAGGATCTCAGAGGGTGGCCATAACTTGGATATGAGGTCGTTAAGGAGGAAACGGAGTTAAAATGAGGCCACAGGAGTGGACCCTAACACAGATGACTGGCCTCCTTATAAGAAGTGGACATTTGGACCGTGACATGCACAGAAGGAATGTCCATGTGAAAACAGAGGAAGAAGAGGCCTTGGGGGAAGCAAAGCTGATCTCAGACGTGCGGCCCCCAGAACCGCGGGGACACACACTTCTGTCGTTTATCCCCCCCAGCCCACATCAGTGGTACTTGTCCCAGCAGCCCTAGCAAACCCATACGCATTCCTTTAAAACTTTTCTTCTGTAAACAAACATTTCCCCAGCACCTACTGAAATAGCAGTTTGTTCTCACGAGCGCACAATTTCTTACTTCTCTGGAGGACATGATTTCTGGAACATGATTTCCTAAACAGAAAGGAGATATTTCATTTTGCTTTTCTTTTCCAGAACCTGTACCATATGTACTATTGCATTTTCAAATTCTTCACTTCCATCTGTGTCACTTAGAAACGAGAAAACAAGCTTTCTGTAAAAATTACTGTCCCCGTGTCAAACTGTTTGGACTTAGCTGCTGCCACGTTTACCTCTTGCACACTGCGTGATTACTTGCAAGCTATTTTATACGTGTCACACAATTTACCTGGCTATTTTGTCCACGTGGCTTCTAACTGGAAAAAAAGTATTCAGTCACCTTTAGAAGTTTTCACTGTATGACATTATCATGGAATGTAATACAAATCTCCTAATGAAAATCACATCTTATTATTAAAAGGTTGAAAATATTTTCCAGTAAGTTTGTCATATAATCTTGAACTAGAAGATCACAAAAGAAATAATATTTATAGTAAACCATTTTGAAAAAAAAATATTCTGTATGTAGAAAAAGTCTAAAAGGCTAAACACCTGTGGAATAATCGGGTCCTCTTTGCCCACACCCACTCCCTCTTCAGTTTCTTGGCCACTGCCCTGCTTTCCCAGGTCACATGGGACCGGAAACTCCCCCTCCCCTCCTCCCAGCTCAGAGGCGGGTCCTTCATTGATTTTAACCAATCAGTGTCCTGACCACAGACCTTGGTTGAGGGGTGGACACATGACCCAGGGCCTGTCTCCTACCATTTCAGTGAACAACGGATGTTGTCCACCCTCAAGCCGTCAGCCACTGCAGCCCCTGACGGCGCACCATAGGGGATTCAGGATGGAGAAAAACAGGACGCTGGCCCTACATAGTTAAGGACACTAACTTGAGATGTCTGTTTTTGTGATCAGCAGTCATCTTTCGATGTCCTTTTACTTTTTTTTTTTTGAGGTACGCGTACCTCTCACTGTTGTGGCCCCTTCCGTTGCGGAGCACAGGGTCCGGATGCGCAGGCTCAGCGGCCATGGCTCACGGGCCCAGCCGCTCTGCAGCATGTGGGATCCTCCTGGACCGGGGCACGAACCCATGTCGCCCTGCATCGGCAGGAGGACTCTCAACCACTGCGCCACCAGGGAAGCCCAATGTCCTACTACATTTTTTTCAGCAAAAACTCCTGTATCCTGGCTCCTCCCTTACCTCTTTAGGACGGTCCCTCAGGGTGATCGGAGAGGCTGTTTGCCAGGGTATAGTCCTCAGTAAGGGCAGTGAACAAAACATAATTCTCAACTTTCAGGCTGTGCATTTTTTTTCGGTTGACAAGAGTTTGGATGTTCTGCTAGATTTGAGCCTAGATGCCTGGAGCCCAGGAGGCATCTGCAGCCATCCTGTGACCATGAGGCCCAACAGGCCTGCTTGGACAGAGCTGACTGGCGGAACAGAGAGAAACTGCGTCCCGAATCCTGATCCTGTCAGTTGAGCTGCTAGATGAAACCTCACCTGAGGAACTATCTCTAGATTTTTCAAAATAATTTTTTATCTATTGCTTAAGGCACTCAAGTTGCGTTTTTGTTATTATAACAGAAATAGATCAGTTATTCAGCAAAGCACCCAAACTAAGATGAGCGTCTCCAGAAAATTGTCACATGTCGTGCTTTCATTTTCCTTCATCTCTAAGTGTTTTCTGATTTCCCCTGTGATGCTTTCCTTTGATCCATTGACTAAGAGTGTATTGCTTAACTTCCACACGTCTGTGATTTCACCAGTTTTCTTTCTATTACTAATTGCTAACTTCACCCCTTCATGACTGTAGAAGTTACTTTGTATGATGTCTACCTTTTAAAATCTATGGAGACTTAAGGTCTGCTCTGGACACCATCGTGTGCACTTGGGGGCACGTGTGTCTGTTGCTGGCTGGGGGGTCCTGCGTGTCTCTCTGGGTTTATCGTGGTGTTGAGGGCTCTACTTCCTCACTCGTCTTCTGTCTGGTTCTGCTCACTGTGGAGAGTAGGGCTGAAGAATTGTTTTGTTCCTTGCTTTCTACAAAAGGCAACTTAAACATGTCCCGGTCACAGAGAGAGGGTCAGAGTGCGGGGTGGGGAATCTGGGCCCTTGAAGACGAGACCCTCTCCTCCTCACGGCTTCCAGCATGGAGACGACGAGGTCACACAGGTCCCTTCACTTTCGGGCGTGACTTCCGTGTCCGTCTGTCCAGGATGGGAACCGCGGCCCCGCCTTTCCCAGCTCCCCGTCCTCTCGGGTCCCCATCACATCACACTCGGTGGGAGTGTTCGGGCACTTTCATGTTCCTCCAGTGTTTCATACCATCTCTCAAATGTTTTCAGTTTGGCTAAAGCCCCCGTGTATTTGTGCCAAACTTCTTCCTCCTCAATCTGTCTACATTTCAAAGAAAATCAGAGCCATCTGTTTCTGCTCCACTGGCTTCACTGTTCACAGCTCTCTCTGCTGGTGACTAAACGCAGAAGGCTTTCAAGTCTCGGCCCGGTGTCCACACTCTCCTCCCTGGTGCTTCAGAGTAAAAGGGGCTGCAGAATCCAGATCGTTCTTGATGAAAGCTTCCTCATTTCTTCACACCCCACGCACCAGCTCACACAGTGCAATGTTAATTGGCGAGGAGTCCAGAGGGCCCGGCCCTCAGACGGGCATCACTGGCTCCAATCCGCACGGCCTTCCCCGAGCTCGACCTGCTGTGTGCTCAGGGGTTATTTCGGGCAGTTCTTCTTTTCTATATACCTTCTGTGTTTGAATAAATGTTAGAAAAATACATGCCATTTATATTATTATATTAAAAACGAGAACCAGAAGAATATAACAGTAATGCAATTCTCATTTTAAGCAAAATAAGCCCACATATATGAAAAGTAGTTTGCTCCCTTTAGTGAGTATTCAAGGAGCTTGGGACCATGCTGTCTGTGTGTGTGTATATATATATATATATATATAATTTATTTATTTATTTATTTATTTATTTTTGGCTGTGTTGGGTCTTCGTTTCTGTGCGAGGGCTTTTTTCTAGCTGCGGCGAGTGGGGGCCTCTCTTCATCGCGGTGCGTGGGCTTCTCACTATCGCGGCCTCTCTTGTTGCGGAGCACAGGCTCCAGACGCACAGGCTCAGTAGTTGTGGCTCATGGGCCTAGTTGCTGCGCGGCATGTGGGATCTTCCCAGACCAGGGCTTGAACCCGTGTCCCCTGCAATGGTAGACAGATTCTCAACCACTGTGCCACCAGGGAAGCTCTGTCTGTATATTTTTATATTGTGAATTTTTTTCATTCAACATTGTATAATGAGCACTTTTATTATACCTAATCCGCAAAAACATGATTTTATGGCTTGATAGTATTTAATTACACAATTATTCTTTGAACTGTTTCCAGTGTTTTATCTTTATATAAATCACGCTCAGGAGGCATCCTTGTATGTAAGTCCTTCACCATATTTCTGAGAATTTCCATAGAATAGATTCCTAGAACTGGATTTCTGTGATAAAGAGCGTAAATGTTGCCAAATTGCTCTTCATAAAGCTCATTATGTGTTTGAAAACTTTATAATATGAACGTTAATAATTTATTTAACAATTTCTCTAGAAGTTGGACATATTGGCTCTTACAAATATTTCCTATTACAAATAACAAGTATTAATTTTAAAGCAAGTTTATGTTAATCAGAGATAGAGCATAAAATGGTGTCTATTTTCTGATTCTCTCTAGTATATTTAAGGAAAAATAAAAGAGGAATAATAATTTGCATTTTTAAAGATAAATGATGTTCTCCAATAGGAAATTAATCACGAGGATTAGGCCAAAATTAAATCATCTGAAGAAAACAATTTTAAATGCCTTCCTCTGAATATTACCTCAAGATGGAACTGGAAACAGGGGTCTGGGGACCACCAGCGTGTGAATTAGAAGAGCTGGTGAGAGTGAGGAAATTTACAGGCATATGGAGGCAACTGACATAGAAAAAAGAAATAGTCTATAAGGCAGTTTAGTGGAATAGGATTTTTAAAATAGTGATTTTTAAAATGACGATGTCATAATTGCTTATAAATTGTATATTTGACCCAAAATATTTTAAAAAATAATGATGGAAAATGACGGAGTAATAAGGGACCCCAGAGCAGCCTTAACAAAGGCAGAATGTGAACTATCCCATGTGGATAATTTTGGACGCACAGTTGATGACGTACATCCTGAAACCTAGAGGTGACCAGACAGCCAAGCATTTTAGTGGCTGACGAATCAGACTGGCCAATGCCCCCAGGCAATGCTGTGAGGACAGGAGAGTCTGCTGCCCCCCAGCTCAGTGACAGCAGAGAGAAACAGGAGAGAGAGGATGCCATTGATAAAACACAGGATTTTAAATAAAAGGAGTAAGACCACGCTTTGGACACTTTGCTGTTTAACATAGGACTTACCTTTTCTGAATCTCCATTTTTAAGGTTGAACGTGGAGTTGATACAATTCCCTTGCCACGTGGGGTTTCGACCATGATGAGAGGATTTTGTGGGTTGTGAGATGGCCTGTCCCGGTTAACTGTTCTCGTGTCTCTCCTCCAAAGACCAGGGAGATCTCGGGAGACGTCAACCCTGAAGGACCATCCACGTGACCCAGAGACAGGATCAGCCTTCCCATCTCCACATCCGTGGATCCACGTGTCAAACTCTACATCCCCGGGATAACCCACCCTTGGCTCTATTGAAGATCCTCGCCGTGCAGGGGGAGCTGCCTGCCCCCATGACAAACAGTCTCAAAGTTTGTCTTTCTCAAAGTTTTTCTGTCCCAAGTCCTGTCTCGCTGCCCATCCTCACCGGGCTCTCCCCACCCTCCCCTCCTCCAGCCCCCGAGTCCCCAGGAGCAACCTCATTCCCTCAGCTCCTGCCCCAGGGCAACCAAGGGGGTCCCTCCCAGACCCTTTCTGTTATTGGAAAGTAGTCTCTTCAGGTAACAGTTGGGATCATGGAGCAAAAATGAATAGTTAATAAAAAATAACATTTAAAGAAAATTTTACATAGAAAACAAAAAACTAGAAGAAATTTTACTACCTTACTGGAACATGATGCATATAATCTGTTTAATAAGCCAACTCTGACAGATGTCCACGGGGAAAGAAATGAATCGAGGGACACAGACCGGGGCCTTGGATGGTGAGCCTGGACTGAAACAAAGATCCCTGAATCTGAGAGCCTCAAGGAATTTCTTCCATGAGTATATTCTTGTGGGGAGAGAGATGTACACGGGTGAAAAGTAAGCAGTAGGAGACTGATTTCTCAAGGCGGAAATTGAAGCAGTGTCAAAACGCAGGACCCAGCTATTTGCCAAAGAAGTCCGATCACTCACAGCACTGAGTTAGGAGTGACAGGTGGCCTGGGGGCTGGGGTCGCCCACCCGGGGGGCTTCATGGAGGGGGTGGGCCCCACAGCCTGAGAGTGGCGGTGCTGACCATCAGGGGAGACGGTTCTGTAGGAAATGTGAGGCGAGGGGCTCACAGAGCCCGGGAAGCCTGGGCCAGGGGAGTGTGGGCCCCACCCAGGGAGACAGACGGGACCACCGTCCTGCTGGGAGAAGTTGACGTCAGGCCGGGGCTCATCCCGCAGGATGGGGGGTCAGGATGACCTCGGGTCCTCGGAAGGTCAGGTGACCAGGAGGCCCCGCGGAAGGCAGGGCCCGGATCCAAGGGAGTGACGGCCGAGGAAACAGGAAAAGTGGAAGGAAAACCTGAGTGATTGGGAAAAGGTCCCCTTGGACGTGAAGCTGGGGCTGCAGACAGTCAGGAAGGGGCAGAGGTCCTCCTGGAGAAAAGCAGTAAGAACAGAGACCGTGTCCCTGGTCAGAGCGAGAGTGCAGGCAGGGCAGAAAGCTGGGGCAGGAAGCTGGTGACCAAGGTGCTGGCTTGCTCAGCAAATACGTGTGTGCAGCCACGGAGTCTGAAAACTGAGAAAGGGAAACACCGGCAATGATGTCAGGGCCCAAGATGGCAGTGCCTTCCCAGCCTGTCCCTCCCAAAGGAACCATCAGGGATTTCCTGCTAGAAGGACCCAGCACAGCCCGACAAAGAGGCCCCTGAGCCAGCGCGGTCGGTGCAGGCAGAGCCGGGGGCGGGGTGTGCGGGACGCGCAGGGGCGGCCTTAGCCCCTCGGGGTCCGCGTTCTGCACCGCCCGGCCCAGCCTCGGGGGGCTTCTCTGTGAACATGCACTACAGGCAGAGTAGCCAGAAGGGCAGGGGGAGAAAGGGGAGGTCGCCTGGCAGATGAAGGGCCCCTGAATCGCCCAGCCTCCCGCCCTGAACCCGGGGGACCAGAGGGACACCCCTGCCCAGATCCCTGCTCAGCTCTGGCCCGTCCTCACTGGCACGGGTCCACGTGCTCTTCTCAGGCTGGAGTTTCTCAGTGAAGCTAGTGGGGCTGCTGTCCAGAGAGATACTTCAGAGGGGCCTGAGCCCGGGCCAGGAGCCTGCTGCATGCTGTCACTTTGGTTCCATCTGGAAAAGCTGCGTGACCGTGGCTGTCTCTTCCCAGTGGAAACACAAAATGCCATGGGGCCCCGAAATCTCACTGCCCTAAACCACAGCATCCTCTCCTGCAAACAGTCTGGCATGGAAACCACAGACAGTGGTCCAGCGACTTCAGACATTAATTTTTCTCTTTTGAATTTTAGTTTATTTATTTTTGTATACAGCAGGTTCTTATTAGTTATCCATTTTATACATATTAGTGTATATATGTCAATCTCCCAGTTCATCACACCACCACGCCACACCCCCGCCACTTTCCCCCCTTGGTGTCCATACGTTTGTTCCCTTCATCTGTGTCTCTATTTCTGCCCTGCAAACCAGTTCATCTGTACCATTTTTTTAGGTTCCACATATATGCGTTAATATACAATATTTGTTTTTCTCTTTCTGATTTACTTCACTCTGTATGACAGTCTCTAGATCCATCCATGTCCCTACAAATGACCCAGTTTCGTTCCTTTTTATGGCTAATATTCCATTGTATATATGTGCCACATCTTCTTTATCCATTCATCCGATGACGGACACTTAGGTTGCTTCCACATCCTGGCTATTGTAAACAGTGCTGCAATGAATATTGTGGTACATGACTCTTTTTGAATTATGGTTTTCTCAGGGTATATGCCCAGTAGTGGGATTGCTGGGTCATACGGTAGTTCTATTTTTGGTTTTTTAAGGAACCTCCATACTGTTCTCCATAGTGGCTGTACCAATTTACATTCCCACCAACAGTGCGAGAGGGTTCCCTTTTCTCCACACGCTCTCCAGCATTTATTGTTTGTAGAGTTTTTGATGATGGCCATTCTGACCGGTGTGAGGTGATACCTCATTGTAATTTTGATTTGCATTTCTCTAATGATTAGTGATGATGAGCATCCTTTCATGTGTTTGTTGGCAGTCTGTATATCTTCTTTGGAGAAATATCTATTTAGGTCTTCTGCCCATTATTGGATTAGGTTGTTTGTTTTTTTGATATTGAGCTGTATGAGCTGCTTATATATTTTGCAGATTAATCCTTTGTCTGTTGATTTGTTTGCAAATATTTTCTCCCATTCTAAGGATTGTCTTTTCGTCTTGTTTATGGTTTGCTTTGCTGTGCAAAAGCTTTGAAGTTTCATTAGGTCCCATTTGTTTATTTTTGTTTTTATTTCCATTACTCTAGGAGGTGGATCAAAAAGGATCTTGCTGTGATTTATGTCAAAGAGTGTTCTTCCTACATTTTCCTGTAAGAGTTTTATAGCGTCTGGTCTTACATTTAGGTCTCTAATCCATTTTGAGTCTATTTGTGTGTATGGTGTTAGGGAGTGTTCTAATTTCAGTCTTTTGTATGTAGCTGTCCCGTTTCCCCAGCACCACTTATTGAAGAGACTGTCTTTTCTCCATTGTATATCCTTGCCTCCTTTGTCATAGATTAGTTGACCATAAGTGTGTGGGTTTATCTCTGGGCTTTCTATCCTGTACCATTGATCTATATTTCTGTTTTTGTGCCAGTACCATACTGTCTTGATTACTGTAGCTTTGTAGTATAGTCTGAAGTCAGGGAGCCTGATTCCTCCAGTTCCATTTTTTTCCCCTCAAGACTGCTTTGACTATTCGGGGTCTTTTGTGTCTCCATATACATTTTAAGATTTTTTGTTCTAGTTCTGTAAAATTGCCATTGTTAATTTATAGGGATGGCATTGAATCTGTAGATTGCTTTGGGTAGTACAGTCATTTTCATAATATTGATTTTTCCAATCCAAGAACATGGTATATCTCTCCATCTGTTTCTATCATCTTTAATTTCTTTCATCGGTGTCATAGCTTTCTTCATACAGGTTTTTTGTCTCCCTAGGTAGGTTTATTCCTAGGTATTTTATTCTTTTTGTTGCAATGGTAAATGGGAGTGTTTCCTTAATTTCTCTTTCAGATTTTTCATCATTAGTGTATAGGAATGCAAGAGATTTCTGTGCATTAATTTTGTATCCTGCAACTTTACCAAATCCATTGATTAGTTCTAGTAGTTTTCTGGTGGCATCTTTAGGATTCTCTATGTATAGTGTCATGTCATCTGCAAACAGTGACAGTTTTACTTCTTCTTTTCCAATTTGTATTCCTTTTATTTCTTTTTCTTCTCTGATTGCCATGGCTAGGACTTCCAAAACTGTTGAATAATGGTGGCGAGAGTGGACATCCTTGTCTTGTTCCTGATCTTAGAGGAAATGCTTTCAGTTGTTCACCATTGAGAATGATGTTGGCTGTGAGTTTGTCATATATGGCCTTTATTATGTTGAGGTAGTTTCCATCTATGCCCACTTTCTGGAGAGTTTTTGTCATAAATGGGTGTTGAATTTTGTCAAAAGCTTTTTCTGCATCTATTGAGATGATCATATGGTTTTTATTCTTCAATTTGTTAATATGGTGTATCACATTGATTGATTTGCATATATTGAAGAATCCTTGCATCCCTGGGATAAATCTCACTTGATCATGGTGTATGATCCTTTTAATGTGTTGTTGGATTATGTTTGCTAGTCTTTTGTTGAGGATTTTTGCATCTATATTCATCAGTACTATTGGTCTGTAATTTTCTTTTTTTGTAGTATCTTTGTCTGGTTTTGGTATCAGGGTGATGTGGCCTCATAGAATGAGTTTGGCAGTGTTCCTTCCTCTGAAATGTTTTGGAATAGTTTGAGAAGGATGGGTGTTAGCTCTTCTCTAAATGTTTGATAGAATTCACCTGTGAAGCCATCTGGTCCTGGACTTTTGTTTGTTGGAAGATTTTAAATCACTGTTTCAATTTCATTACTGGTGATTTGTCTGTTCATATATTCTATTTCTTCCTGGTTCAGTTTTGGAAGGTTATACCTTTCTAAGAATTTGTCCATTTCTTCCAGGTTGTCCATTTTATTGGCATAGATTGCTTGTAGTAGTCTCTTAGGATGCTTTGTATTTCTGCGGTGTCTGTTGTAACTTCTTTTTCATTTCTAATTTTATTGACTTGAGTCTTCTCCCTCTTTTTCTTGATGCGTCTGGCTAATGGTTTATCAATTTTGTTTATCTTCTCAAAGAACCAGCTTTTAGTTTTATTGATCTTTGCTATTGTTTTCTTTGTTTCTATTTCATTTATTTCTACTCTGATCTTTATGATTTCTTTCCTTCTACTAACTTTGGGTTTTGTTTGTTCTTTCTCTAGTTCCTTTAGGTGTAAGGTTAGATTGTTTACTTGAGATTTTTCTTGTTTCTTGAGGTAGCCTTGTATCGCTATAAACTTCTCTCTTAGAACTGCTTTTGCTGCATCCCATAGATTTTTGATGGTCATGTGTCCATTGTGATTTGCCTCTAGGTATTTTTAAATTTCCTCTTTGATTTCTTCAGTGATCTCTTGGTTATTTAGTAACGTATTGTTTAGCCTCCATGTGTGTGTATTTTACGTTTTTTTCCCTGTAATTGATTTCTAATCTCATAGTGTTGGGGTCAGAAAAGATGCTTGATATGATTTCAATTTTCTTAAACTTACTGAGGCTTGGTTTGTGACCCAAGATGTGATCTATCTTGGAGAATGTTCCATGTGCACTTGAGAAGAAAGTGTAATCTGTTTTTGGATAGAATGTCCTATAAATATCGATTAAATCTATCTGGTCTATTGTATCATTTAGAGCTTGTGTTTCCTTATTAATTTTCTGTTTGGATGATCTGTCCATTGGTGTAAGTGAGGTGTTAAAATCCCCCACTCTTATTGTGTTACTGTCAATTTCTTCTTTTATAGCTGTTAGCAGTTGCCTTATGTATCGAGGTGCTTCTATGTTGGGTGCATATATATTTATAACTGTTATATCTTCTTCTTGAATCGATCCCTTGATCATTATGTAGTGTCCTTCCTTGTCTCTTGTAATATTCTTTATTTTAAAGTCTAGTTTATCTGATATGAGTATTGCTACTCCAGCTTTCTTTTGATTTCATTTGCATGGAATATCTTTTTCCATCCCTTCACTTTCAGTCTGTATGTATCCCTAGATCTGAAGTGGGTCTCTTGTAGACAGCATATATATGGGTCTTGTTTATGTATCCATTCAGCGAGCCTGTGTCTTTTGGTTGGAGCATTTAATCCATTCATGTTTAAGGTAATTATCGATATGTATGTTCCTATGACCATTTTATTAATTGTTATGGGTGTGTTTTTGTAGATCCTTTTCACTTCTTGTGTTTCCCACTTAGAGAAGTTCCTTTAGCATTTGTTGTAGACCTGGTTTGGTGGTGCTGAATTCTCTTACCTTTTGCTTGTCTGTAAAGCTTTTGATTTCTCCATTGAATCTGAATGAGATCCTTGCCAGGTAGAGTAATCTTAGTTGTAGGTTATTCCCTTTCATCACTTTAAATATATCGTGCCACTCCCTTCTGGCTTGTAGAGTTTCTGCTGAGAAATCAGCTGTTAACCTTATGGGAGTTCCCTTGTATTTTATTTGTCATTTTTCTCTTGTTGCTTTCAGTAATTTTTCTTTGTCTTTAATTTTTGTCAGTTTGATTACTATGTGTCTCAGTGTGTTTCTCCTTGAGTTTATCCTGCCTGGCACTCTCTGCACTTCCTGAACTGAGGTGGCTATTTCCTTTCCCGTGTTAGGGAAGTTTTCGACTATAATCCCTTCAAATATTTTCTTGGGTCCTTTCTCTCTCTCTTCTCCTTCTGGGACCCCTATAATGTGAATGTTGTTGCATTTAATGTTGTCCCAGAGGTCTCTTAGGCTGTCTTCATTTCTTTTCGTTCTTTTTCTTTATTCTGTTCTGCGGCAGTGAATTCCACCATTCTGTCTTGCAGGTCACTTATCTGTTCTTCTGCCTCAGTTATTCTGCTGTTGATTCCTTCGAGTATATTTTTCGTTTCAGTTATTGTATTGTTCATCTCTGTTTGTTTGTTCTTTAATTCTTCTAGGTCTTTGTTAAACATTTCTTGCATCTTCTCGATCTTTGCCTCCATTTATTTTCTGAGGTCCTGGATCATCTTCACTACTATTATTCTGAATTCTTTTTCTGGAAGGTTGCCTATCTCCACTTCATTTAATTGTTTTTCTGGGGTTTTATCTTGTTCCTTCATCTGGTACATAGCCCTCTGCCTTTTCATCTTGTCTATCTTTCTGTGAATGTGGTTTTTGTTCCACAGGCTGCAGGATTATAGTTCTTCTTGCTTCTGCTGTCTGCCCTCTGGTGGATGAGGCTATCTAAGAGGCTTGTGCAAGTTTTCTGATGGGAGGGACTGGTGGTGGTTAGAGCTGGGTGTTGCTCTGGTGGGCAGAGCTCAGTAAAACATTAACCCACTTGTCTCCTGATGGGTGGAGATGGGTTCCCTCCCTGTTGGTTGTTTGGCCTGAGGCCAAACACTGGACCCAGCACTGGAGCCTACCCAGCTCTTTGGTGGAGCTAATGGCAGACTCTGGGAGGGCTCAAGCCAAGGAGTACTTCCCAGAACTTCTGCTGCCAGTGTCCTTGTCCCCACAGTGAACCACAGCAAACCCCCCCCACCTCTGCAGGAGACCCTCCAACACTAGCAGGTAGGTCTGGTTCAGTCTCCTCTGGGATCACTGCTCCTTCCCCTGGGCCGTGGTGCACACACTACTTTGTGTGTGCCCTCCAAGAGTGGGGTCTCTGTTTCCCCCAGTCCTGTCAAAGTCCTGACATCAAATCCACTAGGCTTCAAAGTCTGATTCTCTAGGAATTCCTCCTCCCATTGCCGGACCCCCAGGTCAGGAAGCCTGATGTGGGGCTCAGAACCTTCACTCCAGCGGGTGGACTTCTGTGGTATAAGTGTTCTCCAGTTTGTGAGTCACCCACCCAGCAGTTACGGGATTTGATTTTATTGTGATTGCGCCCCTCCTCCCATCTCATTGCGGCTCCTCCTTTGTCTTTGGATGTAGGGTATCTTTTTTCGTGAGTTCCAGTGTCTTCCTGTCGATTATTGTTCAGCAGTTAGTTGTGATTCCCGTGCTCTCTCAAGAGGGAGTGAGCGCACGTCCTTCTACTCCGCCATCTTGAACCAATCTCTTCGGACATTAATTTTTTAATGAACCAAAAAAAGAAAAAAAACTAAGTTTGTAAATAAACCTCATCTGTTGCCATAATGTTTGAGTCTATAATGAGACAGCTACCATTTAATGGAGCATTTATTGTTTTTCTAAACATTAAAGCATGTCATTTCATGAAGCTGCTTTTTAACAAACCACCCCTGGGTATTTTACACTTGATGCTCATTTTCTTAACTGATCATGCTTACTAAACTGACCTAACTTTCCCCTCCTCTTCTTTCTCAACATACTGTTGTCAAGGAAGATGGAGAACTTGGACGTTTGTCTTTAAAGGAGGAAAAGAAGGTGGAGCCTTGTGCAGATAGCAGGGTGAATGACAGTGAAACTCACGAAGTGATGACCTGTGTGTGTGTACAAGTGTGGAAAGGAACCAGCAGTGTTACAACAAAAAGAGCATCACACATAAATGATAGGCTCACAGGTGACACATGCTTGCATCCCGCTGGTCTTCAAGCTCCTCCATGGCTACCAGAGAGGCTGCGGGAACCTCACTCCATCTCGAAGGGCACCTGCTCATCTGGGCTAAACTGGAAACTGTGAGACAAGGAGATCCAACCCGCAACAAAACCAGAGTGAATTATTCTTACAAGTCATTGCATGTGTGCGTGTTTAATGATTTGATTGAAGAGTGTTATAACTAATTATGCCTGGTTGTTAAGAAGCTAATTTCATATTTTAAACCTCTGCCAATTTACCAGAAGCCAAGAAGGCAAGCGTGAAGACAGATATATAATAATGCAATTTAATGTTGTAACAGTGTAGTATTAATTTATATGCATCATATATTATGGCACATTCACAGAGTTTTCTACTGCTTATTCTTTATAAACCATAATTGTAAATTAATCCCCCTTAGTTTATTAGGGTTACTATCAATTAAAATTTATGAAACCAAACCTTCCCAGAGAAAGTCACTCCCTGCTTGTAAACAGAGCCTATTTAGAAGGTGAATTACATGCTTTTTGCCATTAGGTTACGATTTACAATTAAATGGTACAACTTAGTAAGTGATGGTTCCACTGAATTCTTAAAAGTGAAACTGGGTTAAAGGAATGACTCTGGCTTTTTCAGATGGCTGAAAGCCCAGAAAGGGGCTCTGTGTTCTAGGTGACTCTGCATTAGCTCTGTTTAATGGAAATAGAACAAGAGCACAAATGTAAGGCACCTGTGCTTTTTCTCTAGTTGCTGCATTTTTTAAAGGAAAGAAGTAAAATTAACTTGAATAATATATTGTGTGTGTAACCCAACATATCCAAAATACTATCATTTCAGCAAACAGTCCATTTAAAAACCATTGATATGTTTTACATTCAGAATCTGGTCCGTGTTTTACATTCAGAGCACTTCTCGACCTGGGCCAGCCACCTTTAAGGTGTTCGCCTGCTACATGTAGCTGAGTGGCTACCACACTGGACAAATTAGCTCGAGGTCAACCAATCTGCCCTCAAAAATAGACAAAAAATACAAATTACATCAACTCTTAAAATTATTGATTCATTTTTTAAAGAAATTTATTCTGGGAAAACAAGAAGAGTAGATTAAGGGAGATTGATATGATTCAACATAGTCAAATCTTTTATTTAACTACTACTTTAGAATATGGCCGTATTTAGAAATACAACACACTATGACAGTTCTAATAATAGAAGTAATTTGTTGGAGATAATGTTTATTGTCACTTGCCTTTCACACAAAAACAGGTGGATTATACAAGGAAGCGTCTGATAGCGTGCTTTGTAAGCAGTATTCTTTTAAGCTTCAGTTTGATCTGGCTTTAAGGTAGCTACAATTTAGTGGGACATGATTTCTAAAATTGTAATCATGAGTGAGATGCTTCTGATCCAGGCCGTCAGACACAGCCTCGAGCAGAGCTATGTATCACTGGGTCCACATGGGAAAAGTTAAAGGCTGTGATGAGCGCAAGTAATATATGAATGGAACAGTCCTGGGAACTGTGTCTGTGCAAGGGGCCCCTCGTTTGTATTTTACATAGTAAATGGTGAGCTGTGAAGACATTACTCCCTGGCCTTCAGTAAGAAGAGCCGTATCCAGGGCTCCTCGACGCCAGAGCAGAGAAGGGCAGTTTCACCCCATCTGGTCCCCAGGCTCCTCACCAGTGGCAACGGCTCCATGGTGACGGCCTGTTTAGAGCCAGAGGCTGACTCAGCTCTCACTCAACCCTCCCATCTGCTTCCCATAGAGAGTCTCTGGGATGAAACACTGAAGTCCACTGCACACGATGGTAAGTGTCTTGGGCTGTGTGTACTTTGGGGAAAGAGAGCCTGGGTCTCTCTGGATACGCGTATGCATTTTAAATTGTTATGTTTCTGGAGATCACTGAATCTAAAAGAAAAAAAATCCTATCAATCACGTGACCACATTTGATATTCTGAAGAGCGAGCAAGCAAAAGAAATGGTTGCCTTGGGCTCCACAAAGACACCACCCCCAGTATTTCAGGGAACACAGAGCTCGTGTGTAAGAGGCACGGTAACAGCGGGACCAGGGATGAGCATCGCTTTGTACAGACAGGCTTGGGTTCAGATCCCACCTCTGCTACTTCTCTATAGTGTAACTTCTGGCTTCGGTGGGACCTGAGCCTCTGTTTTCCAGTCCAGATAACAGAAATAATAACATTTACGCCTTGGAGGGGTGGGCAGGACTAAAGAGATGAGACGTGTAGCACATCCCGTACACCACCTGGTGCATAGCCAGCAGCCAATAAATGGCAGCAGCAATAATAATTAATTAATTAACCCAATGAGTTCGAAAAGTTATTTTCATACTAAAACAAATACACAGTAAAACTGTTTACCAAGACAAAAGCAAACCAGCCTGAACAAGCAGTCAGAGCAGTGTCTGCACCCAGGTTATTGTCAGAAGTTTCCCAGCACCTCTGTCCTGTACATCCTGATGCCGTTCCCACGTCTAGTCAGTGAGAATTGCAGACAAACTAAAATTAGTGCCTGGACAGCACAATGGGGATATTTCCCAGGCCCTTAGATGTCTGGGAGCAGGGCCTGGTTTCTTGGGGCTGTTACCTGGAGAAGCAAGCTGACACCTGCTGAGGACCCCGGCTGAGGTGCGCCAGGGCATCAGATTTCCCTTCCAGCATTTCGTCACTGTTCCTGGCCGTTCAGCACCTCAGCCTTCTGTGCAATTCCTCCACCCAAACAAGCACAGAAGCAAAAGCCATCAGTTGTCTTGTCTTGTAAAGAAGTGAGGGCGGGGGGGCAGTTTAAATGCAGTGGCAACTACAGGGCTGTGCCATCACCCCATTTCTTCTTAGGTTGCTGGGAGAAAGATTGTGGGGTTTCCTTTAGGAAAGACCAGCTTGTGGATGGCGGTGAGCGCGTGAGTGCAGAGGCTGCGGGGAGGCTGGTGAGGGGCTGGTGGGGCTGGGTAGGGCTCTGTAGGCCGGTTCATCTCTTGTCTGAGCTACTGCTCCACGAGCTGCAGGCAGGGGCTCCTACGCAGGGTGTGACCAGACGCCGCACCCACCTCTCCTCTCAGAACCGTGACAGGGCCGTAACGAATGAACCAAAGGGCTTACTACAAGGCCTGAAGTACAGCAAACACGCACCTTGTGTGAGCTCCTGTCTGGAGATGGAAGGATTCTGGGTAAAGACTTGTTCCTGCATCCCTGAATGAATCCCCAAGGTG
The DNA here is from genome assembly GCF_005190385.1 of Monodon monoceros. Classification (NCBI taxonomy): domain Eukaryota; kingdom Metazoa; phylum Chordata; class Mammalia; order Artiodactyla; family Monodontidae; genus Monodon; species Monodon monoceros. The sequence goes on along the minus strand of NW_021703780.1, from coordinate 1,587,879 downwards.
GTAGGAAGCGTGCTGTCTCTGAGTCCCTGTTGGTGGAGTTCCCCCAAGGTTTAGGCGACCTGTCCAAAGTCACACTCCTGGCTCATGGCTCAGACAACTTGGGCCGCGAGTACATCACATCCATTCAGCATGTGGACAGGGCCTGGGGGGAGTGTTGTCCCTGGCAGCTGGGGACCCGAGGCCACATCTGTGGCCGGAGGGGGACTTTTCGGCTGAGGCTGGGGGTTCACCCCAAGGCCCACTGTTTTTGTTGTTTTAGTGTGCTCCCTCTTTATGACATTGATCTTCCCTCTAGCGACTAAATGACGTGTCTCCAAGGGACATGAGCTGAAAACCGGCCTCAGCCACCACTTTACCAGGCTGTGTGGGCTAAATCTTGCTATATTTGGATTATCCTTTTGATAAAATGGTCCAGAAAGTTCTCTCCGTGAAGACTTTCTGGTCCAGAAACTCTGGAGTGAATAGAAACACGGCTGTCAATTCTCTGCTTCACACCGAGGTGCCGTGTCGGGAGAACGGCAGACCTGCCCCCAAAACATTGGATTTTATTAGTTTACAGACAAAACAAAACTTTACCAGTCGAAGAAAAGTAAAGATGGTGAGTAGAACAATCCCCGGAAAATCACACCTCATCGCTTCCACTTACCTACACCCTCCGAAAGTCCCAACCGTGTTCCTGGAAGAGGCCAGGTAAATCTGATCCTGAAACACCATCGTCCTCACCTGCTACTGGTGGGCGGTGTCTGAGAAAAGGCAGGTTCTAGAATGTTCAGCTAGAGACGTCCTGGGGCAGGGCTTTACCCGTGTTTCCAAAACTGTGAGCCACGTTATTAAAAACGTTCTTAGAAGGAAATTTCTCACCTTCTTGGGTCAGTCATCTCTTTCAAGGCACTGAATGGGCCACTCAAGGCCCAGCCCAGCTCCAGCGATGGTCCAGAGTCACACACTAAAGAGCCCTCCCACCTGCGTTAGTTTTCTGGGGCTGCTGTGACAAATGACCACAACTTGGTGGCTTAAAACAGCCCACATTTATTATCTAACAGGTCAGAACTCTGAAATGGGTCTCACCGGGTTAAAATCTAGCCGTGGAGCAGGCTCCTTCAAAGGGCTCTGGGGTCCACTCTGTGCCCTGTCCGGCTTCTGGAAGCCGCCCGCTTTCCTGGATACCTCGACATCTGCCGTCACCTGTCCTCTCTCTGACCCTCCTGCTTCTCTGTGGTAGGATTCAGGGCCCTTCCCCGGACAATCCAGAATCATGTCCCCATCTCAAAGTCCTCCATCACATCTGCGTGAGGTGACAAGTCTCAGGCTCTAAGGATTAGGGTGAGGGTGTCTCTGGGGACAATTGCTCAGCCAACCAAGAGCCTACAGGAGAGGGACACAGGCTGGGCCTCGAGCAGATCCTTGGGGCAGCCAGCTTCCAGCGGCGACGTCCTCTGGGAAATGCCCTTCCTCACCGCGGAGGGCCGGCCTTTCTGCTGGCCCCAAGTGTACCAGCAAGAACAAAAGTGCTGGGAGGGGCTTCCCTGGTGGCGCAGTGGTTGAGAGTCTGCCTGCCGATGCAGAGGACATGGGTTCGTGCCCTGGTCCGGGAAGATCCCACCTGCCGCGGAGTGGCTGGGCCGCTGAGCCTGCGCGTCTGGAGCCTGTGCTCCGCAACGGGAGAGGCCGCAGCAGTGAGAGGCCCGCGTACCGCGAAAAAAAAAAAAAAGTGCTGGGAGGCTTTTGATTTTATTCAGAGAATGAAATGAACCAAGAGAAAGCCTCTATCTGACTTTTACATTAAGTCACTCAATTTTTTAAAAAGTGTAGAATAAGGGATGAATATATGATAATAAAGTACCTTGCAATTTCTAATAATTGAACATTGGATCCTTTTTAGACTCAAATATATAGGGTTTTCCATTAGGGTGTTTGGTTGACTCTGACATTTTCAGAACCATTAAGTTTGTTTCCACAGCTATTTTTCAAGGGCCAATAAGAAAAAATAATAGAACTTAATTGGAAAACAAAACAGAATTGAGCCCAGAACATCTCAGTTAATGAGCAATAGAGATTATATTGATTTCATTTTAAAAATAACATTAACCCTCAATAGCAATTAATGCACAGAGATTGCTTGTTTAAGTTATCTGATAAGACGGGGTCATACATTTAGAGTATTAATCTAAAAAAGGGTATTAGTATCCAGGAAGACATTGATCTGCTCACCAGAATTAACGTTGATGGAAACCCAGCTCCACGCAGTAAACCACATGCTGCCATCTGAAACCTTGGTGCAACTGGTGATAAGAGAAGGAGAAATTCTGGCCAAAGGAAACTATTTTAGGCTGGTTTTCCTGTTGTAGAACCATTAAACCTTTCATATTAGCACATCCATCCTAGAACACGTAGGGTTGTGATCAAAGGGGAAGGAAAGAAAAGAAAAGCTGCTATGGTTGGCATTTGCAAAGCAAGTTCAAGTTCAAGAGGAAAACCACAACCCAAGTATGGAAAACAGCTGAATTGACCACAGAATGGTCCTCCTCCAAAGACCACATAACATCTTACGAGTAACGGAAACTATTCACTGGATCCATTTGTAATCTTTATTTTTACACCAGAAGTCGCTGTCTTTTGCAACCTCTAGGTCTTTCCAGTTTCTCATGACTTAACTGCTTTTGTGGGGGGTCGGGGGATGGCACGCCGCGTGGCCTGCGGGGTCCTGGTTCCCCGACCCGGGATCGAACCTGGGCCCTGGCAGTGAAAGCACCAAGTGCTAACCGCTGGACGGCCAGGGGATTCCCGTTAAGTGTTGAACATTTTTAAGGACAAGACAAAATATCCAATCAACTGACCATGAATTATGAGCAACCCTGGCTGTTCCCAGTCTGGGGTCCTCTGGACAGAGCATCTGCAAGCTTCTGATTTTTCTGCCTTTAAAACGTTCACTTCTAAGCAGTGGATCAGAAATGGAACTGATATGATTCTTAAGACAATCCAAATAAACTGCTAAGGATTAAATTAAAGTTTATGCATGGTTTAAAACCATGGTCAGGGAATGCACATGGGCTCACGTACGGGGCCAGGTGAAGACAGCGCTGTGCATACTCAAAGCACACAGAACAACACAACGAACAGACGCTGAAGCACACGCTGCAGGTGCCAGTCTCTCTTATTGGCACAAGGGACACAGTTACTGACCTCCAAGAGCTCCAAGGAGAAGACAGTCACGTTCCACGTCGGCAAACACAACCAACGGGAAGCTCGGTTACGGGTTTTCGCGGTTGAAGGAGTCAGGTCAGCTGCGGGAAGACGGGATATGTGAACTGAGTTTCCCAGCGAGGAAAGGGATGGGAATTCCAGCAAAGGCAGAGGAGGGACAAAGTGAGAGGGCAGGGGAGGGCAGTCTTGGCTCGTGTGGCTGGAGCGCAGGGGTGAGGGGGCGTGATGTCATGGCAAGCTGACACGACTCTTTGACATATTAAAGTACCTGGTCGTACTCCTGAGCATCAAACGGGAGGATCTCATAACTGTACCTACTTTTCAAGGGTACGCCGAGGAATCTAAGAAGGGCAGGTTAGACGGTGATGGAAAAGCCAGTTAGGAAGGCAGAGTTCAGAGAAGCAGGCAAGGGAAACGGCAGTATCCAGAGCGTGGTCGGTGGGGTCACCGTGGGGGGACGAGGGAGCGCAGTTGTCAAGGACAATTCCGAGGTTCCTAGTTAGGAAAACTGGGCGCGCGGAGCGTCGATGGCCAGAGTAGGGAAGGCAGGAGGAGGTGTGGACCTGGACGCATCCGCCAGAAGCAGCCGTAGCCACAGGAGCAGATGAGAAACACATTAAAGAAATAGCTCTGTCAGCTTTCGTATTTCTTGGTCTAATACTAGGAAGGAACTGAGTGCAGTAAAAACAATGTCATCCCAGAACTCTTAGGGAATAATTTAGTACAGGTTTTAGGAAAGCAAATTTTCAAGATGTATCAAGAACCTTCTAGGAATTTCACATATAAGACTTTATCCTAGAGAACAACCAAAAATATGATCAGGGCTGTACTTTCTTTCTGAAACGTTTTAATAGCTAAGTATCAGGAAGCAGGTAGATGGTTTGACACAAGGAACGATTAAACTGTACATACAGTGAAATATTACACCATAGCTAAAAATCATGTTTTGTAAGGGATACTTATTACCGTGGAAAAATCCTCATGATGAAAATGTGTGCCATGATACATTGGACCTGTTATATAATCTTATTATGTAATAATATTATTAAAGTCTAGAAAATGTTAGAAGGTAGTGGAATCATGGGTAATTTTCATTTTTTCCTTCTTTATATTTTATATATTGTCTACATCTTCCACCAAAAGCACAGCTAGTTTCATGAACAGAAAAACAATTTTTAAATAAACAGAGTGAGATGTAAGTATATATGTAGTTACACAGTAGGAGGCAGAGGAAAATGCAATAAGTGCATATTCACTGGGAAGAAACGAGGGGCTGAGGGACAGCGCAGCAGACAGAGAGACAGACGCACAGAAAGCAGTCGGTCGGCAACCAGGTGGGGGTCTGGCTTCTTCCCTGATGTTTCTCAAGTGTAAAAAGATGCACATTTTGTTGTGGAAGAAAGACGCCAATTCCCAGGAGACGCTTACACAGGAAAGAACACACGTGTCTGCAGAAGTTATTTTCAGTTACATAATTACAAGTTGCCGTTTTGAAATCAAAGAGAAAGAGAAAAGGGGGGTAAAGTGAAGACAACAAATGCCACCATCCTCAGATTCCTGGCTCCACCTGATGTCTTCTCCCGGGAGCTAACCAACATTGATTGCCAGACTGGGGAACATTTGCTGGCCAAACATTGGCAAATTCTCACTCACTATTTGCTAAATCAATTGAGAATATCTCAGTGCCTATATATCATAAAATGAAATGGTCTGTGGAAATTTAACATTAAGGTTTGGGTAAAGTTTCCCTCTCCCCACCTTAAAAAAATCGGATTACTTTTATTATCGGTGGCGCCAGGCTACATTAGCAGGAACTGAGCCAACACAATGAAGGAAGTGATTTATTTTCGCTGACAGCTCTCCTATGCTCCGTAAGGGTACCTTTGATATTGTATCTCCTCTTTGATAGTTCCTGTGCAATTGCTTCCCTCTTGGGTTTTCTTGTAACCTTATAATCCAAGTAGCTAAATATGTAATTTACATAGTAAATTTTGTAATTCTTATTGTAAGAATGTATAGACTAGTTAAAGAGGCAAGATGTGGATGGTAAACACTTAGAGAACTGTGTAAAATAAAACTGGCCAGGTGCTTAGAAGAATCTCTCTTCTTTTACAGAAGGCATACTCTGTAGACTTTTGTTGAAGGAGTAAATGAATGCAAATACCGACATAGGTGACACAAAAAATAGGTGTTTTGTGTAATAAGTTAGAGAAGAGAGGCAGACTAGAGGCCACAGGAGCAGCAGAGGACAGGTGTAGGGCAGCGTTTGCAAAGGCAAGAAGTCACACAGGTAACAAAGCCGTGCAGAGCTAACCCGGAGGCAGGGAGTCACGATGGGGGCAGGACAGGTAACATGAACGAATAAACCAGTTCTTCACAGGTGATCTGGACGGGAAGCCGGGACTCTGGGCTTGAGAAGTAGGTGATTGGAAAGCTCTTGGAAGCTCTCTAGCAAGGGAATAAGATGTTAAGGTTGCACTTGGCAGAAGGGGGCTGAATCGGGGCCAAAAGAGCTGGCAGATGGGGGGAAAGTGAGGAGCCCGACCTCTCCACGTAAGGTTGGGATGAGGAGGGAATGGCCTGGGGTGGTGTCCATGCCGATAAAGACAGGAAATGACAGCTGGAGATGCTCTACCTCTACTCTCATCGGGCCTCTGACGGCACCTCTCCTTTCCTGGGGCTGAGACCATGACCTTGCTTCTTATTTCGCTGGAAAGATAGAAGAGCCTTAAGCCCCAGTCAACCATCCCCTCCTTCTGAAACTCTTTCTTCACGTGGCTCCAGGGATACCACGCACTCCTGGGGTCTCCCTCCCCCGGCCATCCTTTTTCAGCCTCGTTCACTGGGCTCTCATCTCCCCTGGGCCCTGATATTGGAGACCCAAGGCCCAGTCTTTGGATGTCTCCACCTCTCCATCTGCATCACCCCCTGGTGCTCACATCTGATCTCACGGCTGCTAGAACAGGCTGTGTGTTTGTGTCCCCCGAGCGTCCAGCTGGTCCTGCCCCTGGAGTGGCCCCTCCTCCCCTTGTCCGCCCACCGCCTTCCTCTGTACCCCTCGCTCACTCCAGGCACCTTTCCAGCTCAGGGCCTTTGCACGTGTGGTCCTCTATCTGGGCCCCACTCCCCAGAACTCCATACGCCCTCCCCTCCCCTCCCTTCCAACTGCTGCGGAGATGCTCTCCCTGGATGAGGCCTTCCCGAAGGCCCCACCCCACCCGCTAGCCACCCTGGTCACCCTCCAGCTTTAATCTCTCCGTATCTCTTTTTGCACAGACTCAGATTGTTCAGGTTACGTTCGACCCCTCACCTGACACCCACTGAAACGTAAACTAGGCGGGAGCGCGGTCTTTGTGTGCTCGCTGGTGTGCCCCGGGTGCCTTTATTTAGTAAGTTTTAAGGGAGACCTCGAGTTTCCTAATTTGCTTTTCTTTAAAAACGATCAGTTACTTAATAATCTTGCTCTTTGTTTACTGTGCATATTTGGGGCTGAGATTTTGGAAAGCAGCAAGGCCGTTTTAACCCCTTTGTTTGCCGTGATCTCACCCGGCAGCGAGGGGTTGAGAGGAGGCTGGTGATGTCGACACGAGACACTTGCTCACACCAAGGGCCCCACCGCTGACAGCCCGGAGCAGCACAAAGCGTCCTCAGATCCTGAACTTACAGCACGATTGTCAGTTGTCTGACTGAAGAGAACCTTGAATTTGTTTTGAAAAGTAAAGTGCAGAAAATAAACACCACTGAAAATCCAGGGACTCCCAGTGGGAAGACCACCGTGTCCATGCCAGTCCCAACCAAGATCTACGGCAGATGTAAAAGACACCAGATTGTGAAGACTTAGCATGGAAAAGGTATAATTTTTAAAATATGTTTATTACATGTTCACATCATCATGATTTAGAGTCATACAAGTCATATAAATAAATATATGATTGATTAATTTCAACTGTTTCTTTTTTACTTTTTAATGTGGCTGCTAGAATATTTATATTTGCATATGTGGACAGTGCTGGTTTAGGTTAAAAAAAGACTAAAGAGAAATAACAAAATGCAATGTGTAACCCTAGACTGGATCCTTGTTTAAGAAACACCAAACGACTATAAAAACATCCTTGAAACAATCAGAGAAATCTGAATGTGGACTGGATACTAGATGTGGAATTGTTGATTTCCTTAGTGGTGATACTGGTATCACAGTTACACAGGAGGTTGTTTTTAGTTTTAGAACAAACATCCTAAAATATTTAGGGGTGAAATATCGTGATGGCTAAACTTACTTTCAAATACTTAAGGATGTATATTTTTATAATTTAATATTTTATAATTATAATAGTTACATTTTACTTAACTATTTTAGCTATATTAATATACATTTATCTACATCATAGGCATTATATTGTATATTGAATATTTACATTTTACATACATTTATATTTACATGTAATTATATGTATACATATCTGTGTGTTTGCATACACAGCAGAATAGTAACAATTGTTGAATCTGGATGGAAGTTAAATTGCATTCATTGTGCCCTTTTTTCAACAGTCATTCTATACATTAGAATTTGTTTTTTTTGGGTTTTTTTGCGGTACACGGGCCTCTCACTGCCGTGGCCTCTCCCATTGCAGAGCACAGGCTCCGGACGCACAGGCTCAGCGGCCATGGCCCACGGGCCCAGCCGCTCCGCGGCACGTGGTATCTTCCCGGACCGGGGCACGAACCCGTGTCCCCTGCATCGGCAGGCGGACCCCCAACCACTGCGCCACCAGGGAAGCCCTAGAATTTTTTCACAATAAAAAGTTGGGGAAAAGTTTATGGCTCCAAAAAAACTTTTGACTAAAACCAAATGACAGAATTGTGCCACAGTGACCACCATGGGAAGAGAGCATGGCTGAAAATCACAATTCAGGTGGACTATAATGACCATTTTAAAATAATTTATAATTTTACTCAAGGTTATGGACTAACTGATCTCTAAATATACCAAAACTCCCTTAAATCCCTGTGCTGCTTTCTTCGCTTTGAAGAAGAAACCCTTTAAGGGACATTCTAAACCAAAGACAGCCATTTCCCAGTTATAAGTTGCCGTCTGTCCCTGGGGGGGGGGTGAGTCTCCACCTTCTGTGGAGGGTCCCCGAGACCTCGCCTTCAGTATCACATGGGCCCTGACCCACTGCCATTGTGGTATCTTCCTTAGCTGGGTTGGCAGCCCCAATTTTCATCCACACCCACTTCCAGACAACTTAGCTGGTGAGCTCGTCCAGGGAGGGTCGTCTTGACCCGGCCGAGGACCGAGCAGTGGTGCTTGTGGAGCAGAAGCTGCTTTCTGGTACATATTTATTTGGAAGCAAAGATATGATGATATCACCACATTACTTCAGCCAGAGAAAGGTTTCCAACACCACTGCAGAGCAGAAAATGGCCAAAGAGAACGCTACATTGTGCAAGACTCTTGTTTAAACTTCCTCAAGTGTAAGCATGTATTGGATGTCCTTTTACAAGAAAATTTTATTGTAGCCGGAAGAGTCTGTTTCTGTGATGTCATAGGTGTCAGTGTAATCCAGATAGCTCAGCCCTTGGGCCCCACGAGATGGTACTGGAAGTCGGCCCGAAGAAGCAGCGTGAGAGCCGGTACCCTGAACAAAGCTAAGATGGACCGGACCGGGGGTGGCAGACATGTGAACTCTCTGTGCACACGCTCTGGGCTCCTGCTAGGGCTGGGCCCGCGCTGCTGGCCACCCGAAGTGCCCATCATTCTGCTCCCCGAGCTTCTGTGTCACTTCCTCCTCCCAGTAGGACACTGGGCCCCTCAGTTCCTCCCCTGGACCAGAACTGACCTTTTAAAGCCCCAGCTCTCACGCAGAGCCTGCCTCAGTGTGAGTCTCAGCAAATACTCCCAGGAGGGGCCCTCAAGCCTTTGACTGAAATCCACCTCACAAACGCACTCAGGAGACACACAGACACCTCTCTACATCAACTGGAACAAGTTTCATGAAGAAGCATTCAATCTTGCTTCGTGCAATGCGTGGATATTCCTATTATCTATTTCATTCCTTATAAATATCGGTCAAGACTCCATTGATTTTGAACTTTTAATGAACTCACTTCTAAATTATACAAGTAGCCCATCTGCCAGTGATCGGTTAATTGGCTTATTTAGAATTGGGACAATGGCAAAGCAGTCTTTCACCAAGGGCAGATACAGATTCCTGGGGAGGTGTTGTGCCACCGCCAGTAGGTGAGGATCTGTGCTGTTTCTGTTCCATCAACTTACCACCCCCTGCTCCCCACTGGGAAGGCTCGGCGCTGTCAGTCCTGTGTGGTTTCCTCCACTCTGTCCTCTGCAGTTTCGTAAATTAGCCCCTGGGACTTGCTTGGTGCAGATCCCTTATGCTCTGTACTTGGGCTGTTCCTGGAGAAGAAAGTGGATGGAAACATTAGCCCCACCACTGGGGCTGGGCGTTGAGTCATCCACTTAGACCCAGAGTTCGGAGGCCCAGCCTCACCTCTCCTGCACCCTCAGAGCCCCAGTAGCCTAGGAGCCACAAATGTCCAGAGTCCTAGCTCAGTACCTCCCTCCATCCTTGGTCCTTCTCTAGACCCAGGGTCCTGCCCTGGACCCCAAAGCATAGCTGGTACCTAGGATCCCAGCCAGGTCCCACCAGCCCTCCTGTCCACACAGTCAGCAGATGGGTACTTGGTCTGTGCACGTTGCAGGCGTTGCACCCACGGCTGACCAGGCCATGGGCCTCCTGGGGCTGACTTCTACCTGGCTAGCTGCCCAGGGGCCTGGGCCACCTGGCAGACAGCTTCCTGGGATCCCGAGCAGCTGTCCTCCGCTCCACTGGGTGCCTTGAGTCTGGCAATGCCTGGCTGATCCCTTTGTGCTCTGGGGCCTGGGGAGCCCGACTGTACGGCCTTGGGCTCAGGCCCCTTCCAGCTTCGCCCTCCTCCTGCTGAATCCGCGTCCCAGGGCCTCAGGCGCAGTCAGGGTCCTGGCACCAAGGGGCCCGGGACGGGCTTTCTGCTCCACATCCTCGTCCGGCGGAGGAAGAGCACCCAGGAAGGAGCGATTGTCTGCGGAGCCGGTGGATGCAGTCTCTCCGGGGGCAGAGGGCAGAGTCCCTGTAGTCCCGGCAGCCAGCCTCTCCCGACTTTGCTTCGGTCGTGCTGGGCTTGGTCCTGCGATTGGTGTGGAGCCACGCACACTGCGGGAGCTGGCCTGGGTCCCGCTCTGCCGCTCGCGGGCCGTGACCTCCGTGTCTCGGTCTCCTTGCCTGCGGAATCAGACCCCTGCCCCTCGGGGCCGCCCTCAGGGTCAAGTGAGTCTAAGCAAGACCAGGCCCGGACGGCACCCAGAGGAGAGAGCATGAGTTCGGGTCACACAGGCCTCAGGATGTGAGGCCTCTGAGGGGTCATTTCACACACGGGGACGTGGGAGCCAGGCTCACCCCGCGCCGCGACCTCCTGTTCCTTCTGGCCGGGGTTTTTCCGCTCTCTCTTCTGTGTACCTTGGAGGCCCTTAATGGTAGGCTATTCATTTACTCTGGTCCGCAAGCGGCAGGGAGGAGAAAGTCAAGTGGCGCTGGAGTCCCAGGCGGCACCCTCTCCACTGGCGCCAGCAGCCTTGCCCGCCTGGATCTGCAGCAGAGAAGCTGGGGCTCCGAGGCCCAGGCGCTTCTGCTGTTGCTCTAGAATGTGTTCAGTAGCATGGGCTGAGCACTGCTTGTTGATCAGCGATTTAAGTGTTCAAAGTAACCTTGTGAGAAAAATACCGGTCCCATTTTGCAGATGAGAAAATGAGGCTCCCAGGGCACAAACCCGACCTGTACAAGCCGCCCTTCAGGGTGGAGCTGAGTCACCTCTAACGACTCCAAACCCTCTGTCCTCCCCAGACCCCCAGCTTGCCCTTACAAAGCGAGGCTGCTTCCCCCTGACACACGGCCTCGGTCCGGGCAATTTCAGAGGCCTTGGCGCCACCGTGCACCCATTCAATCCATGTGGCCACAGCTGGCCCTCAGGCCGCCTCTACCTGGCGTGGGGAAGGCAGGACCTGCTTATGGGGTCACAGACGGGCTGGACAGCACTGGGGCCGCCTCTTCCACTGGGGTTATGTTTGGAGAGGGTTGCAGGTGGGGTGGAGGCCTACTTGCTCTGAGCTACCCAGCCACCCAGGCTTCTCTGGACGGTTCTCCTCCCGTGATCCGGGGGGAGTGTGGATGGGAAATGGCCCCTGGAAGGGGTGGTTGAGAGCAGACCCCGAGCCCCAGGAGAGGGCTCCATCCAAGGAGCTCAGAGTCCAGCTGTCTCAGCAGGGCCCTGCCCACCCCCTCCCCCATCCCTGCTCACACCTCCTTGGTGAAACCCTCCCTGTGCAGCGACAAAGCTTCCAGGGTCTGACCCCACCCCCTGGCCCTCTGCTTTTGCTTTCAAGCTTCTTTCCTTTTCCTGAATTATTAATAAAAGTACTTGGTTATTGCTTTACATTTTCCTTATTTTGAATTGGAAACATGTTAAACACAAAGGCAGATTAGAGCAACAGACAGCTACTACCTTCCATTGAGACTGAACAGAAGCTAACGTTTACTATACTGCTGCTGACATTATTTTTTTAAATAAAGCATCACGAACACGGTTAAATACAGACCAACCCTCTGTCTCTACCACCTCTTCTCAAGTTGGTGTGTGTTACTCCACGCGTTTTAGACTTTTACTGCGTGCGCATGTGTTTAAAAACAATATGTACCCTTCTGTGTATTTAAATATCACATAAATTAAGTGCATGGCATGTAACATCCTATAACCAGCTTCAAAAATTTAACACTTTAAATGTACCCTTGCTGATGTATGTAGACCTAGTTCATCCACTTTAACGGTTGGTTATTTCAAAACTACAGTTTCCAGCCCCCCACTAAAACATGGGGGTTGGCAATTCTTGGACTAATCTCGGGTGCAGGGGAGCAAGGGTCTCTCCACGGCACCTGGAGGTCCGCCCTCACGGTGGTGAGGGACTCGCAACGTCAGCCCCCAGATGCTGCCCCGGGAGCTTCAAAGCTGCCGCCTCGCCTTCACCCTGAGCGCACGATTCCGCCCTCGCACCCCGAGTCCCCTCCGCCGCGCAGATGTGCTGCCGACTTCACGCTGTGAAGCCTCTCCTCAGTGCTCGCTGGCTGTTGGGCTTTTTGCTCCCTTTTCATATCTTTTGTCATTTTTCTATTGTGTTTGTTTTCCCTTTTCTTATCTCTCTGAGGAAATTTAAAAAATATTCTAGGTATTTGTCAGTTTCATTTCTTACAAATAACTTTGAACACTTGTGGCTTCTGTTCTCGCTTTGCTAGAGTCTCTGTGTAGAGATTTTATTTTATTTTGTAATTTGTAATTTTTTAGGGAGTGTGCTGCGTGGCTTGTGAGGTCTTAGTTCCCTGACCAGGGGTTGAACCTGGGACCCCAGCAGTGGAAGTCCAGGTTTTATTTTTAATATATAATTTTAATATCATTTTATTTTATGTATTTGTGCTGTTCTTATCTTGCTAATCTTTTCACAACACGGTGTCATCAAAAGAGTCACTGAAGCTTCTAAGACTTTTACTTCTTAAATTTAGGTCTTGATGTATGAAATATACTTCTATGGCTCGTGTGAGATAAAAATCAACTTTATTATTTCCCACAGGGAGAGCCACCCACCAGCCCTACGGCCTTGGTTACACGTCTTTTCACCCATTGCTCTACAATCCCACTCCCATCACAGCCAGGTCTGCACGTCTCTGGATCCGGTGCTGGTCCTATTGCCCTGTTTTTTTGCCCATCCCCGTGTCAGGACCACCTGGTCTTAAATAGTCCAGCTTCCTCGTAAGTCTGGACACCTCCTGAGACAAGGCCCACTCGCTGTTTTTCAAAGCTGTCTGTCACCTCTACTTGGTCTTTTGCTTTTCCGTATTTATTTTAGGCTGAGCCAATTACCTCCTACGAGAATCCTTATTTTGCTGAATTTGCACTTAATTTGTTGATTGACTTGAGGGAAATCACTTACGTCTTGATAGTGACACTTCCATTCATTTACACTGATCTGGGGGCTTCCTTTACGTGCCCACTGATGCTTTGCAATCCCCCCACCCTGTGATGTCACATGTGTATGTGCCCAGAGGTGTCCCCACAAGGGTGGGTATGTTGCAGTTTTTGATGTGATTGTGAATGGGAGTTTTCTCCTGTTAGCCCTTCCGATACTCTTATTGAAATTGGCGATAAGTGGAGACTTTGCTGTTTCTCCAGCTCTGGTATATGCTCATCAGTAAATGGAGTGAACTCAGGGAGTAGCGTCAGCTATGCTTCTCCCTTTTTCCATTTCTTGTGATGCACGCTCTGGCCTGGACCTGGATTCCACGTGACACATGAGCTGTCACCGTGGGCAGCCTGGCCTCACCCTTGGTCCTGACAGAGGTGCTTCCAAAGTTTCCCCACCGACTGCAGTGTCCACTGTGCTTTGACAGAGACCACTTTCTAGTTCACTGTTTATGAAATACACTGATCGTGTCTTGTAGGAATTTTGTTTTTCATTATCACATAAACTTGTTCAAGACTCGTTTATATTTGTTTATGATTTCAATTCCAACGTGTTTGCACCTCTCACCGTCATCAATCCTGACATATTTTTTGGGTCTTCGCTCTCCCGTCCTGACCATACATGCCAAGGTTCATTTATCCCAGGAACCTGTTCAAAACAACAGCTCTTCAGTCATTAATCCTTAAAATAAAAGATTCCATTGCTAGTTCAGTGATTTCTGTGTTATTATGATTTCTTTCCTTCTGGTTTCTCTGGATGTGTTGGGTTGTTCCTGTCCTAATTTCTGGACTAGGAATAGGAGCTCATTAATATTTTTTCAAATATAATCATTTAAGATTATAAATATTCCTTTACGTGTTGCTGTAGCTTTATATCACAGGTTTTTATGTGGTGTATACATTGTGGACCAACCCTAAAGATTTTTAAATGACATTATGACAGGTTTTGTTTCTTCTCCTCTTGTTTGTTTTTGAGTTGCATGTGAGTTGTTTAAGGAGCATTAATTTCCATTGTACAGGTTGATGGGATTTTATTTCCATAAATGCCTGTGTCACCACCACCCTGCTCAGGTACACAAGTTTCCAAGGATTCAGAAGGTTTCCCCCTTCACCTTCCAAGTTCATATCTGCTTCCCTGCCCCCGATGAAATGACTCTTCCAATTTCTATTAAAAAGTATTAGTTTATCTATTCTTTTGCATTTCCATATAAATTTGGGAATCTACTTGTCAATCTCTAAAAAGTAGCTGGAAATTTGATCAGGGATTGTACTGGATCTACAGATAAATTTGGGGAGATCTGGCGCCTTAACAGCCTTGTGTCTTTCAGAGTGAGTACGGTTTATTGCATAACTTCGTAGCTCTTGTTTAATTCCTCTCAGCAACGTTTTATGTTTTCCAGTGAGTGGCTGTACACGGCTTTTCTTAGATTTACTCCTAGATATCTGATGCTATTGCAAATTTTACTTTTTAACTTCAATTTTCCTATTGCTTATTGCTAGAATATAGAAATGCAAATAAGTTTTATGTATCAGCTTTGTGTCCTGTGAGTTTGCTAAGTAAATGTCTTAGACCAGGTGCTTTTTTATAAATTCTTTATGGTGTTTCATGTACACAATTTTGTGTTCTGCAAAAAGGTGGTTTTAGTTCTTCCTTTACAAAATTTTCTTTTATATCCTTTCTCTGCCTTAGAAATGATGGTGGTAGATGTAGTTGCCTTTTCCTCATCTCGGGGAGAGAGCATTCAATAGACAGAGGAAGCGATAGTGGCATTGGACCTGCCCTTACACCCTGCTTTGCTGAAAGTGTGTGTATTAGCAGGTTATAATTCTATCAAAGGCCTTTTCTCTACATTTATTGAGATGATCATATGATTTTTCTCTTTGGTTCTGTTAATGTCTTGAATTGTGTCAGTAGAGTTTTGAATATTAAAGAAGACTCAATTTGTATAGTAACCCAACTTGATCACGTTGTATTATCTTTTTAAAAAAGACCTTGCTGCCTGTGCCAGTGTCCTGGGACAGCCTTGCGGGCTCCCTCCCTGCACAGCCTGCAAGCGACAGCCCTTCCCTCGCACCTGACTGGGCCTCTGGACTGAGGAGGTGCTGCACGAAAGGACATCTGAGGCACAGAGAAGTTAACTGCCTGGTCCACGATCACAGAGCTAAGCTGTGAGACTTGAGCTGGTGTCCTTCATGCATCACATCTTCCCCATCACTTAAGAAGCCACTGAGATACTTACATGTTTAGCTGTCTCCTACTTGATATGTACCCAGGAGGGAAATGGCTTTGCTCCAACTATATCGAGCCGTGTGGCTGACAGGGTCTTGGTGCTCCAGCCTGGTGTCAGGCCTAGGCCTCTGAAGTGGGAGAGCTGAGTTCAGGACATTGGACCACCAGAGACCTCCCGGCCCCAGGTAATATCAGTCCGTGAGAGCTCTCCCAGAGCTGTCCGTCTCAACACTAAGGCCCAGCTCCACCCAACGGCCAGCAGGCTCCAGTGCTGGATGCCCCATGACAATCGACTAGCAAGACAGGAACACAACACCACCCATTAGCAGAGAGGCTGCCTGAAATCATACTAACTTCACAGAAACCCCAAAACACACGATGGGACATGGCCCTGCCCACCAGAAAGACAAAATCCAGCCCCACCCACAAGAACACAGGCACCAGTCCCCTCCACCAGGAAGCCCACACAAGCCACTGAACCAACCTCACCCACTGGGGGCAGACACCAAAAACAATGGGAACTACAGACCTGCGGCCTGCAAAAAGGAGACCCCAAACACAGTAAGTTAAACAAAATGAGAAGACAGAGAACTATGCAGCAGATGAAGGAGCAAGGTGAAAACCCACCAGACCAGACAAATGAAGAGGAAATAAGCAGTCTACCTGAAAAGGAATTCAGAGTAATGAGAGGAAAGATGATCCAAGATCTTGGAAACAGAATGGAGGAAATACAAGAAACATTTAACATGGACCTAGAAGAACTAAAGAGCAAACAAACAATGATGAACAACAGAATAAATGAAATTAAAAATTCTCTAGAAGGAATCAATAGCAGATTAACTGAGGCAGAAGAACGGATAAGTGACCTGGAAGATAAAATAGTGGAAATAACTACAACAGAGCAGAATAAAGAATGAAAAGAATTGAGGACAGTCTCAGAGACCTCTGGGACAACATGAAACACAACAACATTCGAATTATAGGGGTCCCAGAAGAGGAAGCAAAAAGGAAAGGGTCTGAGAAAATATTTGAAGTGATTATAGTTGAAAACTTCCCTAACATGGGAAAGGAAAGAGTCAATCAAGTCCAGGAAGCACAGAGAGTCCCATACAGGATAAATCCAAGGAGAAACATTCCAAGACACATATTAATCAAACTATCAAAACTTAAATATAAAGAAAAAATATTAAAAGCAGCAAGGGAAAGAAACAAATAACATACAAGGGAATCCCCATAAGGTAAACAGCTGATCTTTCAGCAGAAACTCTGCAAGCCAAAAGGGAGTGGCAGGACATATTTAAAGTGATGAAAGGGAAAAACCTACAACCAAGATTACTCTACCCAGCAAGGATCTCATTCAGATTTGATGGAGAAATTAAAACCTTTACAGACAAGCAAAAGAAAGAGAATTCAGCACCACCAAACCAGCTTTACAACAAATGCTAAAGGAACTTCTCTAGGCAAGAAACACAAGAGAAGGAAAAGACCTACAATACCAAACCCAAAACAATTAAGAAAATGGTAATAGGAACATGTAAATGGATTAAATGTTCCAATCAAAAGACATAAACTGGCTGAATGGATATAAAAAGAAGACCAGTATATATGCTGTCTACAACAGACCCACTTCAGACTCAAGGACACATACAGACTGAAAGCGAAGGGATGGAAAAAGATATTCCACGCAAATGGAAATCAAAAGAAAGCTGCAGTAGCAATTCACATATCAGACAAAACAGACTTTAAAACAAGGACTATTACAAGAGACAAAGAAGGACACTACATAACAATCAAGGGATCAATCCAAGAAGAAGATATAACAATTCTAAATATTTATGCACCCAACATAGAAGCACCTCAATACATAAGGCCAATGCTAACAACCATGAAATGGGAAATTGACAGTAATACAATCATAGTAAGGGAATTTAACACCCCACTTTCACCAATGGACAGATCATCCAAAGTGAAAATAAATAAGGAAACACAAGCTTTAATTGGCACATTAAACAAGATGGGCTTAATTGATATTTACAGGACATTCCATCCCAGAACAACAGAATACACTTTCTTCTCAAGTGCTCATGGAACTTTCTCCAGGATAGATCATATCTTGGGTCACAAATCAAGCCTTGGTGAATTTAAGAAAATTGAAATCACATCAAGTATCTTTTCTGACCACAATGCTACAAGACTAGTTATCAATTACAGGAAAAAAAAAAACTGTAAAAAATACAAACACATGGAGGCTAAACAATATGCTACTAAATAACCAAGAGATCACTGAAGAAATCAAAGAGAAAATAAAAAAATACCCAGAAACAAATGACAAAGAAAACACAATGACACAAAACCTATGGGATGCAGCAAAAGCAGTTCTAAGAGGGAAGTTTATGGCAATAAAATCCTACCTCAATAAACAAGAAAAATCTCAAATAAACAACCTAACCTTACACCTAAGGCAATTAGAGAAAGAAGAACAAACAAAACCCCAAAGTTAACAGAAGAAAAGAAATCACAAAGATCAGATCAGAAATAAATGAAAAAGGAATGAAGGAAACGATAGCAAAGATCAATAAAACTAAAAGCTGGTTCTTTGAGAAGATAAACAAAATTGATAAACAATTAGCCAGACTCATCAAGAAAAAAAGGGAGAAGACTCAAATCAACAAAACTAGGAGTGAAAAAGGAGAAGTAACAACTGACACTGCAGAAATACAAAGGATCATGAGAGATTAATACAAGCAAATATATGCCAATAAAATAGACAACCTGGAAGAAATAGACACATTCTTAGAAAAGCACAACCTTCCGAGACTGAACCAGGAAGAAATAGAAAATATAAACAGATCAATCACAAGGACTGAAATTGAAACTGTGATTAAAAATCTTCCAACAAACAAAAGCCCAGGCCCAGATGGCTTCACAGGCGAATTCTATCAAACATATAGAGAAGAGCTAACACCCATCCTTCTCAAACTCTTCCAAAATATAGCAGAGGGAGGAACACTCCCAAACTCATTCTACGAGGCCACCATCACCCTGATACCAAAACCAGGCAAACATGTCTCAAAAAAGAAAACTACAGGCCATTATCACTGATGAACATAGATGCAAAAATCCTCAACAAAATACTAGAAAACAGAATCCAACAGCACATTAAAAGGATCACACACCATGATAAAGTGGGGTTTATCCCAGGAGTGCCAGGATTCTTCAATATATACAAATCAATCAGTGTGGTATACCATATTAACAAATTGAAGGATAAAAACCATGTGATAATCTCAATAGATGCAGAAAAAGCTTTTGAAAAAATTAAACACCAATTTATGATAAAAACTCTACAGAAAGTAGGCATAGAGGGAACACACCTCAACATAATGAAGGCCATATACAACAAACCCACAGCCAACATCATTCTCAATGGTGAAAAACTGAAACCATTTCCTCTAAGTTCAGGAATAAGACAAGGTTGCCCACTCTCGCCACTATTATTCAACATAGTTTTGGAAGTTTTAGCCACAGCAATCAGAGAAGAAAAAGAAATAAAAGGAATGCAAATTGGAAGAGAAGAAGTAAAACTGTCACTGTTTGCAGATGACATGATACTATACATAGAGAATCCTAAAGATGCCACCAGAAAACTACTAAAACTAATCAATGAATTTGGTAAAGTAGCAGGATACAAAATTAATGCACAGAAATCTCGTGCATTCCTATACACTAATGATGAAAAATCTGAAAGAGAAATTAAGGAAACACTCCCATTTACCATTGCAACAAAAAGAATAAAATACCTAGGAATAAACCTACCTAGGGAGACAAAAGACCTGTATGCAGAAAGCTATGACACCGATGAAAGAAATTAAAGATGATACAAACAGATGGAGAGATATACCATGTTCTTGGATTGGAAGAATCAACATTGTGAAAATGATTATACTACCCAGAGCAATCTACAGATTCAATGCAATCCCTATCAAACTACCACTGCCATTTTTCACAGAACTAGAACAAAAAACTTCACAATTTGTATGGAAACACAAAAGACCCTGAATAGCCAAAGCAATCTTGAGAACGAAAGATGGAGCTGGAAGAATCAGGCTCCCTGACTTCAGACTATACTACAAAGCTACAGTAATCAAGACAGTATGGTACTGGCACAAAAACAGAAATATAGATCAATGGTACAGGATAGAAAGCCCAGATATAAACCCATGCACGTATGGTCACCTTATCTTTGATAAAGGAGGCAAGAATATACTATGGAGAAAAGACAGCCTCTTCAAAAAGTGGTGCTGAGAAAACGGGACAGCTACATGTAAAAGTATGAAATTAGAACATTCCCTAACACCATACACAGAAATAAACCCCCAATAGATTGAAGACCTAAATGTTAGGCCAGACACTATAAAACTCTTAGAGGAAAACCTAGGCAGAACACTCTGTGACATAAATCACAGCAAGATCCTTTTGGATCCACCTCCTAGAGAAATGGAAATAAAAACAAAAATAAACAAATGGGACCTAATGAAACTTAAAAGCTTTTGCACAACAAAAGAAACCATTAAAAAGATGAAAAGACAACCCTCAGAATGGGATAAAATATTTGCAAAATGAAGGAACTGAAAGGATTAATCTCCAAAATATACAAGCAGCTCATACAGCTCAATATCAAAACAACAAACTACCCAACCCCAAAATGGGCAGAAGACCTAAACAGACATTTCTTCAAAGAAGATATACAGATGGCCAACAAACACATGAAAGGATGCTCAACATCACTAATCATTAGAGAAACGCAAATCAAAAGTACAATGAGGTATCACCTCACACCGGTCAGAATGGCCATCATCAAAAACTCTACAAACAATAAATGCTGGAGAGGGTGTAGAGAAAAGGGAACCCTCTCGCACTCTTGGTGGGAATGTAAATTGATACAGCCACTATGGAGAACAGTATGGAGGTCCCTTCAAAAACCAAAAATAGGGCTTCCCTTGTGGCGCAGTGGTTGAGAGTCCGCCTGCCGATGCAGGGGACACGGGTTCATGCCCTGGTCCGGGAGGATCCCACATGCCAGGGAGTGGCTGGGCCCGTGAGCCATGGCCGCCGAGCCTATGCGTCCAGAGCCTGTGCTCCACAATGGGAGAGGCCACAACAGTGAGAGGCCCGCGCACCGCGATGAAGAGTGGCCCCCGCTTGCCACAACTAGAAAAAGCCCTCGCATAGAAACGAAGACCCAGCACAGCAAAAATCAATCAATTAATTAATAAACTCCTACCCCCAACATCTAAAAAAAAAAGAGCACGTGATCTCAGCATGAGTTGTCACTGGTGATGCCGATCCTGGTCACCTGGCTGAGGTACGATTTCGCTGGTTTTATTTAGCTTTTTTTTTTTTTTTTTTTTTTGCAGTACGCGAAAAAAAAGGCTCCGGACGCCCAGACTCAGCGGCCATGGCTCACAGGCCCAGCCGCTCCGCGGCACGTGGGATATTCCCGGACCGGGGCACGAACCCGCGTCCCCCACATTGGCAGGCGGACTCTCAACAACTGCGCCACCAGGGAAGCCCCTATTTAGCTTTTTAAGTCGGTCTTGCCCTGGCCTTGCCTCCAACCAACAAAAGGGGAAATTTCTTGAAAGTCGAGAATGTGTTAATTCTTTACAACCTCCTCAGGGCCAGCTCTGTGCTGTGTTCATCGGTGACTATCTTCGCACTAATTAAGAAGAGAGCGGCGGCAACTCTATCCCACGTAAGGGAAGGAGGTGGGCCGCACCGACCTGCAGCCAGAGTGGGGCTCCTGAGAGCCTCAGACCATCGGCCACGCTGTGCTTTCTCAGCCTCGGGGTCCGCGAGGGGCTCGACCAGTGAGTCCAGCTCCGAATCCAACCTGATCCCCATTCCAAGCAGTTTCTATGGAAAGGAAGGAGAGGTAACAATTAACAGGGGCTCAAATATGTCTACAACGTCACACTGGGTAATAGGACATTGCTGGGATAAATATTGCCTTGCAAATATTTGGAATTTCTGCAGTTCTGTCTTGAAAATACCCTTCTATTAGCTGTTTTTTCCAACTCATTATATCTTAATGGACTCTCTAAAGAGCTTAAAATGTCTGCTTCTCCTTGACCTTCTTATGAGGGAAATTAGAACTGGAAACAATTACTAAATACCTGGAAATTTTCCATTGGGATTTATGCCCTTAAAGCAACTGATCACATTTAAATAGCTTCATCATAGTGAAATCTTGCTTCATGATCATGCATTTTAAAAAGTCCAGCCAGAGGCCCTGAAAGTAATTCTATAACCACATAATGGTTCTCTGTCCATTAAGTTACAAAAATGTGTTACAGAAAATGTTGAGAGAGGTTGCTCCGTGTTCACTGAATTACTCTTATCCACAAATGAGTTTATATCTTCAGTATTTTCATCCTTTTTGGTTCCATTATCAAATTATTCTAGCATCCTTTTATTTAGAAAACGCCTCAGGATTATTTCTATTCACTGGTTAGTTCTGTCTTGTTCTTGCAAAAAACCCCACGTGGTCACCCCTGAAATACAGGAGACGGGGTGCTGAGCCATGGCGGTTTGGGGACGGGGCTTTGGCGGAGCACAGACCCGCTGCCACTTCTCAGCAGGTTCCACGGTGTCATTAGCGTAAAACATAGCAGAAGAGCACGGCCCTGGGAGCCCCTCCCCCAAGGAGCCCCGAAGAAGTACAACTGCTGTCTGCACAGCGTTTTGGATTCTGGGTCTTGTTACGTAAATGACCCCTTTCAGGATGATAAATGCCACCCAAACGCCCAGCAAGAAGTCCTGCAACACATAGAATGTTTAGGGTTTTTTTGTTTGTTTGTTTTGCAAACCCATTATAGAGCAAAAACTGTATTCCACGTAAGAAAACGCTCTTCAGAGAGGAGAGATCTCCTAAGAGAAGCCACAGCAGAAGCAGAGGGAGTCAGCGGCTCACCTCAAACCCCTCCCCCACCCTGACCTGAGGCCACTCGCGACCTAAGTGTGTCCTTGAGTCTGAACTAGTTTGGCATCTCATAAATGAAACATAATAAAAGTAAAAGATGGAAGAAAAAAAGCTAAAAACGTAAAAAGCAGTGCTCAAGTTTTCTGATCTTAAGCAAAACAATCACTTTTAGGAAAGGGGTACCTGAGCCCCACAAAGCTCTCTGCTTTTATTACTATTATGCTTAAAATCCCAGCCAACCGCTGCCCTGCCCCACTTCCTCTCCCAGCATCTGGGGGGCCGTCTCTTTCCTCAGCACCAGGGAGCAGGTCCACCTGACTCTCTTCGTCCATTTAAGGACACATCCTGATTTTCCCAAACAGAGCTTTTCCTGAGTTGGAGACGGGACATTTCACACTCACTTCTAACGTCTCTTCTGGAAAAATAAACATTCCATATACCTATTCTCCCTTTGTGATGAGCCTGGCTGAGCCGTG
The DNA here is from genome assembly GCF_005190385.1 of Monodon monoceros. NCBI lineage: Eukaryota > Metazoa > Chordata > Mammalia > Artiodactyla > Monodontidae > Monodon > Monodon monoceros. The sequence continues at coordinate 1,564,925 of NW_021703780.1, read as the reverse complement.
AGGCTCTTTCCGGCTCAGGCGAGCGGCGCTGTCCCGGGTGACTCATCATGGTGGGTCTCGCGGCACAGGTACAGAGAGAGAGACAGGGACAGAGAGAGACAGAGAGGCATGGAGGGAGGGAGAGAGAAGAAAGGTTTGCAAACTCTACGCTTTCCAGGTGCACAATTTAATAATTCCTGAGCCATATCATTACAATAATATGCATACAATAAAAATCAGTGCACACAGAGCCACAGACTATCCCCGTACACCTGCCCGAGCCACGACAATGCATCTCCCAGCAACACTGTCTAGAGACCGTGGAAAACACAGCCCGACCGATGTGAACGAGGGAAGAATCTGATTAGATGGGCAGCAGTTAATTCTTTAGGCTTCGGGTCTAAGAGGCAGTGAGAAGCGTCACGACTAAGACACTTCTAAATCTGCCTAATTCCCTAACTGGTAACTTGTAACCTCAGGCGCACGCGTGGTCTCCCTGCGCAGCCGCAGTGCACTGCGTGACGTTGGCAGGTCTGAGGCAGGGTCCGGCCGCTGCCGCGCGTTCCAGAGTCCATCTCCTCGCTTTCCACACAGGCCTATCTAAGATTCTTATAAAACTATTTCATAACCTACCGTATTCCGAAATATTCTGCCTTAATCCGCAATCAAACCCATATCTTCACATTCTAATCTCTGTGGAAAGTTAAAGGAAAACATCTGATTCCCGAGCCCCCTGAGGCGTAAACACCTTAGAGATTAGGAACCTCCTCACGAAGTGTTCCCTTCCCTTGGCTTCTGCAACACCAGAATTCTGGCTGTCTTCCTATTTTTTCCTGCCCGTGCCCCCAGCTGCTTCTTTTGTGAGCCTACGCCTTTAATGCTGGTCATCGGGGGCCCCATCCCAGGCCCACCCCCCACGCTCCTGATTCTCAGGCCGTCTTTACACACGCCCCTTCCCGCCCAGATGCACTTCTGCCCCCTCTTTACTTGGGTTTCCACCACCTTTAAGAGTCACCATAAGCATCGTGCCCTCACAGACCACACATGGCCAGTGCCCCCATGTGCCCTGCAGTCCCGTGAACAATCTTATTGCTGAATCTGGAGGGTCGTGAGACAGTGAGTCTTCTGTCTCCTATGCTTGATGGGGACCATGCGGCAGTGACCTTGACACCCCCGTGGCTGCCAGAGCCCTTGACACCAGGCAGTCACAGAAGTGTTGGCCGATGAAAAGAGCTGGAAGGGGCAGAAGACGGAGTTGACTGTTGGCAGTGATTGGCAGGGTGGATTCTGCGCACACTGTATGCTCTTGGTAAATCCTTGTGAAAGGCGTGAGGCCTGGGAATAACACGCTCGCCGCTCTCCGCTCTGAACAGTGTAGGCCCTGGGGCCAAGGAGCATCAGTGACTGACAGCAGGTCACGAGACTTACACAGCTTAGAGGCAGAGGAAGAACGCAGGATTTTCATTGTGGTCTAGTGCTTTCTCCATAATACCTTGGAGACAATTTCTTTCTGAGTAATTTGGAGGACAAATAGGGAGGACATGAGAAGTGGCAAAGTTTTACTCATTGATAGACAGGAACCTAACGTGTGTTTCCTATAGAAGCGTCACCTTTATCTACACCACAGAAAAGGCTGGCAAGACAGGAACTTCATGACAGCTTTTAAGAATGTCTTTGCTTTACAAATTACTCATGACTCGAAAACCCTGTGATAGTATCGTGCCCGTGCTCTTAGGCTGACCCAGGAAGGTGGCGGCTTGGCCTGCGGTGCCCAGCCCGGGTCAAAATGGGGGACGCAGGGCCGCAGGACGCGGCTGGGACACCAGACCAGAGAAGTCTCCTGTGGCCTAGTCTGCACTCCTCACCTGGCTGTGAGGTGTCCTTGGAGGGAAGTACCTTATCAGGCTGGACTGCTGCGTTGCTATGGAGGCCAGAACCAGACTGCCTGGGCCAGGCCCCAACCTCCTGTGTCACAGAGTTGAGTTTCCGCCAAGGTCGGGGCCCAGGCGGCCACGGGCACAGCCCAGCAAACAGCAGTGTGACACACGGACAGAAAGGACTCCGGGAAAAGGGAGTTAAACACGCAGATGTCCCCTGGGGCTCATGGGCCAGGAGTCCTGGTGGGGAGAGGAATCCAAATGTCGGTCTCTTTCTACTCACCTGTCTTCATAGAGGCCACTGAATACCTTTAAATTAAACGTAGAACTCTTTCTTTTTTTTTCATTTCAAAAGTGAACACGAGGAATGGTTTCAATTGAAAGAGCCTGCCCTGAAACAGTGATCGTTTCCTGTAACTTGGTTTCATTGAATTTGATCAAAATCCTGTCCAGGGAGATAGCATGAAGAGTAAAGAACAAAAATAAAGAACAATTGATGTAAAAATGCTGCCCGAGATGCGTGAACACGTGCTGAGTGTGTAAAGGACGGAGACCCAGGAGCCTTGGAGGATGTGGAACCTTCCCAGAAGCTCCGTCTGGCAGAGCAGCCATTGCAGACCCCGCCCACAGAGTGACCGGCAGAGGGACATTTAGGACCAGAAGTTTTGCCCTTAAAGGGCAGCATTTGTCACTTCCAGTCACTTGTTGGTTTACTCACAATGAATCCCTGGTGGACACGCCAGGCCCTGTGCTTGGCACGGAAACGCCTTACCTTAGAATCAGGGTGACGAGCGAGGTCGTGGTGGTCAGGCCGAAGCAGTCCCTCCGAGGACAGGCCTGCAGAAGGTCACCCTGGTCCGAGCCCGCTGACCCGGGCGCCGCTTCCGCCTCTGCAGTGGGGGGATGGGCAACCAGCATCCTTGAATCGGCGGGAAGTTCCCGGGTCTGACCCAGGAAAAGCGGGAGGCGGAGGGACCCCTGGAACCGGAAAAGGGCCGAGGTGTTAATGGGGGGCGAGGGGGGGCCGCGTCCAGAATGGGACCCAGAGGCAGAGGACGAAGGTCCAGAGCAGCTGCTCCCACGTCCCGAGCCGGTGACTGGGTGCGGGACCCCAGGCAACTCGGTTCGCCCTCCGAACCTCGGTCTCTGCAGCTGTACCGGGTGCTGGCCCAACACCCTCCTCCCAGATATGCAGAGAAGGGCTGAGGTCAGGCACGGAAGCTCTGGGCACACACCCTGAGATCCAAGCCCACTGAGCATCAGCTGTCGGAGGAGGGCCGCTTTCCGGGTGAGGACCGGGCCTTCAGCCCTTTCTCCCAGAGAACCTTCCTCCTGTGGCCCTTCAGCCCGGGTGCAGCCGTCCCCTGCGCGGCCGCCAGCCTCCCCCCAGGCTCTCCCCCAGCCCGGCCCTTTCACAACCTGCACTTGACCCGCCAGGTCAGCAGCCGCCCCCCCCCCCCCCCCCGCGGAGCGGCGGCTCGGCCGTAACTGTGTTCCCAGCACATCCTACATGATCCCAGCACGTAGGAAGGGTTCGATAAATTTTTTTTGAATAAAATATTTATTTAGTAAAGAAAATTTATAAGAGCCATAAAGCCTTGTTGGATCCCTGCATAAAGGCATGTTGTAATATAAGATGTGGAAATAACTGTTCCTGACAAGGAGCAGATTCCACTAAAAAGCTCGAATCTGAGTGCAGTTGGGTGACGGAGCCACAGACACCACAGGACTTGCTTCTGTTCTGCCTTGTCGGTAAATAGTTTCACTTATTTTCTCAGTGAGACTCTGATAATAACAGTGATGCCAGAGTATTCTGGAAGCATGGAAAACACAGCCCCGCTTCGGCTTGGCCACACTGATCTCCTCTGGGATTTCCCAGCACGTTCTAGTAAACAAGCATCTCTTCACATTAGAACCCTGGGAAGGGGACAAAGTAAGTCTTTAAATCTAGCAGGGAAGGCCGTCAGTGGGGCCCAAAGGGAGGGGCAGGCAGCACCTGGATCTCGGACCACTGCTGTCCTCTGCTGGCAGGCCATGTGCTTCTGGTTTTCGGATGAACTCAGGCAGCAACGAGAGCGCCAGGTCCTGCATGCTGGTCCTCTAAGAGCTGTGACAGAATTGAGCTGACTTTCCAGAGAATGGATACTAAGGAGGAGATCCTTGCTTAGTGCCCTGGCCAGGTGAGTGTCACCTGCTGGGGTGGGTCATGAAAGGACGCAGATGGCTGTGCCCATGAGGAGAGAAGCTGCCTGGTGAGCTGGGGTCCCGCTGAAGAGTGTCCTAGGCCTGCGGTGTGGGGCGTGGAGTGAACAGCGCGGGTGATGCGTAGACCCCCAGCCTGGAGGTGACAGCGTGTCTTGTTCTGGATGGGGCTGGAGAGGAGCCGGTAGCTGAGCCTCTGGGATCCCAGGTTCTCCTCTCCTGAAACTCCAGAACTCAGGGCAGCAACTGCTGTGCTCTCTCACCATGAAGCATCATTTTTGTTCTGTGAGTCCTTTATTTTGGTGCATCAAAACACACTTTTGTCGTTTATTCTTGAATTAACAAATATGTATTGCGTGCCCACCACCTACCACATGCCAGTCTCTTCCCGAGGGGCTGAGGACTGAACAGACGGATATGTCCCTGCCCTCCTGGAGGCCACATCTTTAAACACAAGACCTCGCTCTCCCGTATTTCCACCACCCTGCCGCCCAAACACAGCGCAGGCTTGCGCGTCTGGGCTCCATGTGAGATTCACAGGGCAGCTCCGCTGGGATTCTCCACAGAGGTGCCAGGAGCACGTCTCTCTCTGGCGGACTGCAGCCCCAGCTCCTGCCAGGGATGAATGACTTTTACTCGGAAGCCTTAGTTCCCAAAGACTCTCCACTTTGGCCAAAAGAGGGAAGCGGTCCTCCGAGGCCAGAGGGGAGGCCCTGGGGAGGTCCTGGCCGCTGTGTGGGAACTCCGGGTCCCTGGAGGTGAAGGGCAGTGGTCACGGGGCCCCTCCGCACATCACCTCCAGACCTACCCCATGTCCACAAAAGGAGTGTTCTTATCACCTAGGGTGCTGGTATAAAGGGTTATGAGAGGCTTTTCTTTTTTCTTACTTAATAGTGACCCCCCCCCCATATGGTGGGGTAACAAGTAAGGCAGGTAACACTTCCGACTGGCTGAGGCCTGGAGAGGCCGTGTGATCTGCCCAAGTTCTCGGAAGTGACCAGTGGGCAGGGGAACTGGTCCAAACCTCGGCCCTCTTGCCTGTCAGAGGCCAGAGAGCGGGCAAAGCAGACTTACGCAGACAGAAGTTTCCATCATTCATTAAGTATTACTGGGGCACTCAGAGAACTACTTCGGCTACCCGATAGAGGTGTGTGTTTTTAAATTTGTTTTTGTTGTTGTAATTTGTGTCTTTAAGAGACATTTAAGGTGTCAGGAAACTGCACCCCGATCCTCAGCTTTCAGAGTTTTGCGGAAATCTGTGCAGCCAGCAGAGCTGGAGAGATGTGTAGAAAGAGGGAAGAAGAAAGGTGGGGGCCACAGAGGGACCACGTGCTCAGCTGTGACGTGGGCTGCGGGCCCCTGCGTGGCGCCGGCCCGCGGGGTTGGGCTCCGCGTGGCCCTGCAGGGGCTCCTGTCCCACCTGCTCGGCTTCCCCGTCGACTGCACTCGGGGCGTCTGTTCAAAGGCGGCCCCTCGTGTTTTGTCTCAAAAGGAAGTCACAGGCACAGGGCGGTGACTCACGGGCAGATCTGAGGGACTGGGGGGGTGTTTTGTCTACACTGCGGAGAGCTTACAATAGGCTGATGCCGCTGTGACGGGCGTGGGCCGGCTCCCGTCTGGAAGAATTTGTTCTCAGCGGCGGGGGTCCGCGTTAGATCTTTGTTTATCTGGCCTTCGAATTCTCAGTGTGTTCACGGAATTTTGCATTTGCCAAACTTTGAAAAATAATCCAGGGGATTAAAGAAATCTCTTTTTTCAATTCCTGATACAAAAAGTCATTTTTCTTTTTTTTACTCACAGAAGAGAAGAATAATTTGCTTTCCAAATATTTTCTTTACTCTTTCAGATATATCTGAAAGAGAGAGCTTAAGTGGCTTGAAAGAAATATGTTTTCTCTCATATTAAAAGTATTACATAAGCACCCTGCTAAAAATGGTACTATACTTTATACTAGTTGAATAAGTATTCTCATTTACTAAGACTATGTACTAACTGTATATCAATGAATGAGATTTTAAAAATAGAGTGCAGTAAAATATATATACCAAGTGGGAAAAACTAGAAATGATACTAATATAATATTTCTTGAATGAGTATTTGATCTTTCTGATCATTTTGACTCTGGATAAATAGGAGTTTAATGTATCAGTCACATATAAATCAACAAATACAGCCAAACTGATAAAATGCACATATATGTGCATATAAAATATGTCAAATATATGTCCATATAATTCAAATATATTCATATGTAAGTCAAATTAAATGTAGTCAAATTGATAGTCTGATAGCAAACAAAGGAATTAAAATAAAAACACATCTCAGGGGCGCAAAACAAAAAGCATGGTTTCTCCACCACATTGGTGAGCAGAATCAACTATGCCCATGCCAGCCCTGTATTTGTCAATAAGAGCCTAAAGAATTTTTTTTTAATTTCAGAATTACAGCTGCATTTGAGCTTTCTTATTCAGAAACAATAAATTTGCATGGTAGGGACTGTTAATTGCCTACCCATTATGCGTTCTCTTTTTTCTTACTAACAAGACCAATTTTATTAAGGGCATTTCCCGGCCTCCCTTGCAGCTTATAGTGGCCAACCAGATCTAAGCAAAAGCCATTGGGTGAGGCTTCTGGGGAAGCTCTTTACAAGTGAACAGATTTGACAAGCTTGTCTCTGTGCCCTTTGCCCTGTTCTTTCTTTGAAACAGGAACATGGATGTGATGGCGTGAGTACCAGCAACCATCTTGTGAGCATGAAGAAAAAGCTCACACCCTGTGGATGGTGGAACAGGGATTTAGAATGAGCTGAAGTCCCCAGTGACCTACTTTCTTGTTAGGTGAGAGAAACATAAACATCTTTCTCATATAAGCTACTTATTGTGGAATTTTCAGTTAAATAGAGCCAAACCAAAGTTCAAATTGATAAGTAAGATAAGGAATAAACTGCAAAGATGAGAAGAACATCAATATTGTGTTCTTACTGCACATTTCTTGTTCATAATTATTAAATATGCTCTGAAAGGGACATGCATGTTCATGCCGTCTGGAGTCTATGTCCTCCGTGTTTACTCTTTACACATTTTTTTATGAAATATGCACCACTGAGAAAGGAATATATGGATGGATGGATGGATTGATAGCTGAGATACTTAAATACACAGATGGTAGATATGACCAGCAGAGGTACAGTAAGGCACCAAGAGTAATCATACCAGCAGCTAAATAACGCATAATCACACCACCAGCAGCTTCAGAAATAGACCCCTCTGCTCCCTTCCACGTCCTTGAGTGCCAGCCCCACCGCGTGAATCTCAACCTCTTCCTGAAGCAACCACGCTGGTGGATTTTACCTTTATCATTCCCTTGATGTTATTTACACGTATGTGTCCTTAAGCAACATTGTTCAAATTTGTATAACTTGATACATGAGACATCAGCTGTTTGCATTTCTCCCTAATTCTTTTTCCACCAATGTCACGTATGTTTCAAACCGTCATCCACATCCTTCAGGTAGCTGTGCTTCATTCTTCCTCACGCTGAGAAAGGGTGTGAATATCCCAAGTATATGTATCCATTTTCTATACAGGTTTGGATTGTTGTTTCCAGTTTGGGATCTTTACAAAGAATATTACCATGACTGTTTTTTAAAATGTTTACTGAAGCTCATATACACGGTTTTATATGAGATAAATATTTAGAAATAGAATTGCCAAGTTGCAGAGCTGCATCTGGATCCTGGAAGAGCACTTACACTCACACCAGGGTGTATAAGTGTGTGAGGCTTTCTGTGTCCACAGCTCGCCAATACTTCCCTCCTTTTCCACGTGCAGCCTGCCGGGCGCTGGGAAGCTGGGGCTCAGCCTCGCAATGCTTCCAGGCCGCTGTGATTTATACACCCAGCCGGGCCCCCTGTAACCGAGTCTGTCAATCCATTCAACTGATTTATTTTTTCCTATGGAGTCATGTACCCACCTCATGAGAGAAAAATACAGAAATGAATTTAATGTAGAAGAAAGGGTCAAGTATTGGGTCAAAAGTGGCAGATTCGAATCCCTGGTCACTTTATTTTCACGGGTCTGATTTCATTAACTTGGAGAGCTTCTAAGGACCCTACCAGCTCTGAAATGTTTAAATACCGTAATTCTATTTTACAGAGGAGGAGAGAGGTTTATATTTGACAAGCTGTGAAACTTATTAAGGTTCTGAAAACTTCTTACCACAAAATCCTTTGATTCAAACTGTGAAGTCTTACTTCCAACTACTGGTTTAAAAATAATGACAATAATTTTTCCTTGAACTTGGCAACAGGCTCAAATTAAAACTCATGCTCAGCAGGGACTCGGTCGCTGACTGTTATTTACCCTGGAAACCTCAGCTTTCTAACTTACTCTCCGCTTCGGAGGCTTACCATTCAGCACCGCCTCACGGGCGTGAGACCTGGGCAGCAGAAATGGGCCCTGGGCTGGTTTGAAAGCTCATGTCCCTGTTCTGAAATCCTTAATCCTTTTGAACGAGGGCCTGAATTTTCATTTTGCTCTGGGCCAGCAAATGATGTAGCTGGTGCTGGGTATTTTGTATGTCGTCACCTTTACACAAAGTTCTCCAAGATGCATGATCACAACAGAACCCAGAGGAAGACGTCAAGAGTTTCTAGACAATATGACTGGTATCTGGGGTTTCGTTGTTCTGCTGCTTTTCTGTAATTGCAATCCACGTGCAGAAACAATTCTTTGCAAAGTTTGGGAAGATTTGCAGTTCATCTCATCCCCACCCCAGAGAAAGAGTGGGTTTCCTTTTGTCTGTTACTAAAAACACATGCTGTTCCACTAAAACAGCGACCCCTCCATCCTCCTACCTGGGGGCATGTGCTTCTGAGAGGGAAAGGGGGGCAGGGGAGCTTACACACGTGCACACACGCCACACACACACACCAAGAGCTTTCTATCCGCACTATGCTTGGGAGTTTTAATGGTGTGATCAACATCTGATGGACGCTTTATGGAAAGAGGGATTCATGCCTCTTTTACAGAGCATTAGAGATTTTTTAAAACGTTGCTTCAGTGCTGTATACACTGGCCAGGAAATCCCAGTATTTCTGAATTTGTTTCTGCTTCAATTTAAGACGTGACCCATTAAATAAAATTTCTTAAAAGGTGCACATCAGTGTGTTTTGACTCAAAATTAAAAGAACCCAGTAATTCTTTTGATTTTGTTAATATTCCAGAAATAAATATTTGACTCATAAAGGTTAGGGAAAATTCATTCCTGTTTACTGCCCCGCACATGTCCGGCACTGGTTCCAAATCTGTCAGCCAAACAGCTGTCCCGGCACCGGGGTTTGGGCAGCTGTGGGCCCAGAGCCGCTCGGAGGTCCGTGGAAAGCATTTACAGACCACACGTTCACAGGGACAGGTGCCCTGCACGAAGCAGAGCTGCTCCTGAAGAACGTGGTAAGAAAGACGCACAGGTAACACCAGAAATTGGTTAATATTGCTTTTGGGTGATGACACAAAAGGGACACCAGCAACTCAACAATAGTTACCTCTTTACGGATTGGCTTTGCCTTGGCGGGGGGGCAGCCCAACTCCCGACCTCCCACCCCAGGGTCCCCCATCCTGGACGCTCGGTGGTCAGGCTCCTGCACCAGGAGGCCCTGGGCCCAGCCAGGGCTCTGCGGGATCGCTGCTGGTGGTGTTCAGGGACTGGAGATGAAGGGACAGAGGACTTCCGTACACTCTGCACCCAGCCTCCCTAACGGTCACACTTCATCACACCGCCTGGGGCCTCCGTGTGCGTGCATGGTAGTGAGCCTCACAAGTGACGCTCCAATGCTTATTACTTGACTGGATTTCCCACGAATGATGACATTTTTCTACGTAACCACTGTGCAACCACCGACGTTGAGTTCCCACCGATCCAGTGGTGCCATCAGACCTCCGGTCCCCCTCGGATTCCCCAATTGTACCGCCACTGCCCGACCAGGGTCTGGGCCCCCCCACAGGCCCGGGGCTGCGTGTGGAACTAGAACACACTGGTCCCTGCAAACCATGAACGTTTCTCAGCCTTTCATGATCTTGACAGGTTTGAAAAGTACAGATCTTCACTTGATAAAGAAGTTCCTTGATTTGGGCTTGGCTGGTGTTTCCTTGTTGTTTGTGCATTCAGGTGGCGCTGTTCTCCGTGTCTGGGGGCCCCCAGCCTTGGGGGGACACTACTTGTATCCCTGGTTGAGATGGCGTCTGCCAGATCTCTCCACTGGAAAGTTAGTGACTAAGCACCTTATGCTTGCTAGCTGATGGGTAATTAATGGGTATTTTGTGGGGCAGCTTCCAGACTGGTAGCTCTCCCTTTTCCCATCTCTCCTTTTGTTCATTTGTATCAGTATGAACTCATGCTTGAATGGTTACAAACTATCATTGTGTGCTTTGATGCACAAACGTCCATTGGGCCGGCGGGTGCCTTCAAGTCGGGTCTTACGATGGTTTAACACTTCAGAATCATTTTTTGAACACTTCCGTACTTTCTGGCACAAAATAAACGCTCCAGACTCAACTTGTACTTTCTCTGCCCAAACCTGGATTCAGCCGGTTCTCCGAAGAGCCCCGGTGCCTTGACGCGCAGGGTCGCGTTTGGAAGCCAAGCTCTGGACACAGGATGTTCATGCTGCCAGAGTGTCACTGTTCCCAGGCCCTTCCAGCATAGGTAGAGCTGAGACGTACATGCATACACGCATATGTGCTTTAAAAATCTGTACATACATATTATTATTAATACACATGTTAAATACGATATGTACTCAATATATCACTGGGTTCAGATATGCTGAACGTCCAAAGGGCACGGCAGCCTTCAGGGACCAAGCCTGGAAAGAACCCGGTCACCCCCACTTTGCCGAGGCCGGTCCGTTCTCCCTCCGTCCCTCTGATATGGGGCCAGTGCAGCCGCCAGGCTTCCGCCATGAACACAAAGGGTCCTCACTGTCTGAAGTCTGGCCTCCACTTGTAACAACTAAGTGAGCGGCTGTCTCTGCGGTGGCCCCGGAAGGAAGGACCGTGCGTGTGGGTGACGTGCTCGACCCCGCCTGCCCAGGCCCTGCGCACGAGCCCTGTGCTCAGAGGCTCGGGATCCAGAGCCAGCCGAGATGCCCCCCCAGCCTGCCTGCCGAGCCCAGGCGGGCCCACAGGACAGGGAGCCTGGCTTTGCTTCCCGTGAACAGCCAGACCTTGCAGCCTGACATAGCAAGGGACCTTCGTGCCCACCGCTCCCGGGCATCTCGATGGGACCAGGTAAGACTTCCTGAGGCAACCTGTCGGGTGTGAAAGACACAAGGTAAGATATCCCTGATTCTAAAGGACAGCAAGCGTAAGAGGCATCACTGATTTAATGACAGCTCTTTCGGAAAAAAACCCCGCAACTTCTCCATTGTGTACACGCATTGAAGAATGAATTCAATTACAGAGAAATCAAAATGGGAATGGGGGGAGACAAGCTGTATCTTCAGTACAAGAAACACCTCATTGCTCTCCTCAGGGTCCCCTCGGTCCCCAGACGTCCACCAATCTCCTCTGGCAATGCTGCCCGCACGGCTCTGAACAGCAGCTGGCGGACGGAGCCTGGGCATCCACTACGGGGGCCGAGGCTGGCGGACGATGGGCCTGGAAAGTCTCATTCCTGCACATTTTGAGGGTCCCCTAACCTGCCATACGCTCCTCTCTGCCCTTTTCTCCTCTGGGATGAGGAGGGCGAAAGAGCCCAGGACCCACCATTTATCCTGCTTGGGGAGAGGGGGAGGCCCAGGGACTCAGGCACGTGACGACCACAGGTACCGTGTGTGCAGCACCCACGTCCTCAGCGAGGGTGCAGCCCCACCAGAAACTGCAGCCAGACCCCGCGTGAGGACTGGAGCTCCCGGAAGCCCGGGCGTGGGGGATGCTGTCAAGCAGACTGTGTCAGGTTGCTGCGCGCAGGACACACCGTGGTAAGGAAGGCGGAGGCAGCCCTGGGCTGCCCGACGCTCACGTCACAGAAAAGCAGGGCACTGGCTCGGGGTGACGAACCTGTGAGAGCCACGCTGGAGAGACAGAGGCAGAAACAGGACAAAGGAGCAGGTGGTGGAAGTGCTTTGCCAGAAGCCAGAATCCGGGGCCACCGCAAGCTCCCCCAGACCGAGGCTGCCTGGTCAGCCTGGGTGCCACCCCACTGTGAAGGGAGGGGAGCTGGAGCCTCGAGGGAGGCCCAGGAGGGGGCAGGGGGAAGAAAGGTCGGCTCCCCCCTTCCCGCCCACCGGTCTCCTGTCTGGTCTGGGAGCCCGAGGACGCCCAGCCTGGAGAGCAGCTCCCCGCAGAGACCGGACGGGGCAGAGGCCGGAGCAAACCTAGAGGCAGAAGCCACGTCCTTCCTGAGCCGCGAGGCCCTGGGGCTCAGGGTGCAGGGGAGGGAGGCGTGGACACTGACAGTCCTAGGGCAGGGGGGAAACAAGGGAGACCGAGGCCAGATCACATCACCACGTTCTCTGCCAGGACCTACATTAGAGCAAAATAATACCAGATTCGGGCCATGCTGGGCGTCCAAGTGCTTTATTCAGACAATTCAGCATAAACACCTCCAAACATCTTTGCATAAAATTCAAAAATCTGGTCTCGCAGAAACATTTGCTGCAGACTCCTGACCCCAAAAGTGTCTGTATGAGGAGTGAAACGGGAACAGACAAGATGTTCCTAGCCCCCCAGGGACGCTGCCGGCCGTCATGGGCTCGGAGCTAAGCCGAGCAGGGGGCTGGCTCTTCACAGACACTCGTGGCCCCCTCATCTCTCCACCCGCACCCCCAAACCTCCTGCAGAAATGGGCCAGGTTGGGAACCAGCGCCGACTCCAGGCCCCTGAACACCGGTGTGGGGAGCAGCTGTGTGGACCACCCAGCAGCGCTGCTGGCCCCCCACCACTCAGCAGCCATGGTCATTGCAAAGCGGAGCGCTTCTCTTTTTGAGTGGCTTTCATTAGAGTAAGAAGGCATTCTGATTAAAGCTTTTGCTGTATCTCATGTAAGAAAAATCATAAAGTCCCAGGATCCACAAGGATCTTGATGCTGTGTTTATAAAGAGCTTTCCAAGCCCTTCACCAACTTTGTTTCATTAATAACCATTATCAGCCACGTCCCCGGGAGTGGGAAGAAGGAAATCTTACGGCCTTTACAGTTTACCACTGCCAAGAGCAGGGACCACATGAGACGGAGCGGGATTCAGCCAGGAGCTGAACCCAGGCAGCAGCGCTTCACACACTCAGGTCTGTTCTGAAGGCGACGCAGCCGAAGCCCGTGCCAGCGCGTGGGTGCCTGCCACGTCCGGTCCCCCCGCGTGGGTGTGGGGATCCCGCCGTCGGCTGAACCTGCTCCCACCCTGCACAGGCCTGTGGAGGGGATCTGGGGAGACGTCAGTTAAGGGGGGTGGCTGCTGGTGGTGATATGATCACATTCAGGGAGGTGACGCTGACGGGGACCGTGATGATGGTGGTGATGCATGGACGCCATGAGCCTGAAATGCCCGCAAATTAGCACCGAAGCCTTGATTGGTTCCGAGAACCTTGTACCTCCTGCCTTTTGAGTCTTACTACTTGTGTCTGTGACGTTTACCTGAGCCAACTGTGCAACACCTGGTGATACGTTTTGTCTGACACTCTTGGTTTGTCGTTTAACTCTCGTCATTCTCTGAATTTTAATGCATGCGTGTATGGTGTGTCCAACTGGGCAGTAAATATTTTGGCGGCAGGGACTGTCTTTTTTTCCCACCACCGACCGCTTCCTGCCTGGTCGGTGCCCGTGTGCCACATGGTCGGTAAGCACTGAGTGCTGGGCCGCCGTTAGAGGGACCCGGCCACGCCTGCAGCTCAGGGGCAGGTTCTGGTCGCCGTTTCGGGGGCCACACTGGGGGAGGCATCAAACACTCACCCCATCTGGCACATGCTGGGGGCAAAGCCATGTCACCAGGCCCCGCCAGCCTCGGAGGACTCACGGCGGGGACACAGGAGGAGGGGTTCTGCCACGCCCTCCCTGCTGACCTGGTTACCTCTGGGCTTCCACCCCTCCGCGGCAGCCCCGTCAAGTGCAGGCGCCTGCAGCAGGGAGACCATCAGGCGGTCTGCAGAGGGTCCCGTCCATGCGGGGAGCTGCAGAGCACGATGAGCCGCTGCCCCAGGCAGGTTTCTATGAAAACATCTCGGGCTTTTCACAGCTTTTTTTTCCCGATGAAATTTCTTTCTTCTTGTTTCTGTGAACGTTGGTAGCAAAGCTGTCAGGCCGGCTTTGAAAGGGGGTAAAAGCTGTGTCCCTCCTCCCGTCCTCCTCCCGTCCTGAAGCCAAATCTATTCTGGTTCGTATAAAAATGATCAAATTACAGCTTTTGGCATGTTCCTTAACTAGGGAAAAACATAACTTGGATTAATTAGTGCCAATAAACTAAGTATTTCAATTAAATGCTAACATAAGTAAAAGTATCAGTCACACCCTCCTCCGTCTCAACCAGCCTTAACCCCTAAAGCCGTGTGCGAGACCCTCGGAGCAGCTGCTGCAGAAACAGTTTCTATTTTGAATCTGAGACTTGGGGCGATTAAGGGAGCTGCCAGAGGGACCCCGAGAAAGGGCACGTGTCTCCGCTCAAAAGCAGCCCCAGGCAGGGCTGGGCTTCCCATAATCGGTCACTTAAGCTGAAGGAGAGAGAAAGGCGTCCTTTCCCCAGTTCCTGACCCTCAGACAGACCCCCCGCGGGCTCCTGGGGACCCGTGGGTCGGGGAGCCCCGCGGGTGGGGATAGAAAAAGGACCCTCTAGACCCTCCTAGTTTGACGCGAATAGAGGCCGACCCAGCGCATTCTTGCTGCTTCAACTCCCCCCACCGGCACCAGCCAGCACCCACCCTGTTCAGTCCCCACTCGAGCGCATCCGTGCTCACACACTAGGTACCACTGTCGGTCCATTCTCGGCCTCCCTCCCAGCGGTCTCAGTGCATGGACGCCAGGTGCGCTTAAGGGGGCGGACCTAGAGCCGACCATCAGCTCGCGGCTCATCAACGCACAGCTCAGGGGCTTAGCCCTCCCACACGAGGGGGGACCTGGCTAAAGACCCCCTGCCCAGTGCTTCATCCACAAGCCTTCAGGGGGCTTCTGAGGACTCCCGATTTACATGGATGACTGACTAACATCCCGGCCTCGAGATGTCCATGGTGCAGTGGGATAGACGTTTCCTGACAGATCATGCCAGTGTCGCCTGGTAGGGGCCCTGACAGATGTGGACAGCACAGTCATGGGAATAAGGGGGGAACCTGGCCCAGGAAGCAGGGAGGATGTGCAGACACAAGGCAAAGCAGCTGCAGATAGGAGCCGAGGGGATACGTAAGTGGGGTAACTGCATACTCGGGGGGAGGGGTGCCTCCACACCCATCGTGGTGACTGTCCACATGGCATAAAGTAAACACACAGAACGCAGTCATCGTCACCTGTTTAAACTGTAGAATAAAGGGTCTGTGCTTACACTAAGATCTCATTAGTTTATAAAGACCATTAATATCAGATTACTTACATTAAAACTGATTTTGGTTTTCAAACCAAAAAGGGACAGAGGAACAGGCAAACTTGCACCTGACAATTTCTAAAAGATGCCAAAGATACTTTCTTCGGCAAGTAATTGGCCTCAATTTTATGAGTGTAAACATTCCGACTGACTCTTCTTAGACAGTTTTGCTGTGTTTTACTCTAATAAATCAAGTTCATATGCTAAAATAGAAACAAAATATTTTTGCTTAGAAACAAGTAGTTTTCAGAACTGACCGGCACTTTGCAGGGTGGCCAGCAACCTGGGTGACTCAGATGCTCTTAAAAAGCAAATAAAATACAAGACTCCCCATTCAGTGTGTGCTTTCAGCTGGGGTACGGCTGTGTCTGTCAGGATCCAGCCAGGAAAACTGAAAACACACTAGTGCATTGGACAGTGGGGATTTAACACAGGGGCTTTGTTCTATGGTGTTGGACTCAACCTTGGTAACCGAGAGGTAGTAACTGCAGGAAGCAGTTCCTCGCTGGCTGTGACGGCTGTGACCAGAGGAGAGAGGTTTGAGGTACCGGCTCTGCGCTCAGGGAGGGGGAAGGGCTGCAGAGGTGGGACTCAGGCCCAGGAGGGGACGCTGCCTGGCGGGCAGGGGTGGCATGTCCGGGAGGCATGGCGAAACTGGTCTGGGGAGGCTGGGGTGCAATAGGCCCCCAAGCCAGGCGTCGGGTGCAGCCAGGGAGGGGTGCTGTCCGCCTTGCTCCTGAAGGAGCTCCGGCACTGGCGAGGAGACGACCCTCTGCCCTCGTGCAGCCGTGCAGCCGCCCTCTCGCGCTCCTGGTCAGAACCAGTGAGAAGCCATTGGCACAGGGTGGGTGTGCCTGAAGCACCAGAGCTTCGTGAGGGGCACAACGGCCAGACAGCGAGTATTTGGAGCTTTGCGAATCGTAAGGTCATAAGGTCACCGGAACGTGGAAAGGGAAAGCAGTGTGGACGACATGTAAATAAATGAGCGTGGCTCAGTTTCAGTAAAACTGTATTTACAAAACAGCAGGAAGGTGGGTTTGGCCTGAGCGCCGTCCTCTGCCAGCCCTTTGTCTAGCTCGTGCACGTGATAAAACCCTGGAGCTTCCGACGTGCTCACCAGAGTCACAGAGGTAAAGGTAAGTAATAAAGTCCTACTTCTCTTTCCAGTCACACAGATGGGCCCTGGGCTCAGAGACCGCAAGTGACACGCGACACCGCAGTGCCCCATGGAAATGGCCTGAAGTACAGGGACCTCCGAGTAGGCTGCTACAGACGCTGGATGGCCAGAAGCAGGTTTTTGCTTCCAAAGTTGGGTAAGAGCAGAAGCAGGGTTCCTCTTACCGGAAGTAACGTCCCTTTTCCTCAGCCTCAGCACCTTAGCAGTTGTGACAGCAGATCCAGCGTATTCCCAGGTCAGCTGTAAGCAGCAGGTCCCCCGTCCAATGCCCCCGGGTGACGGCACACGGCCTCTCAGGAGCATAACACCCACCGGGGGAGGGAATCGGGGGCCACTGCTTTAGCGTTTGCTTTGTAGGGAGTTCGTACACAGCAAAACTACAATGAGAACAGCCCTTCGCCGATGCAGGGGACGCGGGTTCGTGCCCCGGTCTGGGAAGATCCCACATGCCGCGGAGCGGCTGGGCCCGTGAGACGTGGCCGCTGAGCCTGCGCGTCTGGAGCCTGTGCTCCGCAACGGGAGAGGCCACAACAGTGAGAGGCCCGCGTACCGCAAAAAAAAAAAAGCCATGCAGTCCACAGGCGGAGGTCCCCAGAGGTCTGATGAGCAGACAGGCTGCGGGCAGGGGAGGTGTCACCGTGTGCAAGCAACCAGCTCACTCGGGGCGGTAAAAATGGTGCCGCTCTGTCATCAAGGAAACAGCTACTCGCAGAACTGATTGATGGTAGAAGTAACACCCTTCATAGGAAATTTAGCTTGTTTCCAACAACCATTCCCAGCCCAAGGGCGTTTCCTCCTCTGACACAGAAAACTTATTTCCTCATGAGTGGCCATGGAGCAACTCACTGGCCTTCAGAGTCTAGTTCAAGTTCCTTCTAACCTAGGAAGTGTCCTGTGGGCTGAATTGGCAGGAACTTCCACCAAAACCCCTCGTCCGTGAATTCTCCCTTTAAAAATACACGTTTCTAGCAAACTTTCCTTAAGGCAGTCAGCACTGAAATTTCTTCTGGGGGTTCTTTCAGAGGCATAAGAGGGGCCTACCTGGGCTTAGGAATGCCTGTCATTAACGTTTCTCAGATGGGCACCCTGTGACAGGCATGAGTACAGGGCAATGCCAGGGAGGGTCCCCCATCACACAGGAAGTCCTGTGCACGGCAAGGACAAACAGCCACATCCCCTCACCTTACAGCCTGCTTCGCTCTGGGTCCAGGTCTGGGAGCATCGCTGACAGGGGCATGGGGGTTGCAGGTGTAGAGCAAGGACGACCATGACCATGATCGAACGTGCTGGGGGGAAGGAGACACCGCCCACTCGGGCCCTCTGCTCCGGTCACCATCTAGGCTTCCTGCTCGGCTGTGTAGCCGACCACACACTCTCATGTGGCTCCGAAACAGCAGTGGGGACAAACGAGGGTCTGGGGGGCTTGCAAAGAACTCTTCAAGCCACTACAAGCAGACAGCTGCTGCCTGTACCCCAACCTGGAGGTCACCCACCCCCTGGGAAGGGGGCAGACACAGGTCAAAGGTAAAGAACGGCCACTTGGCTGAGCCGGGCAGTGTGGACGGCAGTGCTGGCGGGGCCAGTTCTGACTGTCTGAGGCCTCAGAACATTGGCCTCTTTGCCAGCCCAGACAAGTTCTTATTCTAGAGTATTCTCTGTAACTGGGATTCATGTTTCTTTTTCTTTAAAAAGCCAGAGAGTAAACATTTTTGGCTTTGCGTCCATAAAGTTCTCCCACAACTTTTCAACTCTGCTGGCCACAGACAATGTGTGAACCAATGGGCATGACTGTTTTCCAAAAGGAACTTCCTTTACAAAAACAGGCAGTGGACAGATGAACAGATGAACAAGATGTGGCCACACCTGCAGTGGACTATTACTCAGCCTTGAAAAGGAGGGAAACCCTGACACGTGCAGCAACATGGGCAAACCTTGAGGGCACGATGCTCAGTGACATAAACCAGACACAAAAGGAGAAACACTGTGTGGTTCCACGTATGTGAGGTGCCTGGAGGGATCGGATTCACAGAGACAGAGAGCAGGAGGGTGGGTGCCAGGGGCTGGGGGAGGGGTTGGGGAGTCCGTGTTTAACGGGGACGGAGGTTCGGTTTGGGAGGATGGAGAGGTTCTGGGGATGACGGTGGGGGTGGTCACACACTGGGAATGTGCCTAATGCCACTGAGCCATGCACTTAGGAAGTGTTCCAATGGTGAGTTTTATGTTCTGCGCATGTTATCACAAGTACACATGTAGACGGACATCCTCTCTGCTTCTGAAGAATAACGCGTTGCTGTGCAGAGAAGTGTCCACTCAGCACAAGCCCTGGTGCTTCCCCAGGACCAACCCCGTGGGGAGTGGTGGGGCCTGCGGGCATGGGCCACGTGTTCCCGGCTTCACTGGCAACACGGGAGATGCGGTCGTGAAATCACTTAAATTTTCAAGAAGTTCAGAAGAGAAAATAAGAGAGAAAGAGGCCCTATTTGGGGGGAGCGGGGGTGGTTATTATTTTATTCTCGAGAATAACCCCATGCACGTGAAGCCTGTTTGAACACATAAAGTTAATTGTTCTCATGGCCTAAAAGTATTCCCGAGGAGCCGTTGTAGCAGAAAACCAAATGTGGTCCCAGCGCTGCATCACGTTCGTCTACGAGCTGGCATGGGCAGCCGTGTGTGTGTGTGTGTGTGTGTGTGTGTGTGTGTGTGTGTGTGTGTATGTGAGAGAGAGAGAGAGAAATGCGTCCACACAGTCACGGCACGTGCACACACGTACGTGTCACCAAGTGGTACTGAACCCGTCAGTGTAGACATGCAGGGTGCAGAGAGGGAGGGAGGTCAAGGCCAGCCTCCTCCTTGGGGGTGAAACTAATTCAAGTAATTCTACCAACCCACACCCACCCACCCCACCCCACCCCCGCACCCCCGGAGTGAGAGGCTCTAACTCCGAGCAGGACTCTGTGGGTTCCGGAGAGAATGGAACAGGGCTTGACCCTGCAATCGTACCTTTTCTTGCCCTTCCAGGGTGTGGGCTGAAGTTTGCCTGGGGCATTAGCACCACCTGAAAGGGCAGGCGTTGGCTAAGTCAACACGCCCCACTTCCTTTCCTTCCACAAATGCGTTGCCGAAGCTCTGATTAGATTTGCTCACGATCTGGGCTTTTGTCCCTGCAGTTTCTGCTCCCCAGCAGGGCCTGCATCCGCACAGCTCCCTTGTTTCTGCTCCCCAGCAGGGCTGCGTCCACACAGCTCCCTGGGGACGGTGGCGGGAGGTATCCTCGCTTTCCTCACTTAGGACTTTCTGAAAATTCTCCCCCACCAGCCCTTGGGTGGCTTTAAACCCAAGACCTCGAAGCAAAAGGCCTGGGAGCCTGCTGGCAGCTCCGCTTCACCACTCCGCCCCAAGCCCCTGGCCAGGCCACCTCCGTCCACTGTCCCCAACTCTTATTCCCTACCCTTTAGAAAGGCTTACGTGACATCCAGCCCCTAAGGTGAGTCTTTGAGCCATATTCCTACGACTGCAGTTCTTTTCCTCCCTAACACCTCTGCAGCGCTTACTCGACCTTGTTTGATGCTGCCATTGACTTTGAACTTGTCATTACTGCTACTGATTGAGAGAGCTTCATGCTGGATCGAGGCACAGTGACCATCCCCTGTGTGGGGAGGGCACAGTGGAGCCCTCAGAGCGAAATGGCACAGAACGGTTTTAATTAGACAAGACTCATGGCAGCTGCTCAGTCCTCAGGGTGATGTAGGCCCGGAGTTCAGAAATACCAAGGTCACATCACCTTGAAGGAAAAGATGACTGGTCCCCAGCAGAGCCTCCGAGCTGAGGCAGGCCCTCCTCGTCCAGTGCCCACTGCCCGCGATGCCCACTGCCCGCGATGCCCTGGCAGAGGCCGAGCTCCCCACCCAGCTGCCCGCCTGCTGGCTTGACAGTCCTGCTCGTCTTGTCTGTCCTGAGTCCCCGCTCTGTCCCTGGCAGCCCAGGACCCGGCCCGCTAACTGAAGGGCCTGGTCCCCTGGAGGAAGCGTGCGGGGCTGGCAGAGGGCCGAGGCCACAGCCCCAGGGTGCCCACCAGTCCTGGGCCCAGCTTTTGGTCTAAGTAAGAGTAAGAGGGGAAAATCCTCTCCCACCGGTTGTGTTTGGTGACAAGGTGATTTTATTTTTATATTTCTGTAATTTCTAAAATAAGCATTCTGAAATTCTCATTATAAGAAAAAGTAATCTTTAACAAAATCGTACCTATTCTTTAACATCTAGTTTGTATTCCAGCCTCTCCGTGAAATCTTAACAGCCGTGCACGTGCAAGAATTCGAAAACCACTTCTGTGCTCACAGATGTCGTTTCTCCAAAAACCACAGTCTGTCCAGGAGGAGAAAGAGGACACGATCGCTTCCCCCACTTTATTGATAGGACAGCGGGTCAGAGATGTGACAGCACAGGAGGAGATAGAACCACGTCTCTGACCTTTGATCTCTTGTCTGGCCAGGACAGATGACGCCTACCTTGACTTTATTTGGCAAAATAAATCCCTCTCCTCTGCCTACAGACAGTTCAAAAAGCAAACAAACAAGTAACAACAAGTAGGTAAAGGTATGTCTGCTAAGGCCACTTATTTAAGAAAGTCGTGTGTGTGACAAAAACAGCAAGACTCGCGAAGACAACCCTTCCCTGGGGGCCGAGGTCGGGGCCCGACTGCTCTGCTTGCCAGGTGACTTACCGGCCATCGGGCGAACCATGCAGGACTGGAATGAGAGACTGAGTGATGGAGGGGGACCTAAAAGTAAGTATGTTGGCCTAAAATAGGCGGACACGCCTGTGTTCTGGCCCTGGGTGTCTCACAGGCGCTCTCACCTTCTACAGGTTCTCTATGAGGATTTTTAACCCAGCACTTACCTTTTATAACCTGAAAGTTTACAGTAAGCAGAATGAGTGATCTCTTAGGGTGACCAAATTGTCCTGGCTCACCTGGGACTGTCCCTGTTTCAGCACCGGAAGCCCCTCACCCTTGCAAACCCCTCAGTCCCAGGCAAAGCAGCCACTCGTCCGTCACCTTGTCTAGTGAGGTCCTTGGGACAAGATAATGCTTTATGAACCCAGGCCAGGGTGTGTCGTGTTGAAGACCCTGTGATCACCTAAAGGGTGATCCTTTAGAGGCAGAATCCGTCCCAGCCCACGTCACCAGTTCATCGAAACAGGTCCCATTTTGACAATGTGTTGCACATGTGCTGGGGTGTGAGGTGGGCGGCTGGGGACCCCTCACCTCTGTCCTGGGCTCATCCAGGTGAGATGCGCCCCTGTCATCTCCACCCAGTCACCCCACCCCTGACATCACCCCCAGGATAGGACTGGGACAGCAAAGCCCTCTGCTCTGGGAGTAGAAGGTTTCCACCAGGAAAAGGGAGAAGTCCTTTCTTCAGACCCTTGTTAGTTTGGGTGAAAATATTTAAATCAGTGTCTCTTGTCCTACAAGCTTCTTAACTTGCATTTCTCTTTTCCTGGTGGAAAGTAAAACATTTTTGCTTTTGCAAAATTGTACCTTTGGTAGTTGAGACATTGCCTTCCTTTTCTGTCCCTCTCTTCTGGAACCTGGAGTAGGGAGAGGCACAAAGGAAACAGAGAAAGAGAGACAGGATTTGCTTTATTTTTTTTATGTAGGTGTTTCTTTTTTTAAATTTTATTGGAGTATAGTTGATTTACAATGCTGTGTTAGTGTCAGGGGTACAGCAAAGGAATTTAGTTGTACATATACATATATTCATTCTTTTCCAGACTCTTTTCCCTTTTAGGTTATTACAGAGTATTGAGTAGAGGTCCCTGTGCTATACAGCAGGTCTTTGCTGATTATCTATTTTATATATAGTCGTGAGTGTGTGTAAATCCCAAGCTCCTAATTTATGTCCCCTTCAACGTTTCCCCTTTGGTAACCGTAAGTTTATTTTCGAAATCTGTGAGTCTGTGTCCGTTCTGTAGGGGTTTGCTGTGGAGAACATTCTTTCAGCAGGAGTTTCTGCCAAGCTTATCTCTTGCTTGTGGCTGCAGCTTACCGGCTCTGGCTCTGCACCTGTAGCGCCATCGATAGTGGTTTACAGGAGATAAAGCCGTTCATAACCATTAGTGATTTTTCTACAGCAATAAGCTCAGAGCTGTAAATTCAGTTATAAACCTAAAACAAATTAGCAAGATCAGGCATCCTGCCCTGCGGCCGACCAGTTTATCTAGTTGAGTAAACTTTGCCTTGAACGTTTAGTTCAGCAGCGACGTGACCATCGCGGGCACATTCCTGCAGGTGAGAAGGGGTGGCAGGTGGCGCTGAGGCCTGCACTGCGGGTCAGACGGCTCTTTTCCAGTCCTCCAGCGGCCGTGGAGCCTTCGAGCAGAAGAATCTTGCTCTGCTGTAGGGAAGTTCACCGCATTTCTTTCTTTCTTTTTTTTTTTACATCTTTATTGGAGTATAATTGCTTTACAGTGGTGTGTTAGTTTCTGCTTTGTAACAAAGTGAATCAGTTATACATATACATATGTTCCCATATCTCTTCCCTCTTGCGTCTCCCTCCCACCCTCCCTATCCCACCCCTCCAGGCGGTCACAAAGCACCGAGCTGATCTCCCTGTGCTATGCGGCTGCTTCCCACTAGCATTTGGTCGTGTATATATGTCCATGCCACTCTCTCACCCCGTCCCAGCTTACCCTTTCCCCTCCCCATGTCCTCAAGTCCGTCCTCTACGTCTGCATCTTTATTCCCGTCCTGCCCCACATTTCTTACTTTCCCGTCGTGTAA
Source organism: Monodon monoceros (assembly GCF_005190385.1). Taxonomy (NCBI): domain Eukaryota; kingdom Metazoa; phylum Chordata; class Mammalia; order Artiodactyla; family Monodontidae; genus Monodon; species Monodon monoceros. The sequence continues at coordinate 1,541,355 of NW_021703780.1, read as the reverse complement.
CAGTGACAGTGAGGTCCTTCAGGAAAGAGGGCTTTCTCTGGAAACTGGGTAGCGACCTCAACAAGTCACATAAGGATGTGGGTGTCCTCATGGGGCGGGTTAGGACCATCAGTACACAAGCTCAGAGTGCCCAGCTGTGGGCCCAGGACCACCTGCAGCTGGCAAGTGCCCCCCACGGGTGTGTGGGATTAAATGATAGGAAGGGAGGGGCCGGGGAGGAGATGCAGGACGGACCAGCCTGTAGCTCGTGTCCAAGCCCACGTCACGTGGTGTGTGGAATGTGCTCTGAGCACTTTCCATTTTCCTTCAATTTTCAGACACTGACACAGAGCAGCCTCTGAGGGGAGAAGGCTGCTCCCATTTCAGGAATTGTGCTCGATGGTAAGGAGAAGGGAGATGGATTTCCGCCTGAACTGCTATGTGTGAACCAATTAGAATTAAGCCGGAAGAAGCTTTGTGTTTAGAGCCCTGTTCTAGGGTCCTGGAATGGAGTCTCACTCACCCACTGTGACTTAGGACATCTGCCAGAGAAAAGGCCACCCTGAGTAGGGGACAGGGGCTGAGGGCCTGTGTAATTCTTCAAGGCTGGGCTGAGATGACATTGCAAAGAAGGTCTGGAAAGGAACGGGGTGGCAGAAAATGGGGTTTCTCCAAAGGGGAACTGTTTAGTCTCAGAAGCGTCAGCCATGGTGAGAAAGGCCAGGCCCCAGGGCTTGGGACACGGCTGCATCCTCATCGGGAAGCTGGCCGAGTCCACCTGACCAGCTGGTCCCCACGAAGGGCAGCCCGTCCCTCTGGGGGCCGCGTGGGCTGGGAGGACAGGGGCAGAGGAGGGACTCAGGAAGCCCAGGACCCACTCGCCATCCGCACGGGGACAACCGCCACGTCCCCGAAGTCCCTGCCCAGCCAGCTGGAGAGGACAACTCCCACCACGCCCTGAGCCCCGGGGCCAAGCCCCCTGCAGTCCCCAGACCACAGCTCGTGCCCCAAGCGCCCCCTTCCGCTCAGAGAGTTGGCGTCCTTGCCAACTTTGAAAAGACGACTGATACTTCGGTAGGTGTTTTCATCTTCTATGCTGTGATATTTTTAAGCAAATAGGGCTTTATCAGTTACAGGGGTTCTTTTTCCTCTCCTTGGGATGGCACATGGGCAGGAAAGCCTCAGCCCCAGGATTCCCCGCAGGACGGGCCCAGCACCCAAGGAGCTGGGGAGCTGGGGGGTGGTGGAGGGACTTCATCTGGAGAAGGAGAAAGGCTCCTCTGGAACAAAGACTTTGTGCAAATATCCTGCTTCCCACCCCGCGGAGAGGGTGGGGCCGAAGGGTCAGGAGAAAGAAAGCATCAAAGAAAGCCAACTGAAAGGCTAAGAAAGGGAGTCCCATCCCATTGTCTGCCCCAGCCCGTGTCATGAGAACCGGCTCCTCCGATGTCCCACTTCCTGCCCCTTTGCTCTTTTCTCATGAGAATCCAGCGTCAGACTGTGGGTCTGTGATGGCTTCCGACGGCCAGGGGCACCGGCTGTCCGCTGAGGACGAGGTGCAGGCACCAAATACTAACCAGTAAGACCAAGCTCCAGCCTTGCGTAAACTACCAGGCTGGCAAATACTCCGGAAGCATCCGGACCAGAGGAAGACTGTAAAACGTGAACCTCAGAAGTCAGTCCCATGAGGTCCTCGTCCCAGCCCCAGCTCGTCGCCACGAAAAATCTAACAGACAAAGCGTGCTGAATCTGACCCCCAGGAAACAGAAAGCTAGAGCCCCGGGGGAGACCCCTCCTCCAGGAAATCCTGAGGGCAGAACAAACTCATCTATCAGGGTAGTTGGTCTCATTTTCCGCAGAGAAGCTGGAGTCCGGGTGAACAGCCTCCCAGGACCCGTCATTCTTTCTCCCGTTTCAGATCCATCGAGGCTTGAGGAATAGGAGACCCTGGGCCACACGTCTCAGGCCCAGAGGCCTGTCAAAGGTCAAGGCAGGGGAATTTCACGGGACGTTTTCTCACTGAAATTGTGGGGTTGAGAGGGAGACATCTGTGCTTCTCTGGCTTCCTCTCAAATTTAGATAGATGATAGATAGATAGATAGATGATAGACGATAGATGATAGATAGATAGATAGATATAGAGAGATAGATGATAGATAGACGATAGATGATAGATGACAGATAGATGATACATGATAGATAGATGATTGATAGATAGTTGATAGATATAGATAGGATAGATGGATAGAAAGAAAAATAGACTAGTGCAGCATATAAGAGAGGCAGGCAGGAGGAAATTTAGAAAAATGACCAAGTAGCCCATTTTGTTTTTTGGAGCTTTTCGTTTGCTGGTTGCTTTTTGTTTGCTTATATTTAAAATGGAGTAGAAGAGAGAGAGAAGCCTGTGGTTGACTGAAAAGCCCTCAATTTCTCTTCTAACTTGGCTGCTGTTAGATTCTTGTCAAGACACAGAAAGGGCGACATGACCAACCACGTCTCCATCTGATCACGTCTTCTCAATGGCGCGGGCTCACCTTCCCCATTCGAGGGCCCAGAGGAGTTGCTGGGCCTCCTGACGACGTCACTGACAGTGATGGGGACCACCTGCAGAGCCCAGGCCGGGCCGCCGTCCACACCCACCCGCGCCCTCAGCTGCTCCCAGAAATCCCCAGGTGGCCTTCCCTCCAGCTGCAGGCTCAGGACAGGGACTTAAGAAGACAAAAAACCTCTTCCTGCTTCACTGGTGCTGGACGCAGGTGGCCAAAGACACCCCAGCGGACGCTCTCAGTTCACGTCCAGTGTGACAGGGTCTCCCTGCTGGAGACGGGGAGCCTTCGGCAGGGCTGTGAGGAAGCGGCCCCCATGAGCCTATCCCTGTCCTCTCGGCAAAGGGGATCTGGTCTGGGGTGACCGCTTTGTCCCCCCCCAAGGGGCCCTGCTGCGCACGGCTCCGTCCAGGTATCAGGAGCTGCCCAGGGGCAGGCGCTGGCTGTCTCCCCAGGGGGTGGCTCCCGGTCTGGGGTGACCACTTTGTCTCCCCCCAAGGGGCCCTGCTGCGCACGGCTCCGTCCAGGTATCAGGAGCTGCCCAGGGGCAGGTGCTGGCTGTCTCCCCAGGGGGTGGCTCCCGGTCTGGGGTGACCGCTTTGTCCCCCCCAAGGGGCCCTGCTGCGCACGGCTCCGTCCAGGTATCAGGAGCTGCCCGGGGCAGGCGCTGGCTGTCTCCCCAGGGGGTGGCTCCCGACTCCAAAGGAGCAGCTGCTGCTGACCCCTCGGCTGCCCTGGAAACGAAGGACACCTGCGGCTTCCCTGCACCAGCCCAGCTTCAGCCAGAGACCCCCATGCCCCAGCTCTGCCCAGGGCCCCAGGCAGCACGCCTGCCTCTCAACGGCCCTGGGAGAACAGAGTCCGGGGCCAGACGTCAGATGATCCACCGCCCCCAGCCTCTCGCAAGGATGGCTCCAGCCCTCAGCCTCAGGCAAAGCCTCTGGAAACCAGGGCACCTCCAGCTGTTCGCACAAAACCTCCAGCCCGCCGTCCCATTCTGCGCAGACCCTCTCTTGGGGATTATATTAAAAATGAAGTGAAGTTTTATTAGAGCAGGTACTCTAGGCCCATTTTCACAGCACGCCGTACAGGACCTAACTCAGCCCTGACCACATATGGTATGTTTGTTTTTTGAGTAATAATTTGAGAATCCTGCACTTGGTCCATATTCTAACCTCCATTATGACATAAATAATGTAAAATATTTATACATATAATATAAATTAGACTGGACTGACATCATTTCAACTTGCAGTGCCTTTCCCAGAAGCAAACCAGCCTGGTCCCAGGAACGTGGTCTTGACCTGCGGGCGAGGGGCAAGGGGTCCCAGAACGGGGGCTGCCCTTTCTCTGCTACTTTCTGGCCGAATTTCTTAGGAAAGGGTGTCCACTTCCTCTGTGCGAACTGTAGCTAATAATAATAATAGCCACCTCACCTGCTTTGTTTTATTGATCATCAGTGAAGATAAAAAGAGAAGCGATTTGTAATTGCTTTCCAAAAGTCAGCTGGGAAGACACACATCTGCTTGAAGCAACCAGTAACGGCCACATCCACACAAGATAATTTGCATTCTCTTAACTGTTACATTTTCCCCATTTCTAAGGGGAAAAAAATAGACCTTTCAGAGAAGTTAGTGAAAATAGATGGTACATAGTTTGCTCCGGCAGCTGTAGCAAGTACCACAGACAGGGGCGCGGCTCAGACGCAGAAGTTCATCTTCTCACATCCTGGAGGCTGGAAGTCTGAGATCAAAGTGTCGGCAGGGTGGTCCCTCCCGAGGCCCCTCACCTGGGCGTGTAGCTGCTACCTGCTCCCTGTGTCCTCACGTGGCCATCCCTCTGTGCCTGTGTCCTAATTTCCTCTTCTTATAAGGACCCAGGCAGGTTAAGTTAGGGCCCACCCCAGTGACCTCGTTTAACCTAATTGCCTCTTTAAAGACCCTCTCTCCAAATACATCACCTCACCTTATGCAGTCCTGGGGGGGTCAGGCTTCAACACGCGAGCTTCAAGGGGACACAATTGAGCCCATAACAGGTGGATAAGACAGAAGCTTCCCTTGTGAATTTGAACTTGCTCATTTCTCGTTTCACTGTTAATAACCAGATCCATCAAGAAAGACGATGATGTAGTGAATGTGGGAACTTTGGGCTGTGGCCTACTTCACTCTGCAGTTTGATCAATGTCCGCAGGTACCAATAAGCCTCGGAACCTTTGGTCTTGCCAAGGAGGAAAGAAGCATCACCCCAGCCAGTCCAGGCACTGCTGAGTCCCAGCGCCGGGGGCGGGCCTGTTTCTCCAGCTCTGCCAGGGAGCGCTTGGCTGTCCAGAGCTGACGGGCTTTATGGTTTTCTTCTCCCTGAAAGGTTTTCAAAGTTTGCTTTACCTTATTCTTTGATCAGTTCAGAAAAGGAAAGCTGACCTCCTGAGAGCTCCTTGCAAATAGTCTCCAAACAGCCCAGGGAGATTTCCTATGTGTTCACAGGGCCCTGGGCCCTCTCCAGGGTCAGACACAAAACAAAGATAACAGAGAAAAACTGTAACTTTACCAATAAAGGATACCGAAGCCACCGTTTCCTGTGTGATAACATGACAGAAATATTCTAACACACATGCTCATACGTTGCCATAAAGGATTTTTATGAAAGATCCTGCCAGTGAAGGTAGGTCTAATATTTAGTAGAAAGAGAGCTATCATTTTGTGTCTGTAATGCGATAAACATTTTGTTTTCAAATAACCATAATCTTTCACCTATAAGCTAAAAACTTAAAAAGTGCTTTCATGTTCAACATTACATTAAAGAAAATCTTACTATCGTCTCTCTAGAGAGAACTGGTATTCAAAAATGTTTATTTGTTCAAGATCAAGAAGTTGTGTCCTGAAGCACCAAAAGAGAAAATATGTAAATTAGACTTGATTAAAATTTAAAACTTTTATGGTTCAAAAGACACCCACAGAATAAAAGAAAATATTTGCAAAGCATTTATCTGATGAAGGGCTTGTATCTAGAATATATAAAGAACACTTGCAACTCAGCAATAAAAAGGTAAATAATCCGATTTATAAACGGGCAAAGCATGTGAACGGACACTTCTCCAAAGATTTACAGATGGCCAATAAACACACAAAAAGTTCCACATCATCAGTCATCAGGGAGATGCAAACCCAAAGCACCACGAGGTCCCCGCACACGCTGCCAGATGGCTGTGATTGCAGTGACGGGCAACAGCAGGTGCTGGTGAGGTGAGGATGCGGTGAAGCTAGAATGTTGTGCTTTGCTGGTGGGAATGTAAAATGGTGCATCTGCTTTGAAACATAGTCTAGAAGTTCCTCAAAAGGTTAAACATAGAATTACCATATGACCCAGCCATTCCCTTCCTAGGTATATACCCAAGAGAAATGAAAACCTGTGTCCACAAAACCTTGTAGACGAACATTCACAGCAGCATTATTCACAATAGACAGAGTGGAAGCAACCCAAATGTCCGTCAGCTGCTGAATGGATAAGTGTAATGTGGTCTGTCCAGTAGAGTGAAATACTATTTGGCCATAAAAAGGAATAAAGTACTGATAAATCTTGAAGATAGGATGCTCGGTGAAAGAAGCCAGTCCCACAAGATCTATTCATATGATTCCACTTACATGAAGTGTCCAGATCAGGCAAATCTATGGAGACAGAAAGCAGACCTGTGGTTGCCAAGGGCAGGAGGTGGGTGAGAGAAAATGAGAGTGGATGCCAGCGGCTTTGGGGTGATGAACACGTTCTAAAACCCACTGTGTTGACAGCTGCACGACTGTGAAAGTACTAAACGCATTGAATTGTACGCTTTAAATAGGTGAAGTGTAGGGCTTGTGAATTATGTCTCAACAAAGCTGTTATTCAAGAAAAGCTGTTCAAGAAAAAAGCTGTTCAACAAAGCTGTTCAAGAAAAGCTCAGCCCCGCCACACCTAGCATAAAGGCAATTTAACATGTCACTGTACCTATTCCCACAGGCTTTAAAAAACAATGACAATATATATTTTAGGCCTGCCCCTGAGAAAACATGACTGTTAATGCTTTTGTAAACTCAGTTGGAAATGCGACACACCTGCAGGAAATCCACGGCAGGAGCCATGCAAGGAAAACGCTTAGAATATCAGGCGTAATCCGCGATCCACCCCATTCCTTAGGACTGATGGGTGTGGACACACCCAGTGAAAGGTCCGCGGTAAACACAGACAGAAACACTTAGGCCTGTTCCCTCGGCACCGCTGACCGTGGGGTCGGGTAGAATTTCCTCCCGGGGATGTGGTTACACTCTAAAAGGACGAGGTGTCCGTGCCCTGCCAGGGAGCGACCTCATCTGCGTTGCGCATGACTGTGTCTCCCGGCACCGCGGATGCTGGTAAGTGTCTGTTGAATGAATGAATGAGCGAACGTTACGTATCCTTCTCAGTCTCTCATCACCTGTCACTCACCCTGACATACGGGGCTCAGCCCTGTGGGAACGGTTCGCAGCCTGCCGCTTGGCCGGGTGATGGTGTTTCCCACTTAACTCCTCTGCACAACAGACCTTTGAACTCAGAATAAGAGGCTGTTTATTACCAAGTACATGGCGGGCGTTAATCTCCGTTCAAAAACTGGTGTGTGTAAGAAGCCACTTTCTTGTTTTGAAAGTGAGCTGCCGTCGTCGGCGGGCCCCCTTCCAGAGCGATGGGAACCCGCTGGACCAACTGAAGCGTCCCCAGAGCTGCACAGGAGGGGAGGGAGGTAGCCAAGGGCTGCCTGGCCTCGGGTCCGTCCGCGCTCAGTCCTGCCTTTCCGGTCCTCTCCTTTCCGGCCACTGGTCTAGGAAGGTCACTGCTGTCCCCAGATTATGACCTCCCGGCATCTGCCCTCTGGGCCACACCCACGCCATGTCCAGGTGCCCAGCAAACGTCTGCTCGCTCCAGACCAGAGCACCCCGTAGGGTTCTTCCTGTTCCCACTCGGTTCTGGGACCCCTGAGGTCCTTTACCAAGACTTTCTCTGTAACCGTCCATGCCACCACCAGCGGCCCCGCGAGCGAGGGCCAGAGCAGAGGCCCCTGAGAAGGGGCCCCCCGGTGCGGGGCCCACCTATCCTCACCATCGTGTCCCCAGGCTCGACAGCCAGCCAAGGCTCGTCCTTAGTCTTACGTCAGAGTCCAGGCCTTTGAAATTCAAGAGCCCGAGAATTCCCTTCGTTCGTCGTCTGTGTGTGACTTGTCTTCCCTTCTCTGCGGGAAGAAGACGGAGTGGGTCAGGGGCCTCAAGAGGGCAACGTAGATGGAAAACCCTCTCCTGGCTCAGGTTCTGAGGATTCTACCGTCGAACTTTACAGAAGTGAGGCTGCCGGAAGAGGCGGGGCAGGTGCAGGGCCGGGGAGGCTGCAGCCTCAACCCCCAGCTGCGGGGCAGCCTGGGCTGAGCCACAGGTGAGATGGAGCGGGGCTGGGAAACAGCCGGGCTTCCTCAAAGCTGGAAGGCGAAATGATTTCAAGCCTCAGGTGCACTCACCATCCCGACTCTTCCTCAATGTCAGAGCTGTTGCCCAGATGGCAGAATTCGGTCCCGGGAAGTAAGGCAGGGGCCTCTGCTTTGCTCTTCGTGGGTCAGACTAGCTCCAGAGGCCTCCCCCGGGGCCCGCGGGGAAGAGGGTCTGAGAACCAGCTGAGGCACAAACAGCTGAGCACACCGGGCACGGCCAAGCTGGCGAGGGGGTGGTGTGGAAAGGCTGGGCCCACAGGCGAAGGATCCCAACATCAAAGGCTCGGAGAGTGGGGGGGCGGGGGGAGAAGAGGGGAGGCGGGGATTTATTCAAATAAGAAAGATCTGCAGAAAAACGGGGTCGACCCAGCACCTTCCTTCATGAGGGTGCAGAAGGAGGCTGGCTGGCGAGGCAGGAATAGCCTGGCACGTTTCTGCTTGAGGTGGAGTCGGGCCCAATGGCCCTGAGGTCACAGACGACTACGAAGAGTCAATGGCTTCAGTGTCAAGGTCAAGGTCGTCTGATGTCATTGATTTGGGAGCAAACGTAAAACCAGAGACCCAACCCAGCCATCTTCAAGAATAGACCCACAACCCTAAAGATTGGTTCTCTTTAGCAAAAAGTCATTTCATTTAATAGTCATAAGAGCAAATTTCAGTTCAAAGTCCATGAAACATGTTAATTAGCACATCACACATCAGCTCAGCCTCTGAATTTCTGGGTTCACTGCCCCTGACGACAGCCGCTCAGATGTTATAGGCTGGTCTTAGCTCAGCCGGAGTGGTGGCCGACACAAGCAGTGTTTGTTGTTAGGGGTAGTTGTCTCAGCAAACATAAATTTGCCTAACACAGACAGATCTGCAAACTATCCATCTTCTGCGCGTATCACAGATTTTGAGATTATATTTAATTACCAAAAAACCTTCCTTAAGAGTCCTGTTGGCACTCTGCAGAGGCCAGTTTTCAAATCTATCAAAGGGAAGTGGAGAGAGAACACAGATCATCTCTAAGGAAACATTCAGTTCTGGAAGCTACGATTCTAACCCTGCTCCCTAGGACAGGGCTGGCTTTAAGGGTTATCAGCATCTCTGCCTGTTTTTCTTAAATTTAAATAAACAGTAACAGTCCACTGGCTAATTTGCTGGTGCAAGCTGGCCTATTTATCTGTAGTCTCCTAAGATAAGTAATCTAAAGTCTGAATTTAGACTTCACCTTTTCCCCTCCGTCCCTCCCTCATTACACTTCCTTCGGGCAACTTGCTTTTATTTCAGGCACCAGAGGAGAAAAAAAAAAAAAATCACACATGCGCAGCTAAACCTGCCCTTTATTCCTTTTTAGGGAGGAGATCTGCCATATTTGATATTTCCGACATAGATGATTCTTTGGGAGAAAAACCATAGTAATTTCAGGAAGTAGCTGTCCCAACACAGCCAACCTCCAGCTGAAAGGCCTCCAGCCTCCCTCACTTGCCCGGGGGTCTGCAGGATGCTGGCTGGGGTCGGGGAGGGGGCGGATCGGAGGGACCGAGGCCAGTCATTGCCTCTGGACAAGCCAAGAAAACCTCGGTCCCCTTCGGCTGCTGAAAGAAGCTAAAATGGAAGAATTCTTTTAAAAGGTAACTATAGCTTTCTTTCCTTTGGGTTTCACTTGATTCCGCTTAGGTTTTTTTCCTCCCTGGTCTTCTTTCTTGTCCTGGTAGATCTGGTCAGCCTCGTCCTGGCCCTCGGGGCTAGTGAACCCTTCTCTTAAGTAACTGTTTATATCACTGTTTATCCTTCCAAATGCTGGTATGGAAACAGGAGCTGATAAACGGGTCCATTCAATATTATCACCATTTTTCTGTCAAGAAAGGTGTGAATTTGTGAGGGAGTCACTATCTATTGTCTTTATTTGGGTAAGATAAAGGAATTATGGAATAGGGTGTACTGACTTATAGTCAACACGAGAAACCCCACCAAGATTAGCCCTTGGAAACTGTGAATTAACTACAAAAACATCTCTGGAACTGTCGACCACACTTCCAGGAGACCTGCTGGCTCATGGGGCAGGGCAGGGGGAGGAGACGCCTCTGGGGAATGACCTGCTGTTCCTTCCTGGCCGCCCTCCGGCCCTTTCCCGACAACTTCGCAGGGGCCAAGGGTCACCGTGCAGGGGTGCTGGGTACTGGTCCAGGCATAGCCCCCACCAAGCCCCCAGGGACCCCCATCTAAGGGTCTCCACCTCACGTCCACTTACCCTCTGGGCCTCGGCTGGACACGGCACCTCCTCCAGGAAGTCCTGCTGGATGCAAAGGCCTCCGGGGGCCGGACACCTTGTCCTACTGAACGAAGACCCCTCAAGAGGCAGTAAGCATCTGGAGGAGTGGGACCCCTGCGCTTTCTGAGGCACCCGTGTCTCAGGGCCTGGCACAGGGCCTGGCTCACCGGAGAGGCCGGATGAGCAAGGCACAGGCCACTCCCTTCACGTCCCCAACGCTGCCATCGACCCGAAAGTTAGAGCAAAACACTGCTGTGCAGGGCGGGCCGACACGCCTTCCTAAGCATGTGGTTTAGATCTTTCCAAGGTTTCCTGGGGAAAACGTACAATGACCGCCCCAGACTCGCGCTGGTGCCAGGCCTGGATGCTGTACACCTTCCTGAAAACAGCAGCAAGAGAAGGCGAGTCAGGAAAGACAGTGAGGACACTCCCCACAAAGAAACTCAGAAACACGCAGGCCCTTCCTGCCTTTCCCCATACACGTGCTTTCCCTCAGAGAGCAAAAAATAAATACCTGTAGACCCTGGAATGACTTGGAAAATAAACTAAAAGGTAAGTTGTGGCACGTGGAATATAAACCCCTGCCGAAAGCTCAGACAGCCCAACGTGCCCTTGACAAGAACTTATCTTGACTTTCTAGGAAATAAAAGAAAGGCCAGGAAAACGTAGTAGTTAAGTAAACCACGTCTTAGAACTGCCAACGCTGGCTCTGAATGAGGTCCTGGGCAGTTTCTAACACACCTGCACATCCTCTGAACTAACATTTTATGGACTTGTGCACAGTGACTGCTTTATCGATATGATTTCTAGAATTAAGTACGTTGATTCTAAAGATTCATAAGAGAAGGCAAGGAAAGGCAAGACGGAGCTGGAGAGGAGGAGATCCAACTTTGTGCGTAAAAGTAAACGCCTCCATTTTACCTGGAATAAGTTTTAATGCTCCACCAAAGAAAACCCCAAAAAACTGGAATTTGCATCTTCCTAAAAATGGCATGAGATTATCACTTTTAACCAATCCCCTGCCATCTGGAAACCTCCACTGTAATAACCAATCATTGTAAAAATTAATAACTTCCTCATTTTTACTCTGTAAGTCATTCTATAACTTCATGCTCCTGAGCTTTGAATTTGAAAGCTCCCAGATTGTGAACTGTTTTTATATGTACAAGAAACTCTTACTAAATATTAGAAAAAACAAGACAAACAAACAAACAAAAAAACTGGCCTTTGGCTAATTCTGGTTATTTCCTTAAATAATCCCTCAACATGATTCACTCCTGCTGTTTTATTTCACTTCTCTCCAGTAACTAGAAATATCTGTGTATGTCTCGAAATACATACACAGATCACCTTTTTAAATTAGAAAGATAAAAGGTCAATTTTATAGTATTTAAATAAAATCTATTCCTATTTTATATTCTTTATATTTGAAATTTTAAATGAGATATACTTTGAAACCAATAATACAAATCACTGACCACTGGGTGTGGAAATGATGTGGAGGAATGATCCTAAAGTGGAAAAAGAAGCTGCTCAGGGCTTCCCTGGTGGCGCAGTGGTTGAGAGTCCACCTGCCGATGCGGGGGACACGGGTTTGTGCCCCGGTCCAGGAAGATCCCACATGCCGCGGAGCGGCTGGGCCCGTGAGCCATGGCCGCTGAGCCTGCGTGTCCGGAGCCTGTGCTCTGCAATGGGAGAGGCCACAACAGTGAGAGGCCCGCGTACAGCAAAAAAAAAAAAAGAAGCTGGTCAGGATGATTATTTCTCTCTTCAGACATGGCTCCACTAACTGAGGTCGGAAGAGACCAGGTGTACCCCACTTTTCTCCTGTGCTCTCATTGAAACAAACTACCCCAAAAGGCTCTTCCCCAAATTCCTCGAAGTTTTTAATATGACTTCATAACCACTGTCTTCTGACCCTCTGGCAAAATCCCATTTTAACATATCCCAGGGGACTGTCCAAATTATTTCACGGTTCTGGAATATTCCAACTCATATAAATGTTGTTTTGAAGAGGTGCACAGTCACCTGAAGAAAAGACTCCTGCTAGTGCAAGAGTGTGACACCACATTAGCTGTTCACGTAACAGGATGTGATCTGCAATCAGACCAGTTGATGGGGGCCACGGTGCCCCTTATCCCAGAAGCGGGCGGGTCAGTCCTCAGCCACAGCCACGTGCTGGACGGTCAGAGGCTCTGTGTCCAGGTCAGAACCAGTGCGCCACAGGGATGTGCTGCTCCCACATCGCTTCTTCCGGGTCCAGGAGGTGGTGTCCAGGATGCTGAGACTCTTGGTCACTGGTCAAGGCAGGCTCGGTCTCAGGAAGACAAGGCCGGCCCCGGCCGCTCAGAGATCCCGTCCTGGACCGCCGGCCAGAGGACGTGATGTGGCCGTGACGGTCCTGGGGGAGGTGCACGTGATGGAGAACCTGGGGAGTGGGACCAGATTCATGCAAGAGCAACCCCAGAGACGCAGGCCACGTGGAGGCCAGGAGCTGGGCCGCGGGCAGGGGCTGAAGGAAAGCCTGCCAGTCCCAGAGGCCCACCAGGAGGAGGCGTGCCAGGGCTTCTGCTGGGTGCTCCCAGCCTAAGCCGCTCGTTACCGGTGTTGTGTCGTCCATGCCCCGTGGCATCCTTCTCAGGAACGTGGGGACACTGGGATCCCACAGGCTGCGTTAGGATGTGCTTGGCTCTGGTGACAGGACAGCTCATCCCCCTGGGCCCGTCCCTCCAGTCCTGCTGCCCCGTATCCCCAGACGGTGTTCCAGAGCACAGGCCACGAATGTGAATGTGCGATACACACACACACACACACTCACACACACACACACCCCAGACCCTGTGGTTAAGTGTCTGGAAAACGCCGTGTCTCCTGAGAGTTCAAGGCACGTCACTACCGAACCCCATCATGAGAAAGGGTTTCCTCCGAGCTCCCCTCCAGCGCAGCGCCCATGGAATCCCAGTGCCAGCATGGAGGCGGCCACTCTCCCATCTCCTCCCCAGAACTGCTTCTCCCTCCTCACAGGCAGAGCTCAATCACGTGGCTGCTTCCACAGCATCGGGGGTTTGAGTGTGTAGCCTTGTAGGTAGGCAGCCTCGTGTCCAATCCAAAATTCTGGCACAGACACGGAGAAAAAAAGTGGACCTCTGACAGGACGGTTACGGAGGGGACCCAGAGGTAACGTGCCTGGAGAGACTGGAAACCCAGGCCGCCGCCTGCCCCCTCCCCCCACCGATCACGTGCTCTGGGAAGAGGAGGGTCCTGGCAGCTGGGTGTTCCTCATTTCCATGCCAGCGACGGCTCTTTTTGCAGTTTGGGGGATGCCATGACTTTTGTTGTTTAATTTCTTTAATAGTCCCACTTCCAAGAAAGAATAATTTCAAAAGATCAATCGGGCCTGTGGTGAAAACTACTCTCCTGATGTGTGCTCCTAGAGGTGTCCTAACAGGTGGCCTGCTGGACACTGACCCCTTGGAGGAGGGCAGAGACCAAGCAACGCCTCCCCACACGGGAGAACGTTCCCATGTGCATCAGCCTCAACTACAAGAGGCTCTGAACAGAGGCCTATTTTATTCAGTTTTGCTACCTGAGTTCCTAAAACAGGGCCGGACACATAGCAGGTGTTGAGTAACTATTAGTCCATGGATGGACAGATGAATGGTTGGATGGATGGATGGATGGATAGATAGATGGATGGGTAGATGGATGGATAGATGGATGGATCAATGGATGGATGGATAGATGGATGGGTGGATGGATTGATAGATGGATGGGTGGATGGAT